>NC_140244.1:12537086-12894586 GCF_949987555.1 Borostomias antarcticus
TGGTTATTAAACATGTCATATGGTTATTAAACATGTCATATGGTTATTAAACATGTCATATGGTTATTAAACATGTTATATGGCTATTAAACATGTCATATGGTTATTAAACATGTTATATGGTTATTAAACATGTGATATGGTTATTAAACATGTGATATGGTTATTAAACATGTCGTATGGTTATTAAACATGTCGTATGGTTATTAAACATGTCATATGGTTATTAAACATGTCATATGGTTATTATGCATGTCGTATGGTTAATAAACATGTCCTATGGTTAATAAACGTCATATGGTTTTGGAAAACCATGAGATTGTCTTACCTTCAGTCCGGTACCTAGAATGATGATATCAAACTCTGCCATGCCGGCCGGCTCTCCTCCAAGCCCTCGTCCCTCTCCTCCAAGCCCTCGTCCCTCTCCTCCAAGCCCTCGTCCCTCTCCTCTGGCCCTGCTGAGCAACAGAACTCCGTCACAGACTCAGCAGTGTGTGTGTGTGTGTGTGTGTGTGTGTGTGTGTGTGTGTGTGTGTGTGTGTGTGTGTGAGAGAGAGTCACAGACAGCTCTATACTCTCCCCATGTGATAATCCTCTCTAACGCAAGTGATCAGATTTGTGTGTGTGTGTGTGTGTGTGTGTGTGTGAAAGTGTGTGTGTTTGCATGTGTGCCTGTGCTTGTGTGTGTTTGCATTTGTGCTTGTGTGTGTGTGTGTTTGACTGTATGTGTGCTTGCGTGTATGACTCTGCGTTTGTGCGTGTGTGACTGTGTGTGTACAGTATGTCAGATCAGATCAAATGAAATCAAACTTTATTTGTATAGCGCATTTCATACACAGGCAACACAGTGCGCTTTACAGAGGAGAAAGGACGATGTACATAGAGATCCTACCCCTAACTTTCCATAGGGAAGCAAAAAAAAATAGTTCACCCATTTGATTCAATATAGGAGACCTGTAAAAATGCTTCCCTGACCTTTTTCAACGAGACAATTGAGCAAGCTCAAGTCTATTGGCTAAGAATATTTACAGAGCATTAAACATGGGCTAAATACTTCACAAGAGAGACATGACTATCAGTGGAGTAGATAAATAGTTACAGAGATGTTGCCTACATGGCAGGCCATTATGTGTTAGCTATATCTGTAGTCCACAATAGGATATATATACGTATCTCATAATAAAACACAGTAAGCACTTAGCAGACATGCTCGTGGAAAATATTGAGTAAACTGTATAGCAGCTATAGCATGCTGGAGGCTGTCTCTCTGTGTCTCTTGGTCCTGGCTTTTGGAACTGTTAGGAGTTCAGTACCTGAGGATTTGAGGGATGTACTGGGAATGTAACTAACAAGCATGTCTAAAATGTATTCACATGTGTGACTGTGGAGAGATTTAAAGACTAGTACATTTTCTGAAACTGACAGGTAACCAGTGTAGTGATTTTAAGGCTGGTGTGATGTGTTCCCTGCGTCTAGTCTTAGTGAGGACTCGTCCTGCAGCGTTCTGTATCATTTGTAGTTTAGAAGTGTGTGTGTGCATGTGTGACTGTGCATGTGTGTGACTGTATGTATGTGTGTGTGTGTGTGCGTGCGTGCATGTGTGTGTTTAGGGGGAGGGGGGGGGGGCCGTAAACATTATGGGAGGGGTTTGAAGTCCAGAGAAAGGAAGATGCACTGCTGTAGTAGTATGCATCTCAATTAACTACACTTCCCAGCATGCATAGGAGGGCACAGTGCGTATTGACGTTTTCTGACGCTTTTCTAGCGACGTATATCAAGGGCGATAATACGTTGCTCTTTGCTTCAATTTGAAGTGTCTGTCAGTCATTTGAGTTAACCAGAGAAGGCACTGTTTGCTTAGCCCGTCTACATTACAGAGAGAGTGAATGCTACGCGATCACAGCAAAGCTCTTCGGTCTTCTTCACACGTTTGCTGCCAACTCGACTTTTGGCCGTGGAACCCATCTCACACAACTCTACAACTAGGAAGAGATCATGTCGACACCAGTAGGCGCTTTTATTAACTAATAAGAGATTGACTCTTTTGTCTGTTATATAAATGCATACAGTTAACTTGCGAATAGGTGTGGCTGATTTAATCAGCACCAATGTGTTTTACGTTTATATTTTATACATGTACATGTTAGTCATTTAGTAGATGCGTTTAAGTGCATTTGTCTAGGGACCAACCGACAGTAGGCTACATCGCAGTCATCGTCACTAAAGCCAGGCTAGAGTGTGACTATTCAAAGTGTAGCCTCGTCACTACTGTACTGGTGTCACTTGTTCTTATAGAATACTTTACTGACAAAATGTATTGTAGCTTAAGTCACTTTGGATACGCGTCTGCTAAATTACTAAATGTAAATGTATTGACGATTGCTCAGTAATCTGTTGTGGAAAGTGCATGAGAACATGTCATTGGAATGCATTTGTGTTTGCAGTTTTGCACGCTGTGTTGTGTGCTGTGCACACAATGCAGCGTGACTTAAACCACAGGCCTATTTATACCATTATACTCGCTATTACTTTGCCACACTGTCAGTGTTCTGTTCTGGAATGTTATCATGACCAGCTGTGGGCTAATGTTGTTGCTATGGTTGGATACTCAGACTGAACGTAACTGTTGGAACTGAATGTGCTGAACCAGCCTCTTGCTGTCCGTGTTTCCCAGTTCCCCGGGGAGGAACATGACCGGCACACGCGCAAGACCAGCCGCGCCGAGCCGGGCTTCCTGGAGCGCCTGAGCGACACGGCGGGGGGGATGGTGGTCGGCGTCGCCGTGTTCGTCCTCTCCTTCTACGTCCTCTTCACCAATGAGGTGAAGAAACAGTTTTTGCAAGAGTGTGAATGATGTCCATGTTCATGGACTTGAAAGTAAGAAGTGCATTATGATAGAAATTCATGTTGTCTGTGCTTTACAGTATATGTGTATTTATGCAGGATAGTCACATCACAATAACAGTTGTTTTCTTCCTTCAGGGAAGGGCCCTGCGAACAGCCTCCTCCCTCGACGAGGGTCTCTCCCTGGTGGTCTCCCTCCATCCTGACTCCAGCCCGGCTGACCACAACAACAACCACTTAGTCCACTTGTCCGCTCCACTACGCACCTCTCAGGTAAACCGCGTCTCCCATCATGCCTTTCACCAGCCCCATCACTCAATAAGAACCGTTTCTCTCTTCCATTCATACATCTACAAGTGAATTGTCACTCACTCCGCTCTGAAGGTTAATGGTGTCTCTGACGTGTCCTCCTCCTAACTGACACCCCTGCCCTCCTACAGCCCCTCCACGACCCAAACTACCGCGTGGCGGTTCAGGCGGTGAAGCTGAAGAGACAGGTGGAGATGTACCAGTGGGTGGAGTACCACGACAGCAAGTGAGTCCTGTCAGAGAGCCTTTAGAGGGCAGGGCCAGGTCCAGCCGGGGCCCCTGGAAACAATGCAGAGACCGTCGACTTAACACAGCTCTCTAGTGTTTGGAGAGCGACGATGACACGTGTGTTCAGTGTCTTCTCCTCAGGAAGGACCGAGTCACTCAGCAGTTCATCGATCACCCGTCCACACCTTCCAAGGCCGGTTTGCGTTTGAACGACTGATCGCGTTTGTTTGTTTGTTTCTTCTCAATCACTCGTCACAGGGACATCGTGGAGGACGGCGAGACGAAGACGGAGACCACATACACGTACAGTGAGTCCTCTAGACGCACTGGTCAACCACATTTACTGTAAGCTACCCATATACAGTAGCTAACACTTTATAAGACGATGAAATAGCGTAATAATAGTCAAAACCAAGTTCTTGGACAGGAAGTCATCGTTTCCACCCTCGTTTGTTCCTTCTCTTCAGATACGGAATGGAAGTCGGAGCTTATTAACAGCAGGAATTTTGATAAGGAAATCGGTCATATCAACCCAAGGTACACATTTATCCGGTCAAGCTTCCCACACCTTGTCCGACCTGCGTTATTTTCATCCACTGGTGTGAATAGTGTTTTCGTACTCTGGTGAACGCACCCCTGATGTTGTCTGTCTTGGCGTAGTGCCATGGCGGTGGAGAGCGTGACGGTGGTGGCCCCTGACGTCCGGCTGGGGCCCTTCTCCCTCTCTAAAGGTGCTGTAACCAACCAAACACACATTCACATGGTGACACACCCGCCCATCTTCCACCTCACCCTGGCTGCAGCCTGCTGGGAGGATTTGGTCAAATTAATTCTGATTCATCGGTCGATTGATTCATTCTTCAATAGGATTGGTGGAGCAGATTGAGAACTTCCAGACCTTGAGTCTCAAAGGCCTTCCTCTTCCTGACACTCACTCCTTTCTCACTATTGACGAAGACTATTTCTACCACACCCAGAACCCTCGCCGACCCGAGGTGAGTTTCACACACAACTCAAACAGAGACACGTATTCTTTCCACCCCAACAATGACCTGCCAAGGACCATTCACACCTACTGAAGGCGTATTTACACATAACTGAGGTGTCTAAATCTTTCCCCGCCTCCTCATGTCTGCTGGGAGCAGGTGGGGGACGTGCGCGTGAGCTTCTCCTACGCAGGGCTGAGCGGGGAGGGAACCTACCCGGGACCAGCCCAAACCGTAAGCACCAGGTCCATCACGTCACATTACATCAAAGTAATTTACAGTAGCTGACGCTTTTATCCAAAGTGACTTACAATAATTGCATTTAATCTAGGAAAAGCCACTGTACTACTATTTGCCAGAACTCACAAGGGCATCTCCTTTCTAAAACTGAGCATAATCTCGTGCTGAAGGCAAAGTGCAAGAATAGCAAACAAAAAATACAGTGTCTCTGTCTGGTTGCCAAGTGGTTCTCGTGGTCAGCTGTTAGTCAACTGTTGTTGTTAGAAAGCGTTTAGCTGAGCACCTGACGTCCCCTCAGGTCAGTGTGGTGGCCATGCAGAGGGGAGAGAACCTGGTGGCCTTTAAGACCCGGGTAGGAGACAGTCTGGAGCTCCTCTACCTGGAGGAACTCTCCGCTCAGGTCGGTGGCTGTTACCATTGGTTGTTTTCTGTTGCTGTGAGGAGCAGCTGTATTGTGGTTAGTTATTGGATGTGGCTTTATCTATCTATCTGTCTGTCTGTCTGTCTGAATAAATAAATATGTATGCTACTCTACTGTACTGTAGGAGGTGTTTGAGAAGGAGCACCAGCACAACACCATGCTGACCTGGGCTCTCCGGGCCGGAGGCTGGGCTCTCATGTTCCTGGGCATCAGTCTGACCACCCGCATCGTCCACACACTGGGTAACACACACACACACGCACACATGTACACACACACATATACACACACACACATATATACACACACACACACACACATATATATACACACACACGCGCACGCGCACACACACATATATATATATATATATATATATATATATACACACACACACACATATACATACACACACACACACACACACACACACACATATATATACACACACACACCACCAGTGTTGGGAGTAACGCCACTACTTCTGGCAGTAACTAGTAATGTAACAAATTACTTTTCGAATTAAAATAACGCAGTTACAGTTATTGACATGCCCGTGCGCATGCATCAACAATCCTCAGCCTACACGTCTGACAGTTCTGTCTATGGTTCTGACAACGTGAGCTCTCTGTCAAGGAAATACAGACATTATTTTTCCCTCCTCGAGATCAAGGACAAAATACTGGTAAAGTGTAATCAATGTGTAGATGCCAATAAGGTGTGCATCAGTTATTCAGGAAAGCACAACTGCGATGTAATTTTTCCTACCCTCGTTCCTCGTTATTATTCGGGAAAAGTTGCAAATGCAATCAATTCTGATCTTAAACAGCTGTGTTGCCGGCAGCAAAATAGCCGAAACTAGCCTACTCCTGATTTCTCTGAATCTTATGCTACGAACAGACACGTTACCTAGAAGCTGCGTCAGTTATCGATTCATATCAAGTTAAAAAATGCCCATTCCTTTTGCAACATAGGCTACTTAGGCTAATAACACATTATTGAAAAGTGATCAGTGACTATATTCTGTATTGGCCTGCGTAGCCTACAGCATGCAGCTGGCTGAGAGCTGACTGCTCTATATCATCTTCTAGGCCTATACATCAACATTAAGCTTAAAAACTGTAGTTTTTACCTACGTGTTCATTTCCCCCATAAAAAATCCCAGTCGAAATATTTAAAAAAGACTTTTGTTAACATACTGTATACGGTAGTCTATCAGATCAGAAGTTTGAGAAGCCTCTCCTACATGGCCTACATGGTTTGAAGGGGAGGAAGGTTTGAGGTCACTGGCCAGAGATAAGTAGGTAACTAGGAGTTATTGTTAACCAGTTGAAAGCTGTGTACCCTTTGTTAAGCATAAGGCTACACATAATAATAATAATAATAATATACTATCGCGTGTGCATTAATAACTGAAAAGTAACGCAAAAGCTACTTTCCCAGTACCTAGTTACTTTCTATATGCAGTAATCAGTAAAGTAACTACTACTAATAGTAATTGTAACTAGTTACTAATTTTCAGTAACCTGCCCAACACACAACCACTCTCTCTCACACACACACACACACTCTCTCTCTCTCTCTCTCTCACACTCACACACACACACACACACACACACACACAGTATCCTGACTACACTCACACAATATCTTGACTACACACTTTATGTAGCTATTGGACATGATAATGTTGATACAGGTATCTCATTCACCGTGCTAAAAGAACACACCTCTCAAATCACCATCAGCATCTGTTCTTTACACTGTACTCATCTTTACACTGTACTCATCTTTACACCGTACTTATCTTTACACTGTATTCATATTTATACTGTGCTCATCTTTACAATGACTGTACTCATCTTTATACCGTACTCTTCTTTATACTGTACTCATCTTCCACAGTGGATTGGGTCCCTCTCCTGAGAGAGCTGGTGGCTCTGGGGCTGAAGCTGTTTTCCCTGTGTGTGTCCTGCTCCCTGTCCCTCCTCACCATCTCTGCCGCCTGGCTCTTCTACCGCCCCCTGGTGGCCGTGGCCCTGGCTGCAGCGGCTCTGGTCCCCGTGCTCATCGTACGCTCTGGCGTCCCGGCCAAGAAGCACCAGTGAACCCTGGAGAGCCTCAGCGTTCCCTCGCTGCCTGCCATCCTCACGTTGCACTTAATGAGATTCTGACTTCATCATCTGGTCACCTTGTCCTTAATGAGCTCTCCTACTGTACTGCATCATCTGGTCACCTTGTCCTTAATGAGCTCTCCTACTGTACTGCATCCAGGTATTTGATCGCACCTCAATCCACAAAGTGAAATAAACGTTTGTGTGACAAGATGTGAAATACATTTGTCCAGGTTGAGTATTGCTTAGAATAATCTGATGATACCAAAGACACAACTGCTACGTGAAGGGATGTTAAATAATGTGTACGTCACCATTTGAATGTATCCGTTTTGTAACTTGAAATCAAATAAAAACCTTTTTGTACTGATCACTGGTAAAAATTGATAAGGAAGATGGAGGAACACCCAAAGGTTAGATGAGGTCCTGACCGACAGGAGGCGGTCATCCAAAATATAAAAAGAGAAGGGAAGTTGAACACTATTTGCTCCAGATACCTTTTCATCACTCGGTGCCCTTGTCAGGGTACCAAAAGTGAGTGAGTGACAAAACGTTGGTATTTATTGTATATAAAAACATGACTGGGGCAAATAGCGTGCAACCTTATACTGTTAACTATTAAAAATAGAATTACAGTAGTTGAATTATTTTCACAAGGTACAAAAGAGCCATTTAAAGCTGATATTAAACCACCGTCTCAAGATTCTTACAAAGTTATTTATTACACAAAGATACCAAGTTTCCTTTTGCGTTTTAACAAACTGAGTTTCCAGTCTCATCCATGTCTGCACATGGGAACACATGCGCACGGTGTTTCAGATGAAGCCCATTCACTGTGATGTCATGTGCATAATAACCATTCCATCAAAACAACCAATCAACTGTGGGTCACAGTGTATGGGCACCCCACCCTGATTGGCTGTGGAAACGTTCCACAGGTCAGTGGGCGGGGTTCAAGCACTTCCTGTAATTGGCAGGTATCACACGATAGGTCCCTGGGTTGACCATTCAGGTTACAACTAGGGCTGATATGGCAAATTTACTTATGTTAAAGTACAAAAAAGAAAAACATTTTTTTCCATAAACTCATAATTGAATACTGACAAAACTGACTATTTAACTTGCTTAAGACCAAAAATTAAAAGCATTACACCTTTAGTAAAAACTGGAGGTGAGCACAGTCTTTATGCGAGGGGCAGAGGAGGAGTAGACCTAGCTGCTTATTCCCTGTCCAGCCCCCTGCCCTCCTTGTGGGAAGCTGTCCTTGCTGGCCTCCGCTCACAGTAAAAGACATTTACTGTTCTTCTTGCCCCGCCGGGCCTGTAGTGCCGCCCTGGTGGCCATCTCAAACACTTCCCTCACGCCATCCTTAGTTTTCGCAGAGCACTCCATGTATCCAAAGGCTCCGATACGGTTGGCCATGTCGCGGGCCTCCTCTGGCTTCACAGGCTCCTGGCAGTCAGTCAGGACACACACACGCGCACACGCACGCGCGCGCACACACACACACACACACACACACACACACACACACACACACACACACACACACACACACACACGGTTGGAGATGACGGGAGCGCGCTATGACTAGCAAACCTCTCATGATTTTATTCCAACATTGGAAATTTGTCTGCGACAGTGAAATCGGGTGAGAAGTCGGTTGGTGTAAGGCTGCCATTAGATGAGTGATTTGAGATTTAGATGAATGAGCGGGTGAGAGGGAGGTAGGGAGTCGGAGAGGGAGTGTATGTATATGTGTGTGTGTGTATGTGTGTGTGTGTGTGTGTTGCAGACGTACCTGCTTCATCTTGGCAAGCTCCCTACGAGTGTGATCATCATTGCGCAGGTCCTTCTTGTTGCCCACAAGGATTATGGGAACGTTGGGGCAGAAGTGTTTGACCTCTGGAGTCCATTTCTCTGGGATGTTCTCTAAAAAGAGGGAGGGAGAAATCAGGGTCAGTGTGGATGTGAGTTTGTGTTTGTGTGTGTTGTGTGTGTGTGTGTTAGTGCATACACTCACCCAGACTGTCAGGACTATCGATAGAGAAGCACATGAGGATGACATCGGTGTCGGGGTAGGAGAGTGGGCGGAGCCTGTCGTAGTCCTCCTGCCCAGCTGTATCCCATAGTGCCAACTCAACCTGTCAAAACATTTCACACAGAACAACAGTCCACAACATGAAACAGACCCCAGAGTGCCCATAACTTCAGTGCATCAGGCCTAATTCTACAACAGTGACTCAGCAACAGACAAGACAACAGCAACTGGAAGAAAGGTTGAGGTTGTTTTTCACCTGTTTGCTGTCAACTTCGATGTCAGCGACGTAGTTCTCGAAGACAGTGGGCACGTAGACCTCTGGGAACTGGTCTTTACTGAACACTATGAGCAGACACGTCTTTCCACAGGCTCCGTCACCCACTATCACCAGCTTTTTACGAATTGCAGCCATGGCTGAGAGAGAGGGAATAGAGAGAGGAGGGGGGTCATGAATAAAGGGGTGGCTATTATTATTATTATTATTAACCAAGATAAGTTACTCTCAGGCACATCACATCTGTCACTATGGTTTACCTACGGTGAGAACACCCATTAGCTGACAGCTAGGCTACATCATCATCTTGATCAAGTTAACCACACCTGCTCGAACCAAGCCAATGCAAGGGTTGTTAGATTTAACTTGCACATGGGGTCACTTTATTGTTGTATTAGGTAATGTTGGCTGGGTGGCCTAGTTAAAATCAGTTGATGTAGCTAGCAAGCTAGCTGAAACAGCCAAAGATTGTTGGTTAACTCGCTAGCTAGTAAGCCAGCTACCGTCAGATAGAGGTAAACTGAGCATCGAGCTACCTAACATGTCAGAAAGTTCATCTTTGTCTTACTCTAGTATACGTCCATCGTATCAGTGTTGTTGTTAGCTAGCGTACTGCTAGCGTAACGTTGTTGTTAGTAAGGTAATCAAGCGACTGAAGCAAACTATAACGTTAACTATAATAGGCGGAAGTAATAAAGAGGCTAACCAGCTAGCTAAAGTAGCCTATGCAGAATGTAGCTATTGTTGAGCAAGAGCTTAGATACGTTAGGTAGCCAAACTAGCTAGCTAACGTTAGTCAACAAACATCTGTGCGAGTTCTTCATTAACTAGTCAACAACTTAAAAGTAAATTAAGGATGTCTTTCTTACCCGGGCAAAATGTAGCTTAGCTGGCTAGCTTCTCGTTTTCCAAATAATGTCTCGGCCTGTGGCTATGGACTAGACTGGTGAACCAGCGTGTTTGGGCCGAGGGGGGGCGCTCTGCCCTCCGGCAGAGCAGGGTGGATGACGGGAACACGGAATAGCAGAGTACATTAAAGGTACATTGACCTAATTTATATGAGGTGCGGTCAGTCTGTAGATGTAGGCTACCCATAGCACTGGTCTCCAAACGGTCTTCATCAAAACTATGTTTTGGTTGGGTTCGCGGCTATTCAGGGACTGAGGTAGGCCTAATGTTAACGGAGCAAGACAAGTAGCCGTTTCGTCAGCACTTTGAGGTTGTGTCTCAAAGTAGGCTACTTTATGAATAGAATAACAAGACCCGGGGGGCTTTAATCGGCCACACGACACCGCTCTCTCTCATGGGATCATGGGCTGTGCACTCGGGGGTCAGGAGCGCAGCGCGCCTCTGTCGTGGGCTCCTTTCAAATCCTAATACGAGTAGTCTTCAAAATAACAACACGCCCTTGAATATTAATGATTCATAGAGAGCGATTACCCTTATTTCATATCGCCAATAATGCCTATCCATCTCTATCGAAAACGTGGACAATTAACGACTGCAGCGCTGAGTGACACTATACTATCGGTTGTTATCCGACCAGCCTTTTAGCGCTCCTATTTAATTCTAAATGTCGGAGTGTATTAAATAAGGGGTATCGTTGGGTCTTAAGCAAAAAGAAAATAGCTTAAATCTATTTAAATCTAGCCATACATTTATTTCAATTAGTTGGCCGCCTGGACTAGCCGTCAAGTCACGGTGTCCTATCCGGTCTGTGACATCACGGGCACTACGGCGTAACATGTACACGTCACAGCGGCAAGGTACATATCTGGACTAGCCGTCCAATCACAGTGTTCTATCCGGTCTGTGACATCACGGGCACTACGGCGTAACATGTACACGTCACAGCGGCAAGGTATATATCCTGCTGTAACAAGTGGACAAGCTTCAGTGTGGTGTTTGCCATGAAAAGAACATGTTGCTAAAGATGCTACTATTATAATAATAATATGTTCGCTAGTGCAATAAATCATATTTTTAGAACCCGAGAGAGGGCGCCGTATGGACAAGGTCCTGCGGCGACGCCCTTTCAGACCCCGATCCTGGAACTTGAGGTGACAGACTCGGGAGTTTTGATTGCTCTCTCTGTGATCCTGAATGTGTTTTGGCTATTATATCAATGGAGAAATCGCCAACGAATCATTAAGGTTGGTAATCAAAGTTTCATTGTACTTTAATCATACAATTCAAACAAATACAGAAGCTGCTCTGTCTTTGTGAAGCCTTAATGACCTCAACATCCATCTTGTATTTCCTTTATAAATAGGATGAAGACCTTGAAGTCATTTATAGGTAAGTTCATAATGTTTTTTTCAGTGTATTCAACCATGTGTGTGTGTGTGTGTGTGTATGTGTGTGTGTGTATGTGTTTGTGCGTGCACGTGTGCATGCATATGTGAGATGTGTGTTTATGTGTAAAATGTGTGGTATGATGCATTTTGATTGTACAAGTGTACTGAAATCATCAAAAGTCATTTTATTTTATTTTATCTCAAAAGGGCCAAGCTGGACGGTGTGGGTTGTCCAGGACAAGAAGATTCATGTTCTGACTCCTATGATCCGGGGGGCTGTGGACAAGACCCGGTGTCTGAGATGAGTAGAGGCTCCGCCCCCGTGCCACCTGCCGTCGTCGCCGAGCCCTATCCGAAACACAAGGGCAAATCTGCGCTGAACGTTCCTCTCTCAGCCGAGGCTGACTGGGATCGTCTGGTGCTGCCTCGCTGTCAGAGGCTCTGTTGCAAGTGCTCCGGTCCATTTGACACAGCCCCGTCTGTCACCGGTTCATTTAACACAGCCCCGTCTGTCACCGGTTCATTTAACACAGCCCCGTCTGTCACAGCTCCATCTGTGCCCTGGGCACTGTCTGTCACCGGTTCATTTAACACAGCCCTGTCTGTCACAGGTCCATCTGACCCAGCCCCTTCTATCAACGCTCCATCTGTCAGATCACCATTCGCGATCACCAGGACCAGTAGAGGAGACAGCCCCGCTAGCACCTTATCCACCCACATGGCGTCTAGTGGGGTGGCGCTAAAGGGACAATCTGAGCCGGACATTCCTCCATCTGTCAAACCACCACAGTCATCTAAAGCCGGCTGGGAGCAGGTTCTCCGTCGGAGGGAATTTTGCAATCACTGGGAAGGAGTGTTTGTAGGAACGGCCACTTCCTCTGTCACGGCTCCATCTGACCCAGTCCCTTCTGTCACAGTTCCCTTTGTCACCCCACCACTCTCCATGACCAGGACCAGTAGAGGAGACAGCCCCGCTAGCGCCTTATCCACCCCCATGGCGTCTAGTGGTGTGCTGGCAAAGGGACAATCTGAGCCAGACACTCCACGATCGCCCGAGGTCCACTGGAGACGAGGTCCTGAGCTCGCTCTGCATCATAAGCTCTTTCGCGAGAAGTTGGAAGGAGCCTATCAAAGAGCGCCTACTTCCACCTCCGACTCTCTAATGAAGAGGGCACCTGACAAAGCCCCATCTGATCCAGTCCCTTCTGTCACAGTTCCCTCTGTCACCCCACCACTCTCCATGACCAGGACCAGTAGAGGAGACAGCCCCGCTAGCGCCTTATCCACCCCCATGGCGTCTACTTGTGTGCTGGTAAAGGGACAATCTGAGTCAAAAGTTCCACGATCACCCGAGCCCCACTGGAGACGAGATCCGGAGCTCTCTCGGCGTCAGAGGCTCATTCGTAAGAAGTGGGAGGGAGTCTGTCAAGGGGCGACCACTTCCACCTTGGACTCTCTGATGAAGAGGACACCTGACACAGCCCTGTCTGTCACAGGTCCATCTGACCCAGTCCCTTCTATCAACGCTCCATCTGTCAGATCACCATTCGCGATCACCAGGACCAGTAGAGGAGACAGCCCCGCTAGCGCCTTATCCACCCCCATGGTGTCTAGTGGGGTGGCGCTAAAGGGACAATCTGAGCCGGACGTTCCTCCATCTGTCAAACCACCACAGTCACCTAAAGCCGGCTGGGAGCAGGTTCTCCGTCGGAGGGAATTTTGCAATCACTGGGAAGGAGTGTTTGTAGGAACGGCCACTTCCTCTGTCACGGCTCCACCGCGCCTGCCTCGCCGGTCCGTTTCCCCCGACTCTGTCTCTGTCTCTGTCTCTGAACCTGCTTCTGGACCAGTGTCTGCCTCTGACCCTGCCCCTGCGTGTGAGCCTGACCTTGGCGCAGAAGATGAGACCCCTAGCACCTCCCAGAGGGCGCAGTGGGAACTGCGTGCCCATCAGCAACGGCACACCCCCGACCAGCACCTGCAGTTCATCCCGGTGATTGCGCTTCTTCCGAATCTGCCACCGAGCGGCCCCACACCTGCAGCTAATCAGCCAATCAGCACAAGGTTAAGAAGCCGCTCCACACAGCAGTCTGCGCCAGATCGTTGACCCACCCAGTGGGTAACACGACTCCAGCTAAATCCCTACTCCTTACTCGAGCCTGTCTCACAGTTCTTTGTTTTCATTTATCCTAGTTAACCTGCCTGACCCACGTCTGTCTGACTACCACGCTCCTGCCCGACCCACGCCTGTCTGACTACCATGTCCCTGCCTGACCCCCGATTGCCTCTCCGACCTGATCCTGCCTGACCCGTATAAAATAAACACGCCTCCGGGCTTCACCTCCAAGCCTTTTGAGTCTGCTTTTGGGTCCTCCTCCGCTAGCCCTAACATCCTCACACAGCTCCATCTGACAAACCACCACTCTCCATGACCTTCTTCATCATATCCACGTATGTTGTCTTCAGAGCACCACGTGTGGCTTTACCATGCTTGGGTTCCCAGAGGACAAGGTTTGAAGTGATGAGGTCAGGGCGTTCGATATGGTCAGCTATCCT
Organism: Borostomias antarcticus; assembly: GCF_949987555.1. Classification (NCBI taxonomy): domain Eukaryota; kingdom Metazoa; phylum Chordata; class Actinopteri; order Stomiiformes; family Stomiidae; genus Borostomias; species Borostomias antarcticus. Next base: position 12,551,397 of record NC_140244.1, read on the forward strand.
TAGTCTCCACCGATGTATCTTTGTGTTCATCAGTGGTAGACCAATGTAGAGGTCAACAATGTTCATGTGTTCCATCCACAATATGTCCTCGGCCGTACGGAGGTAGGTGTAGACTAGGTTAGGTGGGTAGGTAATAGTTAGGTAGGTAGCTACAGGTAGGTAGGTAGGTAGATAGGTAGGTAGGTAGGTAGGTCGGTGGGTAGGTATGTAGGTGAGTAGCTAGGTGGGTGGGTAGGTAGGTAGTTAGGTGGGTAGGTGGGTAAGTAGATAGATAGTTAGGTAGAGAGGTAGGTAGGTAGGTGGTTAGGTAGGTGCGTAGGTAGGAGGGTAGGTTGGTAAGTAGGTAGGTAGAGCGGTAGGTAGGTAGATAGGTAGGTAGGTAGATGTGTAGGTAGGTAGATAGGTAGGTAGATAGGTAGGTAGGTAGGTAGATGGGTATTGTAGGTAGGTAGATGGGTAGGTAGATGGGTAGGTAGGTAGATGGGTAGGTATCTACATATGTAGACAAAATCTACATACAAGAAAGAAGACTAGTATTTATCTGCATTGAAGCCATCCTTCCAGAAAGTAGCTACAATCTTCCAATCCAGTCTGCGCACGCATGTTTATCATTTTTCCCCCCATCATTAGTGAGTGAGTGGGGGATTGTGGGAAGTGTGGTTCTTAAAACGCAGTGCCGATTTTATCACGACCAGAGGGGCTGCCAAAGTGCCGAGTTATCTCATGTAGCTTTAAGACTGACAGGGTGAGACTGACGAGACAGACCTGGTAAATCCAGCAAGACCAGCTAATGACCAGCCATGGTTTGTAGCTGGCTCTCACCGGATTTACTTTGAATTAAGGAAAGCAATTTATAAACACTGCTGCTGGTGTTGTATAGTAGGTCTACTGTACATCTTCAAAACATAGGGATAGTTGACACTGTCCAGGGAAATTCTCAAATTTCTACTGGATTTTTATAACATGTAAATAATGTTTTGGAGTGACCTGTACACTGAATGAATCTGTCTCGGAAATAGTTGTTTTAATTCAACAAACTTAAATGTATTTACAACAATAGTTACGTTTGACCATCTAACTGTTGAAAGTAATGTTTGCTGCACTATAATACTGTAACTGTACTGTAACTGATGAGATCCGTCTAGAAATGCTGAAGGCGCTGGGTGTTGAGGGGCTGTCTTGGTTGACACGCCTCTTTAAAATTGCGTGGAAGTCCGGGTCAGTGCCAAAGGAGTGGCAGACTGGGGTGGTGGTCCCAATATTCAAAAAAGGGGACCAGAGGGTGTGTGCCAATTATAGAGGCATCACATTACTCAACCTCCCAGGGAAAGTGTACTCCAAGGTGCTGGAAAGCAGGGTCCGGCCGATAGTCGAACCACCGACCGACGTGGAACCACCGACCAGCTCTTCACTCTCGCAAGAATCTTGGAGGGGGCTTGGGAGTTTGCCCAACCTGTCTACATGTGTTTTGTGGACTTGTAGAAGGCTTACAACAGGGTCCCTCAAGAGGTCTTGTGGAGGGTTATGCGGGAGTACTTAGGGCCATCCAATCCCTGTACACCCAGAGAGAGAGCTGTGTCCGTGTCCTCGGCAGTAAGTCGTCTTCCTTTCCGATGGGGGTTGTCCTAGCCAGGGCTACACTTTGTCACCAATCCTGTTTGTGATTTTCATGGACAGGATATCGAGGCGTAGTCATGCGGAGGTGGGTTTGCAGTTCGGTGAGCTGGGGATCGCGTCGCTGATATTTGCAGATGATGTGGTCCTGATGGCATCATCTGCCTGCTACCTCCAGCACTCTCTGAATAGGTTCGCAACTGAGTGTGAAGCGGCTGGGATGAGAATCAGCACTTCTAAGTCTGAGGCCATGGCTCTCAGCAGGAAACCGGTGGTCTGTCCGCTCCGAGTAGGAAATGAGTCCTTACCCCAAGTGAAGGAGTTCAAGTATCTGGGGCAAGGGCGTAGGTTTGCGTATGGACGGTCGGGACATGTCCCTACCAACATTTTGGGAGGCCCAAATTGTCCCTACCAACTTTTAAGCAACCTTGACCGTACCAATTATTTTGCATTATAGATATTAGACCGTTAGCCTACCCCTTTCCTCCACTGTGAATGTGCCATCCCAGTATTATTTTTATATTTTTTAAACTCACGTTTGATTGGCTCATTTGGCTGAGATAGATCATTGCATTTTTCAAATTTTCGCTTGATCTGAAGACCAGCAACAGCCTTACAGACAGATGCTGACAGCAAGCCATACAGTTGTGATTCTGACAGCAATTTAGGTAGGATACATCCACCACAATGTCGCCTCCCCCTCTGAAGAGGATGAGAGATATCAGGAGCTTTTTCTCTGCAACTGTAAGTAACGTTAGCGTTAGCTAGGTTAGCTAGCTGCTGGTAAACTAAGTAGCTAACGTTAGGCAGTAGCCACTTGAAAACCAGCTAGGTTGGTGCTAGCTAATGTTACCTAAACTAACATCACTTGTCTTTCCATTGTGGCAAATTATCAACCGGTGATATAAGCTGGCTAGCTAGCGAACTGTTAAGATGGCTTCTATCATCCTGTAACATTAGGATAGCAGCAGCCATTACATTATTATACATTAGCTGCCCACCAGAGATTTAATTGAATAGGACATCATGGCGTCCTCACAACTAACGACCGTAAGTGTCCGCAATGAATACTAGCCAATGGGCTATTAGCTATAGCTTTGTAAAACCCAGTCTGTGCTAGACGTGATGCTAATTTTCGCTATATTAAACTCCCACTAACTTATGCTAAAAATGTCAGTGATATTAAAGTCTTAAGTTTTGATATAAAAATAAATACATTGTTTTAGCCTGACAGGGGTTCTTGTTACAATTAAAGGGGAAACTGAATACTCATACGGTAACGTTATCTAGAGGTTAGCCAGCCCATTAGTGCCATTAACATTACTTTTATGAGGGCTCAGGTCTGTTTTTCTTTATAGCCCGTCCCTGTGTAGCCTGTTTTCTTAGTTATTAGCTAACGAATACAGTACTTGCTAACTGGAATCTCATAATTTTCCTCTCACTATATTGGCGGAAGGTGTTTTAAATAAAGTAGTGTATGTTGAAGTACATGGGATTTATTTTTTCCAGCTAGGGTATTGAATTGGGTATCCAGGATTGTGGAATTTCGCAATTGGTATTGCCTACTGTCTGGTATTTTTTTACTCCCCCAATGGACAGATATATCAATTTATGAATTGAATGTCAGTCTAAAAATCCAATGAAAATCTCACTTTTAATCAAATCATTTTTATGCATGAAACAGCAGCAGTCGAGAGAGAGAGTGGACGGACGCAGCAGCAACCAAGAGAGAGAGAGAGAGAGAGTGTGGAGGGACGCAGCAGCAGCAAAAGTCGAGAGAGTGGAGGGACGCAGCAGCAGCAGGCAGGATGTGATACAGTAGACTAACAACATTGTATTAGTATTATTCAATTTCATAAATATATGAATATATAAGAGCTTTAACCTCTCGTCCCCAGCAAAAATTGTGTATGCAGGCTACACTGTTATATGGTCCCTACCAATGTTGAAACCAAACCTACGCCCTTGATCTGGGGGTCTTGTTCACGAGTGAGGGAACCATGGAGAGGGAGTTTGGCCGGAGAATCGGAGCAGCTTGTGCAGTTCTGCAGTCGCTTTACCACACTGTTGTGACGAAAAGAGAGCTGAGCCAAAAGGCAAAGCTCTCGATCTACCGATCTATCTTCGTCCCCATCCTCACCTATGGTCATGAATCAATCAATCAATCAAAGCTTTATTTGTAAAGCGCATTTCATACCCAGAGGCAACACAATGCGCTTTACAGAGAACAAGGGAGGTGGGCATACGACCCACTCTCTACATATTCCAGAGGGAAGCAAAAAAACAGTAATCACCCGGGGGCCAGATAAGTGAGCTGTAAAAATTCTTCCCTGACCCCTCTCAACAAGGCGATCGAGCAAGCTCCAGGAGTATGTTTGTCTACCGGCTAAGAACATTTATAAAGCAATACATTACATTAAATTACATTTCAGAGTAAGAGAGGCTAAAAGCATCATAGGAGAGAGAACATTCTACGGACATGCTACGACATCCACAGCAGACACGGGGGTATCTATCGGACTCCGGGAGGTCTGCTGGTGACAGTGGGGCATCCACTGGACCTGGTTAGAAGATAGGAGGGAAAGAGAGAGGCACTAGGGAGAGGGAAGGCAGAACAAGGTTAGTAGCACATAGAGCCATACAGACCACACAGATATTGAAATAGGCAACCTGGGGCAAGCTCCTGGAATATATTTGTCTAATGGCTAAGAACATTTAAAGAACAATACATTAAATTTAATTTTCAGAGCAGGAAAGGCTAAGAGCCTCAGGTCCAGGCCTAAGCCGGATGTGGACTGATGTGTGTCTGTGTGTACGTGTGTGTGTGTGTACTAAATACTACGATATCCACAGCTCCACAGCTGACACTGGACCTGGTTAGAGGATAGGAGGGAGAGAGAGAGGCACTAGGGGAGGCAGAAAACGGTTAGTAGCACATTGAGTCATTGAAGCAACACAGCTGTCAGAACAGAACAAGCCTGTTTCAGGATAACCAGCTTCTGTACACTATTTGATATACATACATTGCATAGCAGGATAAATACCAATGTATACAGAGGATACACAGGTAGGTTTGAGGCTGCCTTTCTGTGTCTCAAGGTCCTAGCTAGTGATTGTAGGCTAGGTCGAAAAGGTACGTCTTGAGGTCTCGCTCGAAGACCTCCGTTGTTTTGGCCCTTCTTAGGCACTCCGGTAGGGTGTTCCAGAGGTTGGGGGCATAGAAACTAAAAGCTGCCTCTCCTTGTTTCTTGGTCATGGCTTTTGGAACTGTTAAAAGTTCAGTACATGAGGATCTGAGTGGTCTGTTGGGCATGTACTTAACAAGCATGTCTGAAATATATTCTGGTGAGTGACTATGGAGAGATTTATAGACTAGTAATAGTAATTTAAAGTCTATTCTAGAGTTGACTGGTAAGTCAGGATGGGTATGAAGGATGGGTCATGACCGAAAGAATGAGATCACGGATACAAGCGGCCGAAATGAGTTTTCTCCGGAGGGTGGCTGGGGTCTCCCTGAGAGATCGGGTGAGAAGTTCAGTCATCCGGGAGACTCGGAGTAGAGCCGCTGCTCCTTTGTGTCGAAAGGAGCCAGTTGACGTGGTTTGGGCATCTAGTGAGGATGCCTCCTGGGCGCCTCCCTAGGGAGCTGTTCCAGGCGTGTCCGGCTGGGAGGAGGCCGCGGGGTAGACCCAGGACTAGGTGGCGGGACTACATCTCCGCACTGGCCTGGGAGCGGCATTAAAAATAGTTTTTTTGTTTAAGTATTTGGATTTATGGTGGCCAGGATGAAATCACGGAGTCTGGAGGTGTTTGCCTCCCACTCCGCACGCCAGGTGTAGTCCGCCAATCCTGCCTCGCTGATGTCAAGATCTCTGCATTGCTGCAGGAGATCCCGTCGAGATGTGTGACTGTCTTTGCCGCTCTTAAAAGAGCGCGGGGGGGACGTTTCCATTAAGGCGATAATTCATTTTTGATTGTACAGTCTGTATCTCATGGGTGCCTAGTCGAGCTACCAGCGGCAGAGCCGTGTTGTAGCTCCTTTGCACGGAGGAGGGGGGAGGATGTTGTGATACTAACTTTTAGTGAGTACGACGTAGCATCACGTCACCAGTCTCTCCTCGGGGAGAAGAGCCTGGTATCTATTTACTTCACCGCCTTAAGCCCGCCCCATCATCCGGCTCGAGCCTGTAGAGCCCGCCTCCAACATCCGCTTGCTTTATTTTTCCTTAACCGGTAGTTCTCCTCGCATCTTCTTTTACAATTTTCTTCGGTGTTATGCCTGGTGATGCCATCGCAAATGTTATCTACTCGAAACTTCACCATGTGCAGCCTACAGTAAAAACATTACAACAACTGTTCGTCTTCCGGTCCAGACCGGCTGAATATGCGATGCGTCATCGTGATTCTGCTCTAGACCGGGGAAACAACACCGAACGAGAAAGGCCCCAGACTAGTACGACGTGACCAAGCCAGCCAGGGCTCCGGTCCCATTGGAAAACTGTGATGGGTCCAGGTTGAGCCGCAGAGTCTTCCCCTGTGGAAACAACAGACGTGACGACTGCAGGTCTCGCCGGTAATGTACTAGCGCGTCCGTTAGTGAATACGACGGGAGTCACGGGACCGAGCTGGCCAGGGTTCCGGTCCCATCGGAAAACTTTGATGTGTCCGGTTCGAAACACAGAGTCTTCCCCTGCTGTAACAGCAGCCGTGATGACCATAGTCTCGCCAGTGATGTTCTAACGCACCTGCAATTTCGAGCCGCGGTGTCTTCCCCTGCCTTTTTGCAGACGTGACACCAGTCGGTCTCTCTTCTGAGGTTGATAAAGGGATGTGTGCACCCACGTCCGCTGTGGCCGTACTGCCCTGTTTGAATGTGTCACAATCCCTTGGGCAGGAGGGGAATTAGCAGAGCGCTAGCCCTTCCGACGGTGGTCACAAATCAGTGGCGATTGCTCCTATAAGCCAGGGTAAGCATGGCTTACTCATACAAGTCCAAATAAAACTTCTTCTTTCAGTGAAAGAGGGCACGAAAATCAACTTTCAGACTGTTTTGGACTTAAATGCGTCTTGTATTCTGTATTCTGCCATATCGCTTAATTTTCATCCGTGTTTAGCGTTTTGGTAGTGCTCCGTCTCCCCCTACAGTCCTCATGAAAAAACAGTCCATGTTACGGTCCGTTGACAGCTGTCTTACTCATGTATGTACATATCTGGCTTCAGTACAGACACACACACTCAGACACACACACAGTCCAGCAGGAAGGCGTCCACCATGCCAGAACCCACTTCCCTCGCTCCAAGACCCAGGAGGATGTCCCCCTCTACTCCATCATCCAATAACTGGGGCCCAAGAAACAGGAAGAGGATGTGCAGTACACCGCTGTGAAGTTGAACCCGCCCAGAGCTGCCCCCAAGTGGGCATATCCGGTCACTACAACAACATAACACGTAGGCTTGGTTACTCATTTGAAATATCTGGCTTGAATACAATGTCCCCTGGCTAGTGTGATACAGCATGGGTTGTGTGTTATTATACAGTACAGTATGTGTTGTGTGTGATATAGGTATAGTTGTGTGTTATATACAGTGTGTTATGTGTGATATAGGTATAATTATGTGTTATATACAGTATGTGCTGTGTGTGGTATAGGTATAATTATGTGTTTTATACAGTATGTGTTATGTGTGGTATAGGTATAATTATGTGTTATATATAGTGTGTGTTGTGTTTGGTATAGGTATAGTTGTGTGTTATATACAGTGTGTGTTGTGTGTGGTATAGGTATGGTTGTGTGTTATATACAGTGTGTGTTATATGTGATATAGGTATAGTTGTGTGTTATATACAGTGTGTGTTGTGTGGTATAGTTGTGTGTTATATACAGTGTGTTGTGTGGTATAGGTATAGTTGTGTGATACAGTATGTGTTGTGTGTTACAGTATATTCAGTATGTGTTGCATTGCATTACAGTCATTTAGCAGACACTTTTATCCAAAGTGACTTATTACAATAATTGCATTTAATGTAGATAGGTACTGTAGTAAACATACTACTACTCGTACTACTGGAGGGGGAGATGGGTGGGGAGAGAGAAATAAACTAAGTTTGATTCAAATGCAACTTCGTGATGTTGAATAAATGTAATAATTCTGTTATAAGTGCGCCCATCTGTGTTATGATGAATGATATGGTCAGACTAGGCTGCTCCTGCAGCTGTTGGCTGTCATGACTGAACAATGAATTCATACATTGTCAACGATGATCACATGAATGAGAAATGGGTAATTTCCAATAGTATACAGTAGGGTGCTCCTACATCCATAGCACTGGTCTCCAAACGGTCTTCATCAAAACTATGTTTTGGTTGGGTTCGCGGCTATTCAGGGACTGAGGTAGGCCTAATGTTAACGGAGCAAGACAAGTAGCCGTTTCGTCAGCACTTTGAGGTTGTGTCTCAAAGTAGGCTACTTTATGAATAGAATAACAGGACCCGGGGGGCTTTAATCGGCCACACGACACCGCTCTCTCTCATGGGATCATGGGCTGTACACTCGGGGTCAGGAGCGCAGCGCGCCTCTGTCGTGGGCTCCTTTCAAATCCTAATACGAGTAGTCTTCAAAATAACAACACGCCCTTGAATATGAATGATTCATAGAGAGCGATTACCCTTATTTCATATCGCCAATAATGCCTATCCATCTCTATCGAAAACGTGGACAATTAACGACTGCAGCGCTGAGTGACACTATACTATCGGTTGTTATCCGACCAGCCTTTTAGCGCTCCTATTTAATTCTAAATGTCGGAGTGTATTAAATAAGGGGTATCGTTGGGTCTTAAGCAAAAAGAAAATAGCTTAAATCTATTTAAATCTAGCCATACATTTATTTCAATTAGTTGGCCGCCTGGACTAGCCGTCAAGTCACGGTGTCCTATCCGGTCTGTGACATCACGGGCACTACGGCGTAACATGTACACGTCACAGCGGCAAGGTACATATCTGGACTAGCCGTCCAATCACAGTGTTCTATCCGGTCTGTGACATCACGGGCACTACGGCGTAACATGTACACGTCACAGCGGCAAGGTATATATCCTGCTGTAACAAGTGGACAAGCTTCAGTGTGGTGTTTGCCATGAAAAGAACATGTTGCTAAAGATGCTACTATTATAATAATAATATGTTCGCTAGTGCAATAAATCATATTTTTAGAACCCGAGAGAGGGCGCCGTATGGACAAGGTCCTGCGGCGACGCCCTTTCAGACCCCGATCCTGGAACTTGAGGTGACAGACTCGGGAGTTTTGATTGCTCTCTCTGTGATCCTGAATGTGTTTTGGCTATTATATCAATGGAGAAATCGCCAACGAATCATTAAGGTTGGTAATCAAAGTTTCATTGTACTTTAATCATACAATTCAAACAAATACAGAAGCTGCTCTGTCTTTGTGAAGCCTTAATGACCTCAACATCCATCTTGTATTTCCTTTATAAATAGGATGAAGACCTTGAAGTCATTTATAGGTAAGTTCATAATGTTTTTTTCAGTGTATTCAACCATGTGTGTGTGTGTGTGTGTGTATGTGTGTGTGTGTATGTGTTTGTGCGTGCACGTGTGCATGCATATGTGAGATGTGTGTTTATGTGTAAAATGTGTGGTATGATGCATTTTGATTGTACAAGTGTACTGAAATCATCAAAAGTCATTTTATTTTATTTTATCTCAAAAGGGCCAAGCTGGACGGTGTGGGTTGTCCAGGACAAGAAGATTCATGTTCTGACTCCTATGATCCGGGGGGCTGTGGACAAGACCCGGTGTCTGAGATGAGTAGAGGCTCCGCCCCCGTGCCACCTGCCGTCGTCGCCGAGCCCTATCCGAAACACAAGGGCAAATCTGCGCTGAACGTTCCTCTCTCAGCCGAGGCTGACTGGGATCGTCTGGTGCTGCCTCGCTGTCAGAGGCTCTGTTGCAAGTGCTCCGGTCCATTTGACACAGCCCCGTCTGTCACCGGTTCATTTAACACAGCCCCGTCTGTCACCGGTTCATTTAACACAGCCCCGTCTGTCACAGCTCCATCTGTGCCCTGGGCACTGTCTGTCACCGGTTCATTTAACACAGCCCTGTCTGTCACAGGTCCATCTGACCCAGCCCCTTCTATCAACGCTCCATCTGTCAGATCACCATTCGCGATCACCAGGACCAGTAGAGGAGACAGCCCCGCTAGCACCTTATCCACCCACATGGCGTCTAGTGGGGTGGCGCTAAAGGGACAATCTGAGCCGGACATTCCTCCATCTGTCAAACCACCACAGTCATCTAAAGCCGGCTGGGAGCAGGTTCTCCGTCGGAGGGAATTTTGCAATCACTGGGAAGGAGTGTTTGTAGGAACGGCCACTTCCTCTGTCACGGCTCCATCTGACCCAGTCCCTTCTGTCACAGTTCCCTTTGTCACCCCACCACTCTCCATGACCAGGACCAGTAGAGGAGACAGCCCCGCTAGCGCCTTATCCACCCCCATGGCGTCTAGTGGTGTGCTGGCAAAGGGACAATCTGAGCCAGACACTCCACGATCGCCCGAGGTCCACTGGAGACGAGGTCCTGAGCTCGCTCTGCATCATAAGCTCTTTCGCAAGAAGTTGGAAGGAGCCTATCAAAGAGCGCCTACTTCCACCTCCGACTCTCTAATGAAGAGGGCACCTGACAAAGCCCCATCTGATCCAGTCCCTTCTGTCACAGTTCCCTCTGTCACCCCACCACTCTCCATGACCAGGACCAGTAGAGGAGACAGCCCCGCTAGCGCCTTATCCACCCCCATGGTGTCTAGTGGGGTGGCGCTAAAGGGACAATCTGAGCCGGACGTTCCTCCATCTGTCAAACCACCACAGTCACCTAAAGCCGGCTGGGAGCAGGTTCTCCGTCGGAGGGAATTTTGCAATCACTGGGAAGGAGTGTTTGTAGGAACGGCCACTTCCTCTGTCACGGCTCCATCTGACCCAGTCCCTTCTGTCACAGTTCCCTCTGTCACCCCACCACTCTCCATGACCAGGACCAGTAGAGGAGACAGCCCCGCTAGCGCCTTATCCACCCCCATGGCGTCTACTTGTGTGCTGGTAAAGGGACAATCTGAGTCAAAAGTTCCACGATCACCCGAGCCCCACTGGAGACGAGATCCGGAGCTCTCTCGGCGTCAGAGGCTCATTCGTAAGAAGTGGGAGGGAGTCTGTCAAGGGGCGACCACTTCCACCTTGGACTCTCTGATGAAGAGGACACCTGACACAGCCCTGTCTGTCACAGGTCCATCTGACCCAGTCCCTTCTATCAACGCTCCATCTGTCAGATCACCATTCGCGATCACCAGGACCAGTAGAGGAGACAGCCCCGCTAGCGCCTTATCCACCCCCATGGTGTCTAGTGGGGTGGCGCTAAAGGGACAATCTGAGCCGGACGTTCCTCCATCTGTCAAACCACCACAGTCACCTAAAGCCGGCTGGGAGCAGGTTCTCCGTCGGAGGGAATTTTGCAATCACTGGGAAGGAGTGTTTGTAGGAACGGCCACTTCCTCTGTCACGGCTCCACCGCGCCTGCCTCGCCGGTCCGTTTCCCCCGACTCTGTCTCTGTCTCTGTCTCTGTCTCTGAACCTGCTTCTGGACCAGTGTCTGCCTCTGACCCTGCCCCTGCGTGTGAGCCTGACCTTGGCGCAGAAGATGAGACCCCTAGCACCTCCCAGAGGGCGCAGTGGGAACTGCGTGCCCATCAGCAACGGCACACCCCCGACCAGCACCTGCAGTTCATCCCGGTGATTGCGCTTCTTCCGAATCTGCCACCGAGCGGCCCCACACCTGCAGCTAATCAGCCAATCAGCACAAGGTTAAGAAGCCGCTCCACACAGCAGTCTGCGCCAGATCGTTGACCCACCCAGTGGGTAACACGACTCCAGCTAAATCCCTACTCCTTACTCGAGCCTGTCTCACAGTTCTTTGTTTTCATTTATCCTAGTTAACCTGCCTGACCCACGTCTGTCTGACTACCACGCTCCTGCCCGACCCACGCCTGTCTGACTACCATGTCCCTGCCTGACCCCCGATTGCCTCTCCGACCTGATCCTGCCTGACCCGTATAAAATAAACACGCCTCCGGGCTTCACCTCCAAGCCTTTTGAGTCTGCTTTTGGGTCCTCCTCCGCTAGCCCTAACATCCTCACACAGCTCCATCTGACAAACCACCACTCTCCATGACCTTCTTCATCATATCCACGTATGTTGTCTTCAGAGCACCACGTGTGGCTTTACCATGCTTGGGTTCCCAGAGGACAAAGTTTGAAGTGATGAGGTCAGGGCGTTCGATATGGTCAGCTATCCTTAGTCTCCACCGATGTATCTTTGTGTTCATCAGTGGTAGACCAATGTAGAGGTCAACAATGTTCATGTGTTCCATCCACAATATGTCCTCGGCCGTACGGAGGTAGGTGTAGACTAGGTTAGGTGGGTAGGTAATAGTTAGGTAGGTAGCTACAGGTAGGTAGGTAGGTAGATAGGTAGGTAGGTAGGTAGGTCGGTGGGTAGGTATGTAGGTGAGTAGCTAGGTGGGTGGGTAGGTAGGTAGTTAGGTGGGTAGGTGGGTAAGTAGATAGATAGTTAGGTAGAGAGGTAGGTAGGTAGGTGGTTAGGTAGGTGCGTAGGTAGGAGGGTAGGTTGGTAAGTAGGTAGGTAGAGCGGTAGGTAGGTAGATAGGTAGGTAGGTAGGTAGATGTGTAGGTAGGTAGATAGGTAGATAGGTAGGTAGATGGGTATTGTAGGTAGGTAGATGGGTAGGTAGATGGGTAGGTAGGTAGATGGGTAGGTATCTACATATGTAGACAAAATCTACATACAAGAAAGAAGACTAGTATTTATCTGCATTGAAGCCATCCTTCCAGAAAGTAGCTACAATCTTCCAATCCAGTCTGCGCACGCATGTTTATCATTTTTCCCCCCATCATTAGTGAGTGAGTGGGGGATTGTGGGAAGTGTGGTTCTTAAAACGCAGTGCCGATTTTATCACGACCAGAGGGGCTGCCAAAGTGCCGAGTTATCTCATGTAGCTTTAAGACTGACAGGGTGAGACTGACGAGACAGACCTGGTAAATCCAGCAAGACCAGCTAATGACCAGCCATGGTTTGTAGCTGGCTCTCACCGGATTTACTTTGAATTAAGGAAAGCAATTTATAAACACTGCTGCTGGTGTTGTATAGTAGGTCTACTGTACATCTTCAAAACATAGGGATAGTTGACACTGTCCAGGGAAATTCTCAAATTTCTACTGGATTTTTATAACATGTAAATAATGTTTTGGAGTGACCTGTACACTGAATGAATCTGTCTCGGAAATAGTTGTTTTAATTCAACAAACTTAAATGTATTTACAACAATAGTTACGTTTGACCATCTAACTGTTGAAAGTAATGTTTGCTGCACTATAATACTGTAACTGTACTGTAACTGATGAGATCCGTCTAGAAATGCTGAAGGCGCTGGGTGTTGAGGGGCTGTCTTGGTTGACACGCCTCTTTAAAATTGCGTGGAAGTCCGGGTCAGTGCCAAAGGAGTGGCAGACTGGGGTGGTGGTCCCAATATTCAAAAAAGGGGACCAGAGGGTGTGTGCCAATTATAGAGGCATCACATTACTCAACCTCCCAGGGAAAGTGTACTCCAAGGTGCTGGAAAGCAGGGTCCGGCCGATAGTCGAACCACCGACCGACCAGCTCTTCACTCTCGCAAGAATCTTGGAGGGGGCTTGGGAGTTTCCCCAACCTGTCTACATGTGTTTTGTGGACTTGTAGAAGGCTTACAACAGGGTCCCTCAAGAGGTCTTGTGGAGGGTTATGCGGGAGTACTTAGGGCCATCCAATCCCTGTACACCCAGAGAGAGAGCTGTGTCCGTGTCCTCGGCAGTAAGTCGTCTTCCTTTCCGATGGGGGTTGTCCTAGCCAGGGCTACACTTTGTCACCAATCCTGTTTGTGATTTTCATGGACAGGATATCGAGGCGTAGTCATGCGGAGGTGGGTTTGCAGTTCGGTGAGCTGGGGATCGCGTCGCTGATATTTGCAGATGATGTGGTCCTGATGGCATCATCTGCCTGCTACCTCCAGCACTCTCTGAATAGGTTCGCAACTGAGTGTGAAGCGGCTGGGATGAGAATCAGCACTTCTAAGTCTGAGGCCATGGCTCTCAGCAGGAAACCGGTGGTCTGTCCGCTCCGAGTAGGAAATGAGTCCTTACCCCAAGTGAAGGAGTTCAAGTATCTGGGGGTCTTGTTCACGAGTGAGGGAACCATGGAGAGGGAGTTTGGCCGGAGAATCGGAGCAGCTTGTGCAGTTCTGCAGTCGCTTTACCACACTGTTGTGACGAAAAGAGAGCTGAGCCAAAAGGCAAAGCTCTCGATCTACCGATCTATCTTCGTCCCCATCCTCACCTATGGTCATGAATCAATCAATCAATCAAAGCTTTATTTGTAAAGCGCATTTCATACCCAGAGGCAACACAATGCGCTTTACAGAGAACAAGGGAGGTGGGCATACGACCCACTCTCTACATATTCCAGAGGGAAGCAAAAAAACAGTAATCACCCGGGGGCCAGATAAGTGAGCTGTAAAAATTCTTCCCTGACCCCTCTCAACAAGGCGATCGAGCAAGCTCCAGGAGTATGTTTGTCTACCGGCTAAGAACATTTATAAAGCAATACATTACATTAAATTACATTTCAGAGTAAGAGAGGCTAAAAGCATCATAGGAGAGAGAACATTCTACGGACATGCTACGACATCCACAGCAGACACGGGGGTATCTATCGGACTCCGGGAGGTCTGCTGGTGACAGTGGGGCATCCACTGGACCTGGTTAGAAGATAGGAGGGAAAGAGAGAGGCACTAGGGAGAGGGAAGGCAGAAAAAGGTTAGTAGCACATAGAGCCATACAGACCACACAGATATTGAAATAGGCAACCTGGGGCAAGCTCCTGGAATATATTTGTCTAATGGCTAAGAACATTTAAAGAACAATACATTAAATTTAATTTTCAGAGCAGGAAAGGCTAAGAGCATCAGGTCCAGGCCTAAGCCGGATGTGGACTGATGTGTGTCTGTGTGTACGTGTGTGTGTGTGTACTAAATACTACGATATCCACAGCTCCACAGCTGACACTGGACCTGGTTAGAGGATAGGAGGGAGAGAGAGAGGCACTAGGGGAGGCAGAAAACGGTTAGTAGCACATTGAGTCATTGAAGCAACACAGCTGTCAGAACAGAACAAGCCTGTTTCAGGATAACCAGCTTCTGTACACTATTTGATATACATACATTGCATAGCAGGATAAATACCAATGTATACAGAGGATACACAGGTAGGTTTGAGGCTGCCTTTCTGTGTCTCAAGGTCCTAGCTAGTGATTGTAGGCTAGGTCGAAAAGGTACGTCTTGAGGTCTCGCTTGAAGACCTCCGTTGTTTTGGCCCTTCTTAGGCACTCCGGTAGGGTGTTCCAGAGGTTGGGGGCATAGAAACTAAAAGCTGCCTCTCCTTGTTTCTTGGTCATGGCTTTTGGAACTGTTAAAAGTTCAGTACCTGAGGATCTGAGTGGTCTGTTGGGCATGTACTTAACAAGCATGTCTGAAATATATTCTGGTGAGTGACTATGGAGAGATTTATAGACTAGTAATAGTAATTTAAAGTCTATTCTAGAGTTGACTGGTAAGTCAGGATGGGTATGAAGGATGGGTCATGACCGAAAGAATGAGATCACGGATACAAGCGGCCGAAATGAGTTTTCTCCGGAGGGTGGCTGGGGTCTCCCTGAGAGATCGGGTGAGAAGTTCAGTCATCCGGGAGACTCGGAGTAGAGCCGCTGCTCCTTTGTGTCGAAAGGAGCCAGTTGACGTGGTTTGGGCATCTAGTGAGGATGCCTCCTGGGCGCCTCCCTAGGGAGGTGTTCCAGGCGTGTCCGGCTGGGAGGAGGCCGCGGGGTAGACCCAGGACTAGGTGGCGGGACTACATCTCCGCACTGGCCTGGGAGCGGCATTAAAAATAGTTTTTTTGTTTAAGTATTTGGATTTATGGTGGCCAGGATGAAATCACGGAGTCTGGAGGTGTTTGCCTCCCACTCCGCACGCCAGGTGTAGTCCGCCAATCCTGCCTCGCTGATGTCAAGATCTCTGCATTGCTGCAGGAGATCCCGTCGAGATGTGTGACTGTCTTTGCCGCTCTTAAAAGAGCGCGGGGGGGACGTTTCCATTAAGGCGATAATTCATTTTGGATTGTACAGTCTGTATCTCATGGGTGCCTAGTCGAGCTACCAGCGGCAGAGCCGTGTTGTAGCTCCTTTGCACGGAGGAGGGGGGAGGATGTTGTGATACTAACTTGTCCATTAGTGAGTACGACATAGCATCACGTCACCAGTCTCTCCTCGGGGAGAAGAGCCTGGTATCTATTTACTTCACCGCCTTAAGCCCGCCCCATCATCCGGCTCGAGCCTGTAGAGCCCGCATCCAACATCCGCTTGCTTTATTTTTCCTTAACCGGTAGTTCTCCTCGCATCTTCTTTTACAATTTTCTTCGGTGTTATGCCTGGTGATGCCATCGCAAATGTTATCTACTCGAAACTTCACCATGTGCAGCCTACAGTAAAAACATTACAACAACTGTTCGTCTTCCGGTCCAGACCGGCTGAATATGCGATGCGTCATCGTGATTCTGCTCTAGACCGGGGAAACAACACCGAACGAGAAAGGCCCCAGACTAGTACGACGTGACAAAGCCAGCCAGGGCTCCGGTCCCATTGGAAAACTGTGATGGGTCCAGGTTGAGCCGCAGAGTCTTCCCCTGTGGAAACAACAGACGTGACGACTACAGGTCTCGCCGGTAATGTACTAGCGCGTCCGTTAGTGAATACGACGGGAGTCACGGGACCGAGCTGGCCAGGGTTCCGGTCCCATCGGAAAACTTTGATGTGTCCGGTTCGAAACACAGAGTCTTCCCCTGCTGTAACAGCAGCCGTGATGACCATAGTCTCGCCAGTGATGTTCTAACGCACCTGCAATTTCGAGCCGCGGTGTCTTCCCCTGCCTTTTTGCAGACGTGACACCAGTCGGTCTCTCTTCTGAGGTTGATAAAGGGATGTGTGCACCCACGTCCGCTGTGGCCGTACTGCCCTGTTTGAATGTGTCACAATCCCTTGGGCAGGAGGGGAATTAGCAGAGCGCTAGCCCTTCCGACGGTGGTCACAAATCAGTGGCGATTGCTCCTATAAGCCAGGGTAAGCATGGCTTACTCATACAAGTCCAAATAAAACTTCTTCTTTCAGTGAAAGAGGGCACGAAAATCAACTTTCAGACTGTTTTGGACTTAAATGCGTCTTGTATTCTGTATTCTGCCATATCGCTTAATTTTCATCCGTGTTTAGCCTTTTGGTAGTGCTCCGTCTCCCCCTACAGTCCTCATGAAAAAACAGTCCACGTTACGGTCCGTTGACAGCTGTCTTACTCATATGTATGTACATATCTGGCTTCAGTACAGACACACACACTCAGACACACACATAGTTTAGCAGGAAGGCGTCCACCATGCCAGAACCCACTTCCCTCGCTCCAAGACCCAGGAGGATGTCCCCCTCTACTCCATCATCCAATAACTGGGGCCCAAGAAACAGGAAGAGGATGTGCAGTACACCGCTGTGAAGTTGAACCCGCCCAGAGCTGCCCCCAAGTGGGCATATCCGGTCACTACAACAACATAACACGTAGGCTAGGTTACTCATTTGAAATATCTGGCTTGAATACAGTGTCCACTGGCTAGTGTGATACAGCATGGGTTGTGTGTTATTATACAGTACAGTATGTGTTGTGTGTGATATAGGTATAATTATGTGTTATATACAGTATGTGCTGTGTGTGGTATAGGTATAGTTGTGTGTTATATACATTGTGTTATGTGTGATATAGGTATAATTATGTGTTATATACAGTATATGCTGTGTGTGGTATAGGTATAATTATGTGTTTTATACAGTATGTGTTATGTGCGGTATAGGTATAATTATGTGTTATATACAGTGTGTGTTGTGTGTGGTATAGGTATAGTTGTGTATTATATACAGTGTGTGTTGTGTGTGATATAGGTATAGTTGTGTGTTATATACAGTGTGTGTTATATGTGATATAGGTATAGTTGTGTGTTATATACAGTGTGTGTTGTGTGTGATATAGGTATAGCTGTGTGTTATATACAGTGTGTGTTATGTGTGATATAAGTATAGTTGTGTGTTATATACAGTGTGTTATGTGTGGTATAGGTATAGTGTGTTATATACAGTGTGTGTTGTGTGGTATAGTTGTGTGTTATATACAGTGTGTTGTGTGGTATAGGTATAGTTGTGTGATACAGTATGTGTTGTGTGTTACAGTATATTCAGTATGTGTTGCATTGCATTACAGTCATTTAGCAGACACTTTTATCCAAAGTGACTTATTACAATAATTGCATTTAATGTAGATAGGTACTGTAGTAAACATACTACTACTCGTACTACTGGAGGGGGAGATGGGTGGGGAGAGAGAAATAAACTAAGTTTGATTCAAATGCAACTTCGTGATGTTGAATAAATGTAGTAATTCTGTTAATAAGTGCGCCCATCTGTGTTATGATGAATGATATGGTCAGACTAGGCTGCAGCTGTTGGCTGTCATGACTGAACAATGAATTCATACATTGTCAACGATGATCACATGAATGAGAAATGGGTAATTTCCAATAGTATACAGTAGGGTGCTCCTATATACGGACTAATATATATGCCATGATATTTTCACGAACAAATACAGGACTCATGTGGGCTACTTTCTCTTTGTAATCTAATGTGAATACAAATTACTGTACTTGTTTAGACACAGACATCAACACCATAATAGGATAATTTGTTAGCTTTGCACTGTGAGAGCAGCACCATTCACGGATGATGTTACTCGACCTCAGCTGGGCCGTATGGAACGCCAAATGGGTCATAATTCGCCTTAATTTTTCGCCGTCACCAGGCGTTTTTTCGTCGAAAAACGCCGTATTGGACGGCGCAAATTCTTGCAATGCGCCGTTTAATAAGCGCCTGGCGCCGCCAGGCGTCGATTATAGTTAATTACGCATGTCGCCGCCAGGCGTCTCATATGCAAATGTTTCAAAGGTACCGCCCACTGGCCTCTACGGAGCCCCAGGTAGTACAATTTCTCTATAAATCTCGCTGTTAAAGTCACAGCCGAGTCATATCGTCATTAGGCTACACCTAACCGAACCTTCCCGCTGTAAAAACAGCCCCGATCGCTCCTCAGATTTAGGTCCCAATAAAACAAAATCTCGGCTCTCTGTAGGAATGAGTTATGATTTTGACTGGGAAATAAGTGTATAGAGTATAAAAACGAGAAGTGGTTTAATTTGTAGAAATCAGTTCGCAAAAGCTCATTAGCTAATAATCCACTTTTCCTCATCAGCTTCAATCATCTGTGTTATTGTCAAAGAGTGTATTTTTTAACAGTTTAGGCTATAAGCGTGAATGAATGGCCTTTTGGTCGCTGCATGGTGCTGTGAAGGCCAAAGCTTTGAATTGTGGGTGGTGTGTTTAATCAGAAAAGGTCCTCCTGCAGCCTCCCCTCCAGGTAGAACTTGGTGGCAGACTGGACAAGGTTTTATCTTTCCTCCAGGCTTGTGATGTCTCTGGTCCAATCTGGACATTAGCACCCACCACATACAGTAAGAGGCAGATTGGTGATGGTGGGAGTGCTTGTAGTAAATGAAACCATTAAGATGTTAAAAGAAATCAGTCTCAGAAAAAAACAACAGTTGTATTTATGTAATTAACGTTACTGTAATTTCAATATTTAAGCACACAACGTGTTGCCGACAATGTCAGCTAACGTTACATTTATGTACAGTATCGTGGCAAATATTAACAACGTGGATGAGATGAGACACTGATCTGTGATTTTTGGATGTGCACAGAGGAGTTGGAACAAAAACATGAAAACGATAGCTACCTTTTATGTGTAGTAGTAGAAAGTAGGCAATGACTAATTTTAATCTCTTTAGCCAATGCTAAAAACTACACAGCTTCCTTGTTTACTCAAGCCTTCCTTAGGTCAAACAGGCTTGACTGTGACGAACAGCGAGATTAATAGAGAAATTGTACTACCTGGGGCTCCGTAGAGGCCAGTGGGCGGTACCTTTGAAACATTTGCATATGAGACGCCTGGCGGCGTTTAATAAACGCCTGGCGGCGACAGGCGTAATTAACTATAATCGACGCCTGGCGGCGCCAGGCGCTTATTAAACGGCGCATTGCAAGAATTTGCGCCGTCCAATACGGCGTTTTTCGACGAAAAAACGCCTGGTGACGGCGAAAAATCAAGGCGAATTATGACCCATTTGGCGTTCCATAGGGCCGCCAGGGTGTCTGATAAGGGCGCCTGGGTGAGGGCGTCTGATGATGTTGAAAGACCCAAAGCACCCAGTGACTCCAGGTTATATCACCGACGATGTGCCCTTAGGATCAGAAGATGTTTCATTACAACAATTGTTTTCAGATAAAATAAGATTAACTTTAATCTGGTTAGCACACGCTATGCTGAAATGTAGCCAATACAACATTTCGGTGAATAATATGTATCACACAATAGCCTACATTGGCTGGATTCATATACAGTAGCCAAACATGTCCTTGTGTCATCAATGTGCACATAATAAAATAATAATAAAATATGTTTTGGAACAATAGAAAAAAAACGTGAATAATGTAACATTTCAATGAGTAAAAGCTGCAGTGTGACAGCCATGATAGAAAGCACTGTGGTTGCTGATGCAATGTAACCAATAGAAAACTGAGAGGAATAAAATCTAAGGCCGTATTCTAATATGATTGCATTTCACACATATTAGGCTAATTATTCCATAGGTTGCATATTTTGTGAATGATTAATCAGAAGGCATCTGAATTCATTGTGCTCTATTGATTTGCTAACTTATATCAATGTGTACATTATTTAACTAAATAAAATATAAAATGTGTGGATCCTGCATAATAACACAGAGAGAGAGAGAGAGAGAGAGCGAACGTACACAGTGTCCTGTGTTTAGGTATTCATAACCAGGGCTATCTGGCTCTGATGAGAGGCTTTTTCAACCCTGCTCAAATCCACTTAATGGAAAACAAATCCGGCATAATGTTTCCATGGAAATGTGTAAAACCATGGCTCTTCTTCTGCTGATTTGTGCGTGTTAATGTCAGTTAGCTGATGATTTGTGCGTGTTAATTTCAGTTAGCTGGTGCATGTGATTAATCTGCAAAAACCTACCCACAGTATTTCACAGCACTCAGTCAAAATATTCAGATTGTTTTATGACAATAATGACTTTATTGGTCCAATCAGTATTCTTGTTCAATTCAACAGTCACTGCAGAAATGTGTCTTCTTCCCTGTTCTCAACCCTCCTAAACAAGTTGACCGCACACACACACACACACACATTTATATATATGTTATATATATATATATATATATATGTTATGTGGAGGTTATGTGGAGGAGATGTGGATGAGATGTGAGGAGATGTGTCGGGGTGTGGAGGAGTTGTGGAGAGGTGGTGTGGTGGGTTGTGAAGGAGATGTGGGGTGTGGAGGGGTGAACCCCACAGGCAAACGATGTCATGGTGCTTCATATTTTCGAACTCTGCCTTGGTGATGGAATCTTTAGCAGGTTTGAGACACCGGATTTGGGCATAAACTAGTGGGGTGTAGTGGCAGTGCGGTGTTACACCCTGTGCTTTGATGATGAGAAGGTAGTGTGAGGGCCAGAGCATGGTCAGGAAGCGGAGGAAAGAGAGCTTGTTAGACAGTCTTAAGGAGGTCCAAACTCAATTACGCAGTTTCGCTGCTTGGTCCCCAATTAAATAATGGATAGTGGTTTAAATCATCAATGGGTATTGAATGGCTCTTTGATGGTTTGTGAACTGCTAACATTACTAGAGCATAACGAATATTGAAAACTGCTAGTGTATAACACCTTGTTTGGGTTAATGTGTGACACACATGTAATAATAGGCCATTCACACACTCCTGTGGTTTGACTAATTGGGGGCCAAGCAGCGAAGCTGCATAGGCCACCATTAAGTTTCTACCTTTTCTTATTCTTCTGCCATTGGAGTCTATGGCAGCCCATAGAAGCATATGGTAGAAAGTTATGAAAATTGGCACACTCATTCAGGACAGTCGTCTGAGTCTCCTCACCAAGACTCATGTCCACAGCTCGAACCCTCTAGCGCCACCAACGTGTCAAAATTGGCAATGTTTTTATGCATGCAACTTTTGACCTGTAAGTCTGATTTTGAAAATCGAGGTACCTTTGGAATCCTTGGTTCAAGCCGAGTTGAACGCACCTCATGACATCATTGTCCGCCATATTGGATTTCCCGCCATTTTGTACTTTGTGTAAAACACTTAAAATGTATCTCCTCCTAGGTTTTTTCACCAATCTGCACGAAACGCAGAATGCACAATCTATAGACCGATGTCCACAAAAGTTGTACAGGGATTTTTGATTGTCCATTGCGTTTGCTCGTGACAGCCAATCAAAATTAGCAGAAAAGCTGCAAAACAGGAACTGGGATCATATCTCATTAATGTTTTAATCTATCAAAACCACATTTGGCACAGTCATCCGGGATACACCCATGACACCTGTCACCAAGCCTCATGTTGACATCTCGTGCACTCTAGCGCCACCAGCGTGTCAAAGTTGGAGTTTCGTTTATGCCAGTAACTTTTGAACTGTATGTCCAATCTTCAAAATTATAATAGCAATGGATTCCCTGGCTCATGCTGAGTTCAAAACACCCCATGGTTTCATTATTACTTAATTTGTTTGATTGCAGAATGCAAGGAACACTTTTGGTCTTCTGCACAATTTCACCACTTTCAGAGTGGTGAAAGGCGCATTTTGGAAAAAGTCACACATTTTCTAAACTGCCATCCCTCTTCCAATTCTCACAGCTCATACACATATTATATATCAAAACGTTCACACGACTCTTGGGATTCATAAAATCAAAAAAGCTAAGCTCTCCGATGTATATTTTTCACTCTGTGACAGTTCGAATGATGACTCCCCCCCCCCTCCATTGAAAACAATGGACCCACACTCTAGAAAATGACAGAATCAGTGTTGATTTTTTTAACTCGTCACCTCTCCTACACTTCTGAAGACCGAATGACATATTATACATGGAAATGTTCGCATGATTGTCTGGATTCTGAAGAAGTAAATAGTTGAGCTATGCTATGTATACTTTTTGCCGTGTGCCAATTTAAACGACGACACCCCCCCTCTCACTCAACCGAGAGGAAGCAACCCTGCCAGCTGACATTAATTAAGTGCTCAGGGATTCAGCTAATATGGTTAGGGGGTTAGCGAAGGCTAACATGCCTTGTGGACTAGGGTGATTCATTTTCGCAACATCCGGCGTAGCACAGTGGTTAGCATGGCGGCCTTGCAAGCAGCAGAGATTGAATCCCCTTCCACCATATGTCTGACTTTCGAAATTCTCTGAACCGTCCATGTCGCCACGTCAGTCTAGCCTTGTACTTGCACCATTATGTTTCTACCTTTTCTTATTATTATCCTTTTTTTAAATTTATTAGGTGGGCTAGCTTGCAGAAGCTAGCCCAACTTGTGATATTCCCACTATTTCTTTCTTTCTTTCTTTCTTTCTTTCTTTCTTTCTTTCTTTCTTTCTTTCTTTCTTTCTTTCTTTCTTTATTATTATTCTCCCCGCTTTTTTGGACGTTAACTAGTTCTTCATACTTTGTGCTAGAAACTTCATTCAAACTTTAAAATGTTCATGACGTTCAGCTCTTGAACGGATCCATTCAGATTTTTGATATTTTTTATAGTTTTTAAGAAATTTAACTTTTTTTTTTTTTTTTTGTCCTATTGAAACTGCTTGAAATGCTTTTGGAATGTTCAGAAATTTTATGTTTTTAGAGTGGTGGCAGCAGTTGCTTTGAAAATATTCACACATTTTGTAAACTGCTGGCACTCCTACAGTTTTGAAAGCTCACACACATATTATACATCAAAATGTTCACACAACTGTGCTGATTCGTACAATGTAAGTATCTAAGCCGTATGACTTATAGTTTTCGCTGTATGACGATTTGTTCGGCAACTGCGCTCCTCATTGAAACGTATGGCAACACACTCTAGCTTTTGAGCTGCTAATTTTGCATTTTTACTCTTTTTCTAACTTGTCGCAATGCCTACAGTTTTTAAGCTACACGGACATATAATAGCCTAAAATGTTCAGCATTTTCTCAGGATTCATACGGTGTCAAAATCTAGGCTGTGACCTTTATACTTTTTGAGAGAGAGCTGTCTGAAGCCAACATGCCTTTCCATTGAAGTGAATGAGAGGATGCTCAGTGTCAGTTGGGATTTGAATTTGGGGACACGTGCATGCTCTCTGTACAGGCACCCTTTATTGACTACTGTGGTAGCATTCATATTCATTCCTTCCTTCCTTCCTTCCTTCTTTCCTTCCTTCCATCCTTCCATCCTTCCATCCTTCCATCCTTCCTTCCTTCCATCCTTCCATCCTTCCATCCTTCCATCCTTCCTTCCTTCCATTCCTTCCTTCCATCCTTCCCTTCCTTCCATCCTTCCTTCCTTCTTTCTTTCCTTCCTTCCTTCCATCCTTCCTTCCTTCCTTCCTTCCTTCCTTCCTTCCTTCCTTCCTTCCTTCCTTCCTTCCATCCATCCTTCCTTCCTTCCTTCCCTTCCTTCCATCTTTCTTTCTTTCCTTCCTTCCATCCTTCCTTCCCTCCCTTCCCTTCCTTCTTTCTTTCCTTCCTTCCTTCCTTCCTTCCTTCCTTCCTTCCTTCCTTCCTTCCTTCCTTCCTTCCTTCCTTCCTTCCTTCCTTCCATCCTTCCTTCCTTCCTTCCATCCTTCCCTTCCTTCCATCCTTCCTTCTTTCCTTCCTTCCTTCCTTCCTTCCTTCCTTCCTTCCTTCCTTCCTTC
Source organism: Borostomias antarcticus (assembly GCF_949987555.1). NCBI lineage: Eukaryota > Metazoa > Chordata > Actinopteri > Stomiiformes > Stomiidae > Borostomias > Borostomias antarcticus. Next base: position 12,576,093 of record NC_140244.1, read on the forward strand.
CTTCCTTCCTTCCTTCCTTCCATCCTTCCTTCCATCCTTCCTTCCATCCTTCCCTTCCATCCTTCCTTCCTTCTTTCTTTCCTTCCTTCCTTCCATCCTTCCTTCCTTCCATCCATCCTTCCTTCCCTTCCTTCCATCCTTCTTTCTTTCCTTCCTTCCATGCTTCCTTCCTCCTTTCTTTCCTTCCTTCCATCCATCCTTCCATCCATCCTTCCTTCCTTCCCTTCCTTCTTTCTTCCTTTCCTTCCATCCTTCATTCCTTTCCTTTCCTTCCTTCCATCCTTCCTTCCTTCCATCCTTCCTTCCTTCCCTTACTTCCATCCTTCCTTCTTTCTTTCTTTCTTTCCTTCCTTCCTTCCTTCCTTCCTTCCTTCCTTCCTTCCTTCCTTCCTTCCATCCTTCCTTCCTTTCCTTTCCTTTCCTTCCTTTCCTTCCTTCCATCCTTCCTTCCATCCTTCCTTCCTTCCTTCCATCCTTCCTTCCTTCCCTTCCTTCCTTCTTTCTTTCCTTCCTTCCATCCTTCATTCCCTTCCTTCTTTCTTTCCTTCCTTCCTTCCTTCCATCCTTCCTTCCTTCCTTCCATCCTTCCCTTCCTTCCCTTCCTTCCCTCCTTCCTTCTTTCCTTCCTTCCTTCCATCCTTTCTTCCATCCTTCCTTCCATCCTTCCCTTCCTTCCATCCATCCTTCCTTCCTTTCTTCCTTCCTTCCTTCCTTCCATCCTTCCTTCCTTCCTTCCTTCCTTCCATCCATCCTTCCTTCCCTTCCTTCCATCCTTCTTTCTTTCCTTCCTTCCATCCTTCCTTCCTCCTTTCTTTCCTTCCTTCCTCCTTTCTTTCCTTCCTTCCATCCATCCATCCTTCCATCCATCCCTCCTTCCTTCCCTTCCTTCTTTCTTCCTTTCCTTCGATCCTTCATTCCTTTCCTTTCCTTCCTTCCATCCTTCCTTCCATCCTTCCTTCCCTTACTTCCATCCTTCTTTCTTTCTTTCTTTCTTTCTTTCTTTCTTTCTTTCTTTCTTTCTTTCTTTCTTTCTTTCTTTCTTTCTTTCTTTCTTTCTTTCTTTCTTTCTTTCTTTCCTTCCTTCCTTTCCTTCCTTTCCTTCCTTCCATCCTTCCTTCCTTCCTTCCATCCTTCCTTCCTTCCTTCCTTCCTTTCCTTCCTTCCTTCCTTCCTTCCTTCCTTCCTTCCTTCCTTCCTTCCTTTCCTTCCTTCCTTCCTTCCATCTTTCCTTCCTTCCATCCTTCCTTTCCTTCCTTCCTTCCTTCCTTCCTTCTTTCCTTCCTTCCTTCCTTCCTTCCTTCCTTCCATCCTTCCATCCTTCCTTCCTTCCTTCCATCCTTCCATCCTTCCATCCTTCCTTCCATTCCTTCCTTCCTTCCTTCTTGCTTTCTTTCTTTCTTTACTTGCTTTCCTTCCTTCCATCCTTCCCTTCCTTCTTTCTTTCTTTCCTTCCTTCCTTCCTTCCTTCCCTTCCTTCCTTCCTTCCTTCCTTCCTTCCATCGTTCCTTCCTTCCATCCCTTCCTTCCATCCTTCTTTCCTTCCATCCTTCCTTCCATCCTTCCTTCCTTCTTTCTTTCCTTCCTTCCTTCCATCCTTCCTTCCTTCCTTCCTTCCTTCCATCCATCCATCCTTCCCTTCCTTCCATCCTTCTTTCCTTCCTTCCATCCTTCCTTCCTCCTTTCTTTCCTTCCTTCCATCCTTCCTTCCCTTCCTTCTTTCTTTCTTTCCTTCGATCCTTCATTCATTTCCTTTTCTTCCTTCCTTCCTTCCATCCTTCCTTCCTTCCTTCCCTTACTTCCATCCTTCCTTCCTTCTTTCTTTCCTTCCTTTCATCCTTCCTTTCCTTCCTTTCCTTCCTTCCTTCCTTTCCTTCCTTCCTTCCATCCTTCCTTCCTTCCTTCCTTCCTTCCTTCCTTCCTTCCATCCTCCCTTCCATCCTTCCTTCCCTCCCGTCCTTCCATCCTTCCTTCTTTCTTTCCTTCCATCCTTCCTTCCTTTCCTTCCATCTTTCCGTCCTTCCATTCCTTCCATCCTTCCTTCCATCCTTCCTTCCTTCCATCCTTCCTTCCTTCCTTCCCTTACTTCCATCCTTCCTTCTTTCTTTCTTTCCTTCCTTCCTTCCATCCTTCCTTCCTTCCTTCCCTTCCTTCCCTTCCTTCCATCCTTCCTTCCTTCCATCCTTCCTTCCTTCCTTCCATCATTCCTTCCTTCCTTCCCTTCCTTCCTTCCTTCCTTCTTTCTTTCTTTCCTTCCTTCCTTCCTTCCATCCTTCCTTCCTTCCTTCCTTCCTTCCTTCCTTCCTTCCTTCCTTCCTTTCCTTCCTTCCTTCCTTCCATATTTCCTTCCTTTCCTTCCTTCCATCCTTCCTTCCATCCTTCCTTCCTTCCATCCTTCCATCCTTCCATCCTTCCATCCTTCCATCCTTCCTTCCTTCTTGCTTTCTTTCTTTCCTTGCTTTCCTTCCATCCTTCCCTTCCTTCTTTCTTTCTTTCTTTCCTTCCTTCCTTCCTTCCCTTCCTTCCCTCCTTCCATCGTTCCTTCCTTCCATCCCTTCCTTCTATCCTTCTTTCCTTCCATCCTTCCATCCTTCCATCCTTCCTTCCTTCCATCCTTCCTTCCTTCCATCCATCCATCCTTCCTTCCATCCTTCTTTCTTTCCTTCCTTCCTTCCATCCTTCCTTCCTCCTTTCTTTCCTTCCTTCCATCCATCCTTCCTTCCTCCTTTCTTTCCTTCCTTCCATCCTTCCTTCCATCCTTCCTTCCCTTCCTTCTTTCCTTCGATCCTTCATTCATTTCCTTTCCTTCCTTCCTTCCTTCCTTCCTTCCTTCCTTCCTTCCTTCCTTCCTTCCTTCCATCCTTCCTTCCTTCTTTCTTTCCTTCCTTCTGCCCGGAGGTCTTCATGGTGGAGTCAGGTAGGTGGCCCGGAGAGGGGTACACTGTCCCCGACTGGCTCTGACCTGAGGGGGTAGAGTCTCATCACCACGCCACTATCCACGCCACGGGCCCCACAACTCAACCCCTGAGTGGGCTAGAGACACAGTCTTCATTGGTGGATGCATTGAAATTGCCCAGAGGTCACTGTACTGTCCCCGACTAGCTGTGACCCAAGGGGGCGGGGCCTAACCAGCACGCCACTATCCACGCCACGGGCCCCACAACTCAGCCCCTGAGTGGGCTAGAGACACACGGTCTTCACCGGTTGAGTCAGGTAGGTGGCCCGGAGAGGGCTACATTGTCCCTGACTGGCTCTGACCTGAGGGGGCGGAGTCTCACCCCCACGCCACTATCCATGCCATGGCCCCACAACTCAGCCCCTGAGTGGGCTAGAGACACATGGTCTTCACCGGTGCGGGCGGGTAGGTGGCCCGGAGAGGGGTGCACTGTCCTCGACCAGCTCTGACCTGAGGGGGCGGAGTCTCACCACCATGCCACTGTCCACACCACAGACCCCACAACTCAGCCCCTGATTGGGCTAGAGACGCACAGTCTTCGCCGGTGGGTGCATGGAGATTGCCTGGTCCGTAGTAGTTCTAGCAGTTGCTGTTACATACAACTGCAGCAGCTAGCCCACCTCACATTTTCTCCAGGAAATGTACTTTCTAGTTTATTATATGTGACAGCGGCTGGTGATTTGGTCCGCAACTCGGCAAACCCCGAAATGCGCTAGGGGGCAAAATAACTAAAAAAACTTTTTTTTTGTTTTTTTGTTTTTTTGTGTATTACCAAAGTTGAAGTTGTGAAGAACCTACTTACTATAACAGACAACAGTTTTAGGTTCACGAAATACGTTTAATTAGTCTGCAAACTAAGCTTGTTTTTAGCTGATTTTGAGCCGGGTTTGGGGGCGGGCAGATCGATTAGCATGATTTGGTTTCATTGGCTATTGCTTCCGGGTTCTCCGCCCCCACCCTTCCCAAACACGCCGGCTTTGTTTACATTCAGTTCCAAGTTTACCAAGGATGCTACAGCTTTTGCTAAAGAGAAGACGGGGATGGCATCCAGGACATGGAAAGAGTTTTAAGAGCAGCTAAAACTCCAGCAGAGCAGGACTCGTTCGTACACGGAGTTTATTCTTGATGACCTGTGATACAGAGATGACTGTATCAGCAAAGCAAGTTGCCCAAGCGAACGCGAACGACGTAGCAGATTCACACCACCGCCAAGCATTCTGCTTTGCTTTGGGGTAAGCTGATCTTTATACTATCTGTGCTGTTTACATTACATTAACGTTGGTCGTTTAGCAGTAGCTCCTTTCTAAACAAGTGACTAAGTCTAGCTAGCATAACAAACTAACAAAGGCTAGCTAGCTAACGTTAGCTAACATGCTAGTTAGCTGAGCTAGCCCTTTGTTCCTAAACTAGCCAGCGTGGCAGCTAATATCGAGCTAGGTAGCTATATTATAGAGAGAAACAGAATGAGAGAGCATGAGAGCTATGGTAGTCTGACACCTTTGTTTTTTGTTTTGGTTACAGGATGAGCAAAAAGGTGAGGATTTGCAGCTCTCCCTGGGCCCCTCCATACCAGCCAGCAAGAAGATCACTATGCACTACAGCTTTGATTTTGCACAACAGGTGAGAATACGTTCATCCTATCATGCATTAGCTAGTCTATTTAATCAACACATTCTGGTACTATTTTATCTATATGGAGTGCCATTACTGTGGGCAATAGTTTAATGTACTTTCTTCCTTCTATTCTATTGCAGTTTTGATACTGAGAGACCTGGCATGGTTGTGGCCAGAGAACACCGTGATGCACCGGCAGTCGAGTTTCAGCTGCTGCGCAAGCCTGATGTCCTGCCCCCCAGAGAAGGTCTTCTTGTGCAAGCCCCACCCGGACTGGACATGGCCAGACAGACGTATCTCTTTGACAAGATCAGAGAGTTCTGTTCTGATGAGGGACGAGACGTCACATGTCCCCCGCCAAACTCCACAGCAGCTCAGAACAAGACTGTCCGCTTGTAGATTCACTGCAGATCATCAGGACGGACAGCACTGCAGGAGAAAGGCCACAGCCTTTCCTGTTTTCCTGTTTGTATACTGAAGCGTTGCTTGTTCTCTTGCACAGACTTGCCCACACTTGCACAGACTGCATTGTTAGAATATTGAATACTGAGCTGAGTACTGTTGTTATTACCTTGAGTATTGAGCTGGGGACTGTTATTACTTTGTTGTACACTTGATCACAATGAACACTATGCACCTTGTCTATAAAACAGACAACTGACTGTACACTTTAACACTTAGACAGTTGCCTTTTTTTGTACACTTAACTACTTATGCTTGTACTTTATATCATGTATGTGAAAATAAAGAACGTTAAATTTGAACTTCATCTTATATTGTTCTTAACTGCATTCACAACACAAGATTAATACTGACTCAGAGTGTGGGGTCATCAGTGAGAGAGCACCTCACTTGGCAGCCACTCTCAGTTAATACCCCAAGTTGACAGCCACTCTGACAGATAATGACAGATCGTCCAGTGGGGGAGTGGCTGGGGGAGGGGTTACCAGGCCATTGTTCACGCCCATTACCTGGCAGTCAGAGGTGTGAAAATGTTGGAGAACTTTGGAGGGAGATTTCTCAGCTAAGTTGATTTGGCAGTACTAGCATTCAAATAAGCATATCTTCTTCAAATATGTTCAGATTTCAATGTATGAGACCTCATTTGAAAGCTTACAATCTGCACTTTCATAATCTGTAAAAAAACTGAAAAATGAAAATGCCTAGTTGAGGACCAAATTACCAGCGGCGGTCACATATTCTTCTGCCATTGTTGTCTATAGCAGCCCATAGAACCATATGGTAGAAAGTTATGAAATATGGCACACTGATTCGGGACAGTCCCATGACCCCTCTCACCAAGTCCCATGTCCTCAGCTCTAACACTCTAGCGCCACCAACATGTCAAAGTTGGCAATGCATTTATGCACGCAACTTTTGACCCGTAAGTCCAATTTTCAAAATCAAGGTTCCATATGATTCCTCGGCTCAAGCCGAGTTAAACGAACCCTATTACCTTATTCATTCATACTATATTGGATTGTCTGCCATTTTGGATTTAGTGAAAAACACTTAAAATGCTTCTCCTCCTACAGATTTTCACCAATCTGCAAAAAAAATAATACACATAATCTGGAGACCAATGTCTACAAAGGATTGATTTGAATTGTTGATATTCCAATGCGTTTGCTTGTGACAGCCAATTGAATTTGGCGACAAAGCCTCCAAACAGGAAGTTAGGGCATATCGCATAAATGCTTTAATGTATCAAAAGCACATTTAGCAGACTGGTTAGGGACCCTCCCGTGACCTCTGTAACCAAGTCACATGTTGACAAGTTGAGCACTCTAGCGCCACCAACATGTCAAAGTTGGAGTCACGTTTATGCTTGTAACTTTTGAACCGTTTGTTTGATTTTAATGATTCAGGGATCATTGGATTCCTTGCATCAAGCCGAGTTCAAAACATACCATGGTTTCATTATTTTTCATTTTCTTGATTGCAGAATGCAAGTTACACTTTTGGTGTTCTGCACAATTTCACAGATTTTAGAGTGGGGAGAAACGCACTTAGGAAAAATTTCACATTTTCTAAACTGCCATCCCTCTTCCAATTTGCACAGCTTATACACATATTATATATAACAACGTTCACATGACTCTTGGGATTTGTAAAAACCAAAAAGCTAAGCTCTCCGATGTATAATTTTTTGCCATGTGCCAGTTTGAATGATGACTCCCCCCCTCCATTGAAACCAATGGAGCCACTCTCTAACTTGAAGCAGAAAATTATTGAATCAATGTTGTGTTTCTAACTCGTCACCTCTCCTACACTTTTGAAGACAGAAGGACATATTATACCTCGAAATGTTTGTGTGATTGTCTGGATTCTATAGAAGAAAATAGTTACGCTCTGCTATGTATTCTTTTCGCCATGTGCCAATTTAAATGACGACACCCCCCCTCTCACTCAATCGAAAGGAAGCAACGGCTGACATGCCTTGTGGACAAGGGCAATTTTTCTTTGCAAGATCAGGCGTAGCACAGTGGATAGCGAGTCGGCCTTGGAAGCAGCAGGTACACAGTTCGAATCTCGTTCAACCACATGTCAGATTTTCCTCCAATCTGCATGAAACGTGGTAGGCCTACACATAATCTGTAGACCAATCCTAGTCTACAAAGGTTCAATATGAGTTTTGGATTTTCCCATGTGTTCGCTTGTGACAGCCAATTGCATTGGGCGACAATGCCGCTAAACAGGAAGTTGGGTTGTATCAGAAATGCTTTAATAGCATTTAATTTAGGGCCCTTCCACCCTCTGGCCCTTCGGGCTGACATTAATTAAGTGCTCAGGACTCAGACTCAGATTGGGATTCAGATAAGGGTTAGGGGGTTAGCGAAGGCTAACATGCCTTGTGGACTAGGGTAATTCACCTTTGCAACATCCGGCGTAGCACAGTGGTTAGCACGTTGGCCTTGCAAGCAGCAGATACAGAGATTGAATCCTGTTCAACCATATGTCTGACTTTCGAAAATCTTGGGACCATCCTTGACCCTTGTCAAACACGTCTCATGTTGCCACGTCAGTCTAGCTGATTCCTTGTCTGCTTGCAGTTAAACTGCTTGGCCCCCTCATTCCTGCTTGCAGGTATATTTTATAAATATTGTTCTTAGTGTAAATCAAAGGAGTCATGAGTCAGTCAATCAGGTTCAGAAAATGGTATTGTCTACCGTGACATAAAATCATCTCAGACTGGCTTAACAATCAACACAATACAACTCAGACTAAGACCACAGTACATATTTCTAAAACCAGCACAGATAATCATTGAAAATAAAATATGGTGCAAAGTGTGTAAAGTGGCAAGTGCATATGAGTTAGGCCCTATTCCAATACCCCCTTTAGCCATAGCCCCTAGTTTTGGAGTGCCCTCGACCGGGTAGTGCCCCTTCAGAACGGTGTGGTGGAGGTTGAAATCTACCTAAGAACCGTCCATAGATGAAGATGACAGACTATGATGTTATCATTCATTGCCCATTTACATTGACATTAAATTTGTGATTCCAACAATATGCCATCAGATTTATTTAGAGGATTAATGTCTAATGTGACTGTTGATTCTTCAAAAGGTTATCAACATGTTTGGTTGAAAGTTAGTTTACATGAAATTAAGATAGGCTAATTATAATTCATTATTAAGATATAAGTTACATGTTGAAGTTTCATTTAAGTTTGTGGAAGAGCTGTAGGTCTTATCTAGATCACAATGAGAGAAACTGAGAAAACCCGCCCTTAGAACAAGGTTTGAAACAGTGGTCTAATAAAGATCGCAGCTTAAATGGTTGTTTCCTATGCGGGTTGTTGCTGGTGTTGCTTTGATAGGAGTGTAAATATTTACAGATTGAAGTAATAAAACTATGTGGCTTTATTCAAATGTATTGCAGAGTACATATCTCATAGTATTGTAACATTTTGAACATCAAATAAATCAGAGGTAAAACGGATGTATATTACTGTGTTTTTTTTTATTGCATAACAGATGAAAAAATAGATTTCATATGTGCGGCCATCTTAATCATAATAACCTGAATAATGAGACACTGTTACAATCTGTTTTTTATTACACATTTTACACACAATTCACATGTTGTCAAGCATTTTTAAAAACTCTACACATTTGGATGCGTTTTTCTTATCAAAAACACTGCTAAATATTCAGCAACCGCTCTGACATCAACATAATCTTTTCTAGATATTTTTAATACACATAGATAAGCCACAAATGTATAGAAAAACTATTATCCTACCTATGTTAAATTGCCATCTACAATATTTCAACAACGCATAGACTGTGTTATGACACGGTTTCATGTCACAAGAACACATTTCCAATAGATCAATCAATCAATCAAAGCTTTATTTGTATAGCGCATTTCATACCCAGAGGCAACACAATGCGCTTTACAGAGAACAAGGGAGGTGGGCAGACGTCCCACCCCTACATATTCCAGAGGGAAGCAAAAAAACAGTATCACCCGGAGGCCAGATAAGTGAGCTGTAAAAAATTCTTCCCTGACCCCTCTCAACAAGGCGATCGAGCAAGCTCCTGGAGTATGTTTGTCTACCGGCTAAGAACATTTATAAAGCAATAAATAACATTAAATTACATTTTCAGAGTAAGAGAGGCTAATAACATCATAGGAGAGACATGGCAAACACTGGTGTATGTCTGTGTGTGTGTGAGTGTGCCTGGGTCCAGGTAGAGGCAGGGGTCAGAGGTAGGGTGGGGGTAGGAAGAGGATACGGACCAGGGTTAGATGGCCCCAATCACCACACAATTCTCTAACATTAGTCATCAGGTTTTTAAATTTGGTCATACGTCTGATGTTCATATCATCCATTACATCTTTATGACCGGTCAAATGACTAGGACCTAGCATATGCTACACCACACAGTAGCCTGGGTGTGACCCTGGATGACCAACTGTCATTTTCCTCACATGTCACATCCGTCACACGTTCCTGCAGATTCATGCTCTACAACATCAGGAGGATTCACCCTTTCCTCACTAATGAAACGGCGCAGGTACTCATCCAGGCCCTGGTCATCTCCCGCCTGGACTACTGCAACTCCCTCCTCGCTGGGGCACCGGCGTCAGCCATTAAACCTCTGGAACTTGTCCAGAAAGCTGCTGCTCGCCTGGTGTTCAACCACCCCAAATTCTCCCACACAACTTCCCTCCTCCGTTCCCTACACTGGCTCCCTGTAGCGGCTCGCATCTAGTTTAAAACTCTGGCGCTAACCTACAGGGCAATGAAAGGAACAGCCCCCTCCTACCTCCAGGCCATGGTCAAACCCTACACCCCCTCCCGACCGCTACGCTCTGCTACCTCAGGGCGACTGGTTGCCCCGTCACTTCGAGGCTCCTGCGGTCGATCGACACGGTCACGGCTCTTCTCTGTCCTGGCCCCGCAGTGGTGGAATGAACTGCCCACTGATGTCAGGACAGCAGAGTCGCTGCCCATTTCGTCCTTTCGTCGCAGGCTCAAAACTCATCTCTTCAAGAAGTACTACAACAATCCTCCCACCTAAGCACTTATTGTATTATATTATATTGCACTGTACTTTAGATTGCGATTCTTGCACTTTGCCTTCAGCACTAGATTATGCTCTTAGTCACTTGTTTTAGAAAGAAGATGCACTTGTGAGTTCTGGCAAGTAGTAGTACATTGGCTCTTCCTACGTTAAATGCAATTATTCTTAGTCGCTTTGGATAAAAGCGTCTGCTAAATTACTGTAATGTAATGTAATGTAATGTAGCCTCATACAGTCAGTTCTGTTTTCGGACGTTGTTCTTGAAAGGCGTGTGGCGCTGGTCCACCTCTGCACGCCTTATTACCAATTTTTCTTTCTCTTTCTTTCTTCTTTCAACAACATGTCAAAGCTCCTCTCCCCTCCAGAATCTCAATGCCTCGTAAACATCCGTAAACATTGGGGGGCATTGGGAGTAATAACAATGTCGGAGAAGACCCTGTGCAAGACCCCACGGTACGCTACTGCATTAAAGACAGACAGTCCATTACAATAGGAGTAGGACACTTCAAATCCTATAGTAATTAATTTTTGTATGGGATGTGATGCACCAGTCACTCTACGCCTATGTGGTTTATTTTCAGTGATTAGACTGACTGTTGACTGGCACAGCTTTAGGTGGTGATGGAGAAATGAGCTTAATGTATTGATGCTTTTTTGTACGTGGCTGTAAGCCAACGCACCTAGTATAGCGTTTGTCCGGTAATCACTCCCTCCCTCCCTCCGTTACTGCGGACAATGTTGGCCTGCATTTCTCTGTGGGCACCACAAGAGGCAGTAGTCCCAGCACACCAAAATGAAGAAGGACACCAAAATCAACCTGCCGATCTCCACTGCACAAGTAGAGTAGTGGTGAGAGCATTGGACTCCCACCCTGGAGACTGGGGTTGAAGACCTGGCGGGGATGACTTTATGGGACTACCCTAAACCTCCACATGTTCATCCTTTCACTCCAACCTTTACCCCTTGCCTTATAGATCAGATCCTGTCCCAACCCCAACCCATATTCTAACCCCAACCCACACTAGGGACTGGAAGAAGGACACCAAAACCCACCCACCGATCTCCACTGCACAAGTAGAGTAGTGGTGAGAGCATTGGACTCCCACCCAGGAGACCGGGGTTTCTGGTGGGGATGACTTTATGTTATCATCAGTGTAACTGCTTTAGCCACTGTTCACTACCATTAATGTTATGGAAGCTGCTGCTTTTTGTTATGAGCCCATGAGCCACTTCAAGAGGGTTTTGTTTGATAAGGATAGGCCTACAGTATGTGAGAGAACTGAGAAGCTCTTATCTGCGAATCGAACGTTCATGAAACCATTCCCATCCCTCCAGTTCTCAGTGAGTCTTGCAACCTAAAGCCGGTTGGGGGACAATGAAGGAAGGGTGTTTGTCCTTGTGTTGCCTCTGCACCAGCTGTACCTCCAGCCTGGCTCTGAAGGCCTCAGAACCAGGAGAGACAGACAGGGCGGCCCTGGTCCTCCACACGTGCTCTCAAAGGCTTGGGACGGCCCGTTCAGAGACATGGCTGGGGGGTGAGGCACTGACGCTTCTAGATGGGGAAAAAGGCCTTGGGGAGATGACCTCTGACCCCTGGAACCACCCCAGGTCAAACTTGCTAGAACCCCTACTGGTGTGAGGTTAAAACTCTGCCTGACCAGCAGTCGTTTTTTTTGATAGGGTAATCACTCTGACCACCTCTTCTAGCCTGTTTTCTCATCTGTGTGTGGTTTCCGATCTAAAGGACCTCACACTAGTCCAGTCCAGCCTGGCCTCAGGGGGCCCTAGCTTCACCCTTCAGCTGGGTCAATATAGGGGCCACGAAAGAGCCGCTAAAGTCTGATTTGACAGTCTGATGTAACTAGCTATATACTTGTTCAGTATCTCAAATACAAGATACAATATCTGTCTATTAGCCATGTATATGGCTCACACATACTAGGAATGTGACGAGGGTTAAGGCTTACGCTGTTGTAGACGACACAGGACAGGGTGCAGGACAGGACAGTGCAAAACAGTACAAAAAACAGTGCAAATACAAAATATCAAACAGTGCAAAAACAGGCGAGGATCTTATTGGCATGTTTGAGGGTCCAGGAGGCGTGCAGGTCCTGTAGGGAGGGCAGTCTACAGCCGATCCCCCTCTCAGTGGAGCGGATGACGCGCTGCAGTCTGCCCTTGTCTCGGTCTGTTGGTTATGGTAGTTTGGTAGCTTTTCTTTTAAATCTTTTTAACAAGAAACAATATTTTACTTTCCTTAAGATGGGCTGGCAGCTTTCCACTTTTCAACCCCAATCACTTTGAACCCCTTTACTCCAAGCACTGAATGCATGAGCCCCCCACTAACATTTAGACATGACTCTGCTTTTAATTGTCTTGCTTCTTAATGGTGTGAATAATTGTAATACGCACGGACCACCACTAATGTCCATTACTAGGCTACTAGTTGGTAAATTAAATGTCATTATAGTTTTCAAGCCTCAAGGGTTCCATAGCCCCCCACAACAGAGAGGAAATCCGGCCCTCAGCAGTTTGATCTCTGAGTACGTAGAAACACCGACCACAGACCTGAGACTTGACGCTCGTCTACAGTAGTTTCCTGCTCTGTCAGCTATGACTAAAAACACTTCTCTGTACCCCTCTGTAAGTAAGTAGCCCTGGAGAGAGAGAGAGAGAGAGAGGGAAAAAGAGAGAGAGAGGGAGAGAGAGAGAGAGAGAGAGAAAAGGAGGGAGGGAGAGAGAGAGAGAGAGAGGGGGAAAGAGAGAGAGGAGGGGGTAGGGAGGGGGAGAGTTGGGGAGCAGGTGTGGAGGAGAGAAGGAGAGGGATCAAGGAGGCGAGGAAGGAAGGATGCATCTCTAGTCAGTTCAGACAAGGCCAGAGCCTCCGGGTTTGAGGCTGTAATGTGTTCAACTGGACAAGTGACATCATTAACCATGAGTCCTGTCAGTAATGAGAAACAATACCATGCAAATCCATGATTACAAACATGTCATATAGTGTTCAACGGTTAACTAGGGTTAATAGTGTCATAGCCCCTGTCGTTTCTTCTTGTCGTGACTTTTGGGCAAAAACGTGGAAAGAATCTTCAGGAGCAAAATGCAGTTTAAACCAAATTTATTGAGCACGCCAAGCAGGTCAAATTTCGGCAGTGCTGACATTCTTTTACTCGGTGGCGAGTTATATACTTGGCTTCAGGCCAGGTTTCACATGACAAACAAATTTGCATACAAGGGAGGTACATTAACACAGATCCGGTCAACTAGTCTTGTAATTGGTCAATAGGTGTCACTGGGCTCTGCCCCCCTCCGGACTGGGGGCAGTCTTAGGGTTCTTCCTGTGTCCTGCTTTGATCAACTGTAGACTTCCTGACTTCTTCTTCAGAGGTGTTATCTTTATTGTCCTCAGGGGCAAAGGAATGTTTACTCAGGACAGGGCATCTGTTGCCATCTACATGATAAACTAATTAAGTTAACCAAGTTCCTACTGCAATGAAGTTGCTTGTAATTACAAAGTTCTATCTAAAATGGAGTTTATTCATTATTCTTAGTAAATGGATTACTGCATGAGAGTATCCAAATGTATTGATGTAATACCGTATAAAAATATACTACATATCCCCCCTTCGAGGCGTCCTAACGCCTCGACACAAAACAACATTGAACATAACAAACAATCCCCAAAACACATACAAATAACCAAATTATCACACAGCAACAAAGCAGATCGGGGGCCAGAGGTTACTAGCACTTAGCCCCTCCGAAGGAGAACAGCCCTCAGCGCTGTCTCATCTCCTCGTCTCATGCAGGAGCAATCTTCAGACATCAAACCCCCAGGCGTCGCAATCCTCTCTGACACCCAGAGAACAATGTCCGTATCAAGATGGTAAGCTTACCCCGTCCGAAACAGGGAGAACACTCCAGGAATGTCCAAGAATGACCCTCAAGTCACCCGTGACTCCACACAGTTCATAGCTTCGTGCTGGTGAGGGGCAACCACTCCTTGGTAGCCCACTAAATGCACTCCAGGATAGTCTGAAAACATCAACACAGAACTACACAGAAAACACAGAACATCCTATAGACATAGACTAAACCTAAATTACTACAAAACAGAACAATCTAACCAAGGAGACGTGTACACACACCTGAATCAAAAACACAGGTGAAATGTAGGCGACATCCTCAAGCTTGATTGAACAAGAAACCCTAAACAGAAATGACATATAATGCTAAACATCAAGTAACCTCATGTTCCAACACATATCAAAAAGGTAAAAAAGGATTAAACAAGAAAACAATATACAAACAACAGATGACCGTCAGCCCCCAGGATGGCATAAATCAGGCATGGCTAGGGCCCGGCCCCCAGGGTCCGCGGTACCTGTAAAACAACACTCAACACAAACCGAGGTTAAAAACAGAGGGGGCCGAAGGCCACCCCTCACAAACACATCATCATTATGTGAATGAAATTCATACAGTAGAATGCAGAAACGAACAGCTTATGGCCATTCATTGACTATTGAAACACAAACTCCTAAATCAAAGTGAGAAACATAACCTATTTGAATTGACTAAACAGCTTTGTAAACCAATTATCTAAACTGATGTTATATGAAACCATAACTGAATACTCCTACTATTATGAAATTCCTGTAATAAACTGAACTTAGCATCAAATCATCGATAACCATTCAACACACATGACTTTTTGTTTTTGTTTTTCTGAACAAAAAGATGGTTCATACTCTGGAGTCCATATTCAACTAGTTTGCTTCTATAATAATCTTCTGGAGACAAGTGTTTCTCCAGAATGTCACAGATGTAATAAAAAATATTCCTCATCACTTCAACTTCAATAATGAACTCAGGCTCAGAGGTGACAACGTAGGTTATCACCGCTATCATTCTCCTAAAAAATTGATTCTAAAAAATGTAAGAAATACTTATTGTATTGTAAATTGCTGATGACATCTAGCCAATGACATGTTCAACTTCCTCTTCACCCCCCCCTTTTTTTTTTCTTTTTTTTTGAATTCTTCAGAAGTAATAATCTCCCCCTGTCTGAGGCTGTTGGAAAACAGGGAACGGGAGTGAAGATTACATCATTGGTTGTTGTTGTCGTTGTTGTTCTGCAAAACAACAGCTTGTTTCTACTCCTCTTCTATCCATTTTCCATTCAAGAGCTGACTTTGAGTGAGTTTCCTCTTCAGCTCAGCATCTTGTTCCTTCAGGGTCCGTTCCTTCTTCCTGTGATGCTCCACTAGATGAGCAATATGATCAATGTAGAGGTTCTTTACCATAGACCCAAGACCAACCACTTCCCCCAATTTACTCCTCACGGACTGAGGCAAGCCTTCTTGGAGCTTCAGTCGCAGCATAGCGCGTTCCAACTTGTGCTCCTCAGGGTCGTTTCCCATGAGGTCTCTCCACTGTTGGTAAACTCGTGCCGCATATGCTCTGGGATTCTCTGTGTCACCTAAAGCGTTGAAAATGATATCGTCTGGGTGTACATTGGTAGGGAACATCTCCTTCAGGGTTCTCCACAAACGCCCTCTATTGGCAGCGAAAAGTTCTGCATCATAAATCGCTGTATGAGCACATCTTCCTATTCCAGCCTTTTCTAGAATTACTTCCATTGGCGGTACTCCTAGTACTGAAGACAAGATCCTCTTAATGTCACCCATGGCGAGTGAGATGCCTTGTGATAGCTGATCAATCTTCGTCGTCCAGGGATGAGCGCCATCTTGGAGAATTGGCAGTTTATCCAAGATTGCAGACATGTCACTAGCCTGCCAGGGCTTGTAGTTCATATGAGCACCACTAACCACCACTGGAAACATCTTCCCGTCACCTTTAGTCTTCTTCTTTCTTGATTTACGTTTTTCTTCTGATTCACTTTTCTCCTCAGGTTTACTCGGTCTTGGACGAAGGTCATGTTTTTCCAACTCCTTTTGCATCTGACGTGTTTGTGTCTGCATCTCTGACTGAACTACAGCAAGATCCTTCAATGCATCTTCCAAGTGAGTCACATCATCACCCTTTTTAGCTGCATACAGTTCAGATTCAAGTTCAGTCTTTGATGCATTAATGGAATCCAACTCCTTTTCCATATCTCTCAGCTCCTTATTCACCTGTTCCTCGGCCTTCGCACCATCATCTGAGTCAGACTCCTCGCTCTCTTCTTCACTACTGCTACTAGAGTCTGTTTCTAGGCCCTTTCTCCCTCTCCTCTCAGCGCGTGCCATAATCTGTCTAATGCGCTCACTATATCCTCCAATATCCGCTCCTTCCTCTTCAGAAGAGCCACTGTCACTTTCATGTCTGCCCTTTTTGCTTTTCTTCTTCTTCTTCTTTTCAGCTGGTGTCGGATGCTTATCTAATTTCTTGGTTTTGCGCTTCACATCAAGATGAGTTACAACGGTCGTCCTGGCATTTCCCTTCTGCATAATATCATTATTATCATCTCTGATTACATATCTTCCCTCAGTATTTAGCACAAGTAACTGTGTATAAGCCATATTAGATTCCCTCTTGATGTCATAAGAATGCGAAGTCTAAACTTAATTCATGTGGGAGAACAGAGCATCACTCACTCAACAGCTTATCCGTTGTGCTGTTGACTTCCTTTATTTCGGTTGGAGCTATAATTACTGCTTCCAATGCTGTGTTCTGTATCCGTCCCACTTTACTGAACAGCGTCAAGACTATTTAAGCGCTCATAACTTGATAAACTGTTAACAATTCAAACTATCAATAAACCTATTAAGAATCTAACACTATAAAAATTAAGCTTTATCAATTATGTAATTAATAAAGAAATGAACACTCAATCACTCACGGACATAGGACACTTCTTGCTCTACCTAAACTTCCTATCCAGATATACTCCTACTCAATCTCAACCCTAGTCTTCAGCACAGGGAGCGATCGATCCCATTTAAGCACTTTTAATTTTTGCAAATTAAAAACAACAAAGCCCGGTTTGACGCAAGCATAGGGTATTGTGCACCAGAGGACAATCCCCTCATTAATCGCTGTATGCCAGAAAATAATGAATTAAAATAAAAAATATTTTGACGTAGACATCGAAATGTCCACACCACTTTGCCTGTCAGCAAGTTGAGTCCTACTGTCCGTCCACTCAGTCCTTTCACTCCACACACACACAATGCAAAGCGTAGTATATGTATGTACGTCTATATCGCTCTACTAAAGCAACGCTTAAACTGATGTTTATTCTATCAAAAAACCAAAACACCTTCAAACCAGATATCCAACAGACCACCAATCACTCAAGAACCAAAGCTCATCACCAAACCATCTACATCCATTTAACAATTAAACACCCTAAAAACCACTTATATCCAGTATCAAGTAGAATTATTATATATATAATACTTATAATAATAAAAAGTTGAATAACTATAAATAATTAATCAAGTAATCAATAAAATATTGAAGAATTAATCAATTAATGAACTAACCGTGTATCCTTATTATCAAATCAAGTAACCAAACCAATCAATCACCTTATCATAAAACACCAAGCCTTAAATGCAGATCAACCACTCAAAACAATTAAATCAGGTGATCAGTCTAGTTCAATTAATGAGCATTAATCAGCAATTCAGGCTTACTTTTCAAGCAGGTGATGGATGGATGGATGGATGGATGGATGGATGGTCTGGGATTGATGACTGGTTTGGACAAAAGCTTTTCCGGATATCACTGTAAACAGATTTACTCAAAGGGGAAAAACCAATTAATCACCAAGCAATGATAATTAAAAATAAATGTGCTATTAGCAATCCATTATTCTAAAGTCAAACTGTCATAAAACACACGAATACTCAAAACAAATATAGAAAGCGGTCATATCTAACAATGGCCACACGATGGCAGCATTGGACCACCTAATACACTTGAATCAACACAACCAAAACCAACGTGAACTGCAATCTATCAAACTACCACTAGATGGAGGCATAGGACAACAGAGGTGAGAAGGATGAAAGACTTCTTCATATCCCTAAATATGGCTAACACTACACCATTCTCAATTTATGAAGATTGAAGAAAGGTTTTATTAATAAAAGTTATAATTGACTCTTGGATTGCTGCTAGGGTTTGAGTGCTGAATAACCGATTTCTCGATCAGTGTCCACCTGGCCCGGATTCAGTAACCACTTATGTTATTTATGAATTAACTATTCTAATCTAATCCAGTCGTCCCATACACCGCACGACCCACTGGATGAATTATATGTCCCTAATTTCTAAAGACAGGAAAGAGAGAGAAATAAGAGAGAAAGAAAGAGAGAGAGACAGATAGATAGAGAGAGAGACACAATTGGGTGACTCCTACAAACCACAGCACAACCCCCCTGGCCAGTGATCGCGTTTCACTGACCCCCCCCTCTTCACAGCTGTTTTAAGAGGGCTAGGAATTTACAACTCAGGGTACGGGGAGCCTGAACCTCACCCACAAAAGACAATTAAACAGGAAATATCAGCAAATATTATTTACATTAACTCAACTTCAAACATACAATGGATCCAACCAACAAACATACAACCTCAACTCACAAAACCCACAACGCACGCTCTCATTCACTCTCTCCGTTCACACCTCAACTTTCACACCTCTCACAGCCCGTCTCTTCACAAAGGATCAAAGGCTTGCTGGCAGGCACACACACACACACACAGGCCTACAGTCTACACACCCCCACGTGGAAGAGAGAACAAAGGACCTTCCTTTCTTCAACATTCATTCAGAAAGTAAGATTAAACCAATCTCAAATATACAATAGACAATAAACAATTACAAGAAACGAAAGACCGGACAATAAGCAGACGGCTTAAAACGTACTTAAAACGAGACATACAGGACTCCGGTTTAGCCTGCTTTTACATACTGGTACCTCACATTTACACAAATATATGCAATCCTATGCATTTAATTTAACCGGTTTTCTTTAGAGACCGAACTCCACTCTGAATGCTCACGTCTTCTCTAACCTCTGCGCTTTGTATGCGTCTTTATACGACCATGCCCATACCAAGTATACCAAGTACTCAGCGCAACAATGCGTACACAATTTTAACTCTATTCTCCTTATTTATTGGAAGTTCTTTATGGCGTAAGCATAAAATAATTTGCAAGACGGTTTACCTCGATCAAGACTCGCAAAGTCGTTCGCTCTTGTCGTCCTCTGGCCGTTAGGTACACGTGAGGTAATTGAAGTCGCTGTCTTTCGAGGGTCTTGAAATTAGAAGCTAGAAGCGCGCCATCCCATCGCCGTCGTAAATATGTCGTTTCTTCTTGTCGTGACTTTTGGGCAAAAACGTGGAAAGAATCTTCAGGAGCAAAATGCAGTTTAAACCAAATTTATTGAGCACGCCAAGCAGGTCAAATTTCGGCAGTGCTGACATTCTTTTACTCGGTGGCGAGTTATATACTTGGCTTCAGGCCAGGTTTCACATGACAAACAAATTTGCATACAAGGGAGGTACATTAACACAGATCCGGTCAACTAGTCTTGTAATTGGTCAATAGGTGTCACTGGGCTCTGCCCCCCTCCGGACTGGGGGCAGTCTTAGGGTTCTTCCTGTGTCCTGCTTTGATCAACTGTAGACTTCCTGACTTCTTCTTCAGAGGTGTTATCTTTATTGTCCTCAGGGGCAAAGGAATGTTTACTCAGGACAGGGCATCTGTTGCCATCTACATGATAAACTAATTAAGTTAACCAAGTTCCTACTGCAATGAAGTTGCTTGTAATTACAAAGTTCTATCTAAAATGGAGTTTATTCATTATTCTTAGTAAATGGATTACTGCATGAGAGTATCCAAATGTATTGATGTAATACCGTATAAAAATATACTACACCCCCCACAACAGTGTGATAGAGGACCTCCAACCCTCTGCAGTTTCTCTTCTGAGTACGTAGAGACACTGACCATACTTCGCTCGTCTAGTTGCCTGCATTGCCAGTTAGAACACCTCACCCTTCCTCTCTGTAAGTAAGTACCATCGGCTCGACCGTGTCCTCAAATGATTGTTATTTTGACCAATTATTGTTTACTTTATTTTAAAGTTGTGATGTTTATGTTGTTGTTGACGATTATTTGCTGCTGTATAAAGTCTCAGGTTGCAGGCTAATAAGCAAAGAGAGAAAGATGTCCCATAATGACCTTAAAGAGCTGAACATGTTGATAGTTGAATGGTTTCTGTAGCTCAAAGTATGAAGGAGTTGAAGACTGAAGAAAGTTTCAGAACTCCCCCATTGACTTCCATTCAAATTTTTTTTTAAAAAGGCGAATATTTTAAAAAGTAAAAGGTATAAAAAATCAGAGTTCTGAGTCTAGCTCAAAAAAAATCAGAGTTCTGAGTTTAGCTCAAAGTATGAAGGAGCTGGAGAGAGCCAAAAAACATACAGAAGAAGTAAGTATAAAAAGAAAATACTATAAAAAACTGCATAACAATAGTGTGAATGCTGAATCAACATTCACACTAACTAGACTTCCCCACCCCAGAGCTTCCCAGAAGCAAACCTAAAATAGGCCTGACGACGTCCCTGGTCCTAACTCAAATCTGTGTCGCTCTGTGTCCCTTTCCTCTGTCTTTCCCCCTCCTTCTCCCTCTTCCTCACTTTTCTCTCTCTCTCTCTCTCTCTCTCTCTCTCTCTCTCTCTCTCTCTCTCTCTCTCTACCTCTTGTGGGTTGCAAATTCACCCACAATTCATGTTGCCCTCTTATTGATTCTGTCTGTCATGTAAAACTACTCTACAAGTGTAAATGACACGTATGTCTTTAGTGATCTCTCTCTCTGTCTCTCTAGCTGTCTTACTCTCTCTCTCTCTCTCTCTGTCTCTCTGTCTCTCTCTCTCCCTCATATGTTACGTAAGATGGCACAGCTGACTTGTTCTATACTATACTGACTTTCTGTTCATATGTAGACTGTCTACTGGGCCTTCTGTGCTTTATTGTACTGCCTCTTTTGTCTGTCTGTCTGTCTATCTATCTGTCTGTCTGTCTGTCTGTCTGTCTGTCTGTCTGTCTGTCTGTCTGTCTGTCTGTCTGTCTGTCTGTCTATCTACAGTATCTATCTATGGGAGGGCTACACTCTTACTGTAAGAAACGTATTGTTAGTTAAGTATTGTTATTTCCTCCTTCCTGCCAGGGTGGGGACTCAGCGATGGCGTTGAGAACAACAGGAAGCATGTTTTTGCTATTCCTCTGCTCTGTGGCAGGTATCTATAACATCATTCATCATCCTTTAACTCCACAACTGTATTTCCTCAATACAACTCAACTGATGTAATGGAGGTGGTTACTTAGCTGACCTGTAACCTTGCTTGAGACCAAGACCTGTCTTCACAAACAGCCTTAGAGTAGAGGTGCTGAGGTCGGATCAGTTTCAACTTCTATATCTTGATGACTGAGACCATATGGACAGGAGTGACCTCATCCTAGATCAGTACTCCTACTCGCTAGAGGCTTTGTGAGTACAGGCCCTGAAGACCAGAGTTCATTAGCCTGGTACGACCATCCTGTTCTCGCAAGCTTACATTCTGTTTCACTAACGCAGAACGGTCTGGCCTTCGCCTCCTCCAGAGCGATTATGCCAAAATCCAGACCAGACCGGGCCAATCAGGGACTGTGTTTTAACTGCTGTCCCACCCCACAGTGGAAAGCATCCCCTGATTGGTTCGTGTCCCTGCCGCTCGCTAAACAAACATGGCGGCTCCCGAAGCAACGAGTGGTAACGTTAACATTAGAAGAATAAACGCAGCTATAAGTGCAGTTATTGCAGAAATAGACTTAATCACAACACTTAAACAAGAACAAGAGTATGCACTAGTGGAGTTTCTCGGTGGAAAAGACGTTTTTGCTGTTCTTCTGACTGGATTTGGCAAAAGTTTGCTGAACGCTGATTGGCTGAAGGTGTTTGTCTGTCAAGGCAAGTACCCCCACCCACGTAATCGCTCTCTATGGGGCGAAGGCCAGACCGATATTGCGGAGCGAAGCAGTGAGCTCGCTAGATTGGGATGGTCATACCAGGCTAAGAGTTCATACCCAGGCTTTAGCTTAGTGGCAGGGCTGCTAAGTCTCACGCATTGAGCGTGAGACACACGCATTTCAGCCTCTTCTCACGCTCACACGCCACACTTCACAATTCTCATGCGGAGAAATGACCAACCCCTACATACTACAGGCCCGTAGCCAGGGGTGATCGGGTGGATCGAACGAACCCCGCCTCACAACCAAAGGTCCAGAATTCAGGGCAAAAGTCCCCCCCCGTCAACAACTCGCCCGACAATTAAATTAACAGGGAAGGGGAAAATCTCACTCCAAGTTTTTGGTCAAACTTGGCAGCCCTGTTAGTGCGCTAATCCTGGGTTTGGGTGGTGCTGTAGACCTGGTACTGTGTCTTTGGGCCCACTGCCATGCTTTTCACCCCCACAGTCATCTGACTGAAGGGATTTGGACCCGGTCTCATCATCATGTTACAAGACAGTGCTAGCCCCCTGAGCTAAAGCCCTGGATTGACCTAGGGGAGCTATCCCAAGTCTGCAGGTTTCAGGCAAGATTACTGTAATGGAATTTATAACTGATCTAGTCAAAAAAGGATTTACCAAAAGGTTAAGTCTGGTTTATTGTGAAAACATACGAGCGCAAGGACTTCCTGAACAACGCAACAAGAGTGGTTTATTCAGCGAAGTGAGTTTAAGCTCACCTAGTACCCCCTTATATGTGCTCAAAACACAGGTATGGTGCTTCCAGGATGTGATTGGCTACTCCATTGTACGTCATATGAAAGGGCAGGCGTGGCCAAGAGTACAGACATGTGACATGAGAAAAAGGCGGCAATTGGGGACAAAGGATGGTTATTCTGTTGTAGACAGCACAGCTATGTGAATATTTGGGGGAGGTGATGAATTACAAAAGGAGAGAGAGGACAAAGGTTTAGGGTGTTTGGATGTAAATTCCTCAACAATCCCCCATTTGTGCCTGAACAGGTACACAAAAATAAAATATAAAATCCAAACACAAAGTGTAAACATTCAGCTATGCTATACATGTGGAAAAGAAATAATCTCTCCACTAGGTGGAGCAAAAAAAAAAAAAAAATTTTTTTATTTTATTGTGAAATATTTAACAAAAAAATAGATTATTTTCTTTCCACGTGCAAAATCACGCACCAAAACCCCTTGTTTCAGAAATATGACAGGAAACAAGGTAAAAAAGATGACATGATTATATACTATTTATAGTCTAAAAGTGGACAACCATTCACCAAAAACCTTGATTTTAAAGTTTGAACAAGGCAAAAAGATGAATGGTTACCAGTGTAAGAAGGGCAAAAAACCTCTTGGTCAATTTAGAGGAAAAACCCAAACTTATTTATCAACTCATGTTACAACCATTGTAACTCTTGTAAACAAATATGATATTTTTTCAAGATAATTTCAAAGTTCATTCACTCTTGTTGTGAATAATCGCATGTAGTTTCCTCTGGATCATAGCTTCCATGTTTGCGTCTCTGAATGTTTAATGTAGGTTCCAGTGTGTGCGGTTAGAGGTGCAGTCATTGCTGTTGAGATTGTCCACGTTGTCATACCACAACCACGAGAAGGAGGTGACCGGCAAGGTCAGTCTCCGATTGCTCATCAGAGGAGAGGACAGTGTGGCGGTGACCGTCAAGGTCACTCTCCGATTGCTCATCAGAGGAGAGGACAGTGTGGCGGTGACCGCTTTGCCCTTGAGATCTCTGGTTCGGCTGCATGGACCGTCCTGTCAGCTACTTTTGACAGCTATTCCACACAGGCCAGAATGCCATGGTCCTGATTGTTCCATCTTTGACGGGTAGGTTCACCCCGCAACATCTACTTCTCTTCCATGTTTTCTGGCCTGTTCTCAGGCTGCTCATCTGCTCCTTGGTTTGGGACGCAACGGCGTCGAAGTTCTCTCAGCTACTCTGGCAGCCGTCTGCGTGGTGAGTTGAATCTGGTACGGCCCCAGGTCGCGGATCAGGACCCAACGGCCTGGTTGGAGATGATAAGAAGAAGCCCTCTCTGCGAAGTGAGTTTAAGCTCGCCTAGTACCCCCTTATATGTGCTCAAAACACAGGTATGGTGCTTCCAGGATGTGATTGGCTACTCTATTGTACGTCATATGAAATGGCAGGCGTGACCAAGAGTACAGACATGTGACATGAGAAAAAGGCGGCAATTGGGGACAAAGGATGGTTATTTTGTTGTAGACAGCACAGCTATGTGAATATTTGGGGGAGGTGATGAATTACAAAAGGAGAGAGAGGACAAAGGTTTAAGGTGTTTGGATGTAAATTCCTCAACATTACACACAACGAACCACCTCTGCTACCGCTGCATATGAGCCACTAGTTTTTGTTTAATCTAATGTCCTGGTGATGTGTGACTGTTGCAGTGGTGCTGGGTCAGGATGGCGTCACAGTGTCTCACACCCACCAGAGTGTCTGTGTCTTGAGAGGCTCATCAGTGGACCTGCCCTGCTCCTACACTTATCCCAGAGGTCAAACAGTCACAGAAACAGGGTGGTTCACCAGGAAGTCTGGTGTGTGGAGCAACATCCAGGACCAACCAGAGTACGCAGGTGGTGTGGAGTACCGTGGGGACGAGAAGAGAGACTGCACACTCCTACATCTGGTACAAGAACGGACGTCTACAACAGATCACATCTCAACAGATCTCTGTCACCAGTAACTATTATCCCAGCTACTCCTGTGCTGTAGAAGGCCATGAGGATCTCCACTCTCCTCCAGTGTGTGAGTGTGGATCTACCTGCTCTGTTACTAGAGACCATCACCAGTATTACATCTGCTCTGTTACTAGAGACCATCACCAGTATTACATCTGCTCTGTTACTAGAGACCATTGTTATGGAAATTACTGTTCTAGTAAAAATGATTTACCAAGATTCGCTCAAAAGGTTAAGTCTGATTTATTGTGAAACACAATACTTGCGCAAGGACTTCCTGCAAAACACAGCAAGGGTGGTTAAGTCAGAGAAGTGAAGTCAGTCACCTCTGCCCTGGCTTATATTCAGTCTATGCGTCATCGTGAGGGGACGGATATCACACAGTGAAAGAAAGGAATGTGGGATGAAACTCACTTTGCTTTGAATAGAGACAAAGGTCTGAGTCAGGGCAGGAAGGACAAGGTGTGGCCTTTCTGACTTGGACAAAAGAGCGAGGCAGAGCTATGCAGAGTGTGTTTACAATTACAAAAGGGGGGAGAGTTGGTGTTTTACATTAGACTGAAACTGGGGTTTGCGGGGGACTTGGGGGGAGGTGATGAATTACCAGGACAAAAGGTTTAAGGTGTTTGGATGTAAATTCCTGGACAATCCCTCATTTGTGCCTGAACAGGCACACAAAAATAAAATATAAAATCCAAACACAGCAGCTATGCTATACATGTGGAAAGGAAATAATCTCTCCACTAGGTGGAAACTTTAATTATTTCCTCTCAACGTGCAAAATCACACACCTAAAACCCCTTGCTTCAGAAATTTGACAGGAAACAAGATAAAAAAAATGACATGATTATATACTATTTATAGTCTAAGAGTGGACAACCATTCACCAAAAAACAAACTTGATTTAACAAGGCAAAAAAAAGATAAAATGGTTACCAGTGTAAGAGGGGCAAAAAACCTCTTGGTCAATTTAGAGGAAAAACCCAAACTTATTTATCAACTCATGTTTCAACCATTGCAACTCTTGTAAACAAATATGATATTTTCCAGATTATTTCAAAGTTCATTCACTCTTGTGAATAATCGCATGTGATGTCCTATGGAACATAGATTCCATGTGTGCGTCTCTGAATGTTTAATGTAGGTTCCAGTGTGTGCGATCAGAGGTGCAGTCCGATTGCTCATCAGAGGAGAATGTCATCTGGGGAATGCAAGGCGTCTTCTCTTCTAGATCGCAACTTCAATGTTGCGTTGCTTAAAATCAGTTATGTTCAATGTTAGTGTGTGCAGGTGTGTGTGCGTGTGTGGTGCATCTTGTGAGGAGGTGACCAGCAAGGTCATTTTTCCTCCGATTCCTCGTCAGAGGAGAGGACAGTGTGATGGCCCATGGTTTTGGCCTCTGAGCCCTCTGGTTCAGCTGCATTCTGATCTCCTGGTGTTTGCGATCCCCTGGTGGACCGTCCTCTGCTGCTTGGACCCGTTGGCAATGGCTTGCATGGGTCCAACGAAGTCCTCTCAGATCGCTGTCTGCGTGATGAGTAGAAACTGGTACGGCCCGAGCCACCTCGGCGAGTTCCAGCTCCTTCGTCTGTGGTCGTGGACCAGGACCCAATCCCCAGGAGAGATGTGATGCAGGAACCCCTCCTTAGCCTCAGGAAATGGCGGTCCTCACTCTGTTGGAGACATCTGTTAACATCCTCCGCCACCCCTGTTTTTGAAACATGATCTGGCCCGTGGGCTAGTTTGAAAGCATAATGAAAACATGAACGAGGTAGTACAGGTTTGTCATTAGGCCCTAGATACAGGTTAGTTTGGTGGTGGAAATGTGCACTTAGTCCTTCATTTCTTTTTCTCCGCAGGTGGAGCAGATGCTTGTAGGTCAGAAATGTAGGCTCTTGAACTGAACCCGGTCTATCCCTGTACTGCTCCACTTAGGGCCGGCCCGGGTCGTGCTGCTGGAGGGCTCACCTCGGCGCTCCCGCCTCCAGCACAGGCTGATGAAGTGCTCCGTCTGTGGATCCACAGATGAGAGAGACAAACAGAGACAAAACAGAAGAGCAAAAGAGAGTCCTCTGGTCTGGTCTCCCTGTTCCCTTCTTTGGTCAGGAACGGTTATTCAACAGTCTGTAGGAGATACTCAGAAACATGGTTAAGCGCAAGCTCCTGCTTTGGGGAAAAAATGTTGTTATTCTGTCAGGAAAACTTAAACAGGGTGACTGTTCAAGTGTCATTTAGAGCCAGTCTGCAGTAGCCTACAGTGACATCAGGGGCAGTGTTAGAATGACTTCAACACGCCCAGTCCCCAGTCATGATCAAGGCAATTGGATTTGGCTCTAGCAGTTCTCTTGCGATTTTATGAAAATAAAATAAAATAAACCACATTCTCGTCTCAACAAAACAACACCCCCTAAGGGTGAAAGCAAAAATTTCCTGAAGTCAGGATAAAAATAGAGATGGGGCAAAGAAAATGACACTAAAATGAACTGGCTTCATTTACAATTAACTAATCAAAAAAAACTCCATCAAAGCTTCATTTGTATAGCTAAAATTTGTATATCTAAAACCTCCCTCTTCTGCATTTGAGGACAGAGTATTTGGGCACTGCTCCTGTTTCATACTTATCTGTCGCTCACAGTGAGTTGGTGACATGGCGTTGGTCTGCATCTCACGAAACCCAGATCGCCCATCTGTAGGGAAACAGGCCAGTAACCTCCGGTGTCCTGTGCCCGTCTCCTGGTTCGGCATTCACCCATCACTCCCGGAACGACAGTTGTCTGTAAAATACCACTCAGAAAAAAACACTCAGGCCCGATGAATGTGCCTCAAACTATAAACATGAGATATTTAACATACTCATTTAAAAAATATATAATTGGGTTATGAGATGCTGTATTCAGGTTAAGAAACTGGCAAACATTATCTATCCCCCCCCCACTATCATGTACAAACCTTAAAAAAAAAAAAAAAAAAGTCTATATTGGCTAGTTAAAATCTACCTTGTGGGTTGTTCAAGGGAACTTCAGCAGGTGGCGCTCGACCCCAAATTTGAGGCTCTTCCTTTTCATTCAGCTTGCGGTAACTGTGACACCGTTCAATCCAGTGGCCATACTGACCACAATGGAAGCATGAATCATCTCTATCTTCACTTCGATTATACCTTTTTCCTCGCCTAACCCTACCAGAACGCTTCCTATTGTTTCTCTGTCGCCACTGTGGTTGTTGTTGGTTCCACCTCGCACCAGCAGTTTGATTGTCCAGCTGTTGTAACTGAGCAGCTTGTAATCTGGCTGCACCTAGCTTCATTTCTTTCAACTCCCTTTTTTCAATGTGATCACGAAGACGCTCCGCATAGCGGAAATGATCAACAACTTCTTCGAGAGAAGTCGATTCCCAGGTGTGGCACATCAACCTAACTTGGTCGGACAAAGAGGAGAGAGAGTTATTCATCAATTGTTGTTTCAAAATCTTTTTATAATCGGCGTTCGCTTTGTCCATGCCACTGTGTGCGGCGAAAACTGATTCTAGTCGTTCCCAAAATATCTCGAACTGTTGATCGGAATTTTGTTTGCAATATGTGATACGGTCCCAATCCATCTTTTTAGGGAATCGAGTTTTGATTCTGTTCAACAGCGCAGTGTTTTGGTCAGAAAAATCGGCATGATTAAAAGGCAATGTAATGTCAAACGGATGTTTCACATCCACCCATTTTAGCCCAAGGCACTGTCTCATGATCATGGCGATTTCCTCTGCGTGAGGCTCATACATACGAACTAAACTGTTAAAAAGATTTTCAAACTCGTCAATGTCTTTGGTTGGATCGGGCAAGGTTTTAGCTATTTCACGTAGTTCATCAGAGCGCCAGGGTCTATAAACCGTAATCTCTGGAGTCCAGGCCGCATAACCAGCTGCATAATTTATTTGTGAAGGGCGAGGAACAGGGTTTGGGCAGCGTATCAGAGGCGCGTGTATTTGCGGTCCCTCCAGACTATCTCTAGCCATTTGCAGTTGTTCCAAATTAACCTTAGCCTCAGATATAGCTCTAGCCAAATCTTCCTTATACCTCGTAGAAAGGGGCGAAATGAGAGAAGGGGCGTGGCTAATGGCGGGAGCATGAAAAGGGGAAAGAACAGCCTGGTTGGGTGTGAGCACGGAGCAACGAGTCGAGGGGGGGGGGGAATCTAATTCTAAATCAGAGTTATTCTGCTGGGGAAATGGCGGAGAGACTGTTTGCTGAATCTCCTTATCTTTCCTTCCTGACCTAAAAACCCGCTCTCGTGCTACTCTCTCCCAAATCTTAAAAACAGACCAGTCTATAGTATTAACAGGCTTTTCCCTTAACCTAGACATCTCAACCACCTCTAGCTGAGCCCGAATCTTAGCTAAAAATTTAACACTAAATGTCAGATATGGATGTAAGAAATCGAAAATGCTTTAGCACATAACGAAAATCTGCCAACAAACGCTCGCAGAATAATGCTTGAGCGCAACAATCTCCTCAGGCTAGACACGTTTAGCAGTAGAATTCTGTGACCTCCTCTAGCATATTTTAGTAGCCGGGGTTACAGGGACACCTAGTGGTGATCCCAAAATGTTGCATGTATGACCCGGAAGTTGTCTTTGGCAGCGCGGGGAAATTTAAAGAAACAAATCCCTAAATAACCACGACGCAGCCCAAAACCCCAAAACAGCAATGAAAGGAAACCTTATGGTTAACTCACGGCGGGAAAGAATACAATTTCGAAAGAAACAAAGACACATTAAAATTCTAATTAACTCACCCAGCAACTGGTCCTTTGTTGTCCCTCTGGCTTGGGCGGGATCACCGGGACAGTGTTTTCCTGCGTCTCCTAGGCAACCAGCTAGCCTACTGGAAATCTAGCAGTTACGATTTAACAGTGTACAAAAAATACTTTAAAATACTTTACCTGGATCCATGGCGCGCGTAACAAACATACAATCAAGAGCCGAGGCTCAAAAATGCAATCAAAAATCTCACTGAGCCGGCGAAAAATAGCGCTTAGACAAAGACAACACAACCCCGTTCGGGGACAAAAAACAGACACTCCGGAGATTAGCTGGTAATCGCACTCACTGCGAACTTCAACCCATTTGGAAATCGCACTCACTGCGAACTTCAACCCTGTGGGAATCGCACTATCTGCGAACTTCAACCCTGTGGAAATCGCACTATCTGCGAACTTCAATCCTGTGGAAATCGCACTATCTGCGAACTTCAACAGGTTCCCTTCTGTGCTAATTCTGGAACATCGAACTAAAGCAACCCAAAACGTTATTCTAGAAGTGCACTCTTACTTCTTAACTACAGCCGAGCCGACAAACAATCTAAACTGTAGTCTACATCAACTGTAAGGAAGCGAGTCCCAAAACCAAAATTACACCTCTTCTGAAGAGAACCCCCGGTAGCCTAAACAAGGACGAAGTCAGAGAACAATGCAATATCACCAATCCTAAATTGCCACTGTTAAAAAAACAACGCCTTATCGCCACCACCTTCCCCGGGGAGTTTGCTTTCAACAATACGCCAGACCCACAACACAATCTGAAACGAAACCAAGGCAAATACCAAGCATAAAAGGATTCGTTTTTCAACGTACCGTGAGTTTAGCCGAGTGAAACCAAACGAGGCGGACTTCTCCGAACCAATGCAATAGGCGCAAAGAGAGAAGATTTTCCAGAGCTCGCTACTGCTCCGCACGTCTGGCTTCCTTCGTTGTTCACTCCAGGCGAACCTCACAGTAGCCGATCCCATCCCCGTCGCCAAATTGTTATGGAAATTACTGTTCTAGTAAAAATGATTTACCAAGATTCGCTCAAAAGGTTAAGTCTGATTTATTGTGAAACACAATACTTGCAAAGGACTTCCTGCAAAACACAGCAAGGGTGGTTAAGTCAGAGAAGTGAAGTCAGTCACCTCTGCCCTGGCTTATATTCAGTCTATGCGTCATCGTGAGGGGACGGATATCACACAGTGAAAGAAAGGAATGTGGGATGAAACTCACTTTGCTTTGAATAGAGACAAAGGTCTGAGTCAGGGCAGGAAGGACAAGGTGTGGCCTTTCTGACTTGGACAAAAGAGCGAGGCAGAGCTATGCAGAGTGTGTTTACAATTACAAAAGGGGGGAGAGTTGGTGTTTTACATTAGACTGAAACTGGGGTTTGCGGGGGACTTGGGGGGAGGTGATGAATTACCAGGACAAAAGGTTTAAGGTGTTTGGATGTAAATTCCTGGACACCATCACCAGTATTACATCTGCTCTGTTACTAGAGACCATCACCAGTATTACATCTGCTCTGTTACTAGAGACCATCACCATGCAGAGCACTCTGACTGTATCTGCTACAGTATTCCTGTTCCATATCCCCAGTAACATATACTGTAGCTTCTTTCTATTCACAACTACATTACCTACCCAGGATGCACTGCACTACAGTATGTGACATGTATTCTTATTACTGTACCTATACAGAAATGTGAAAAAAAACAACTAAAATACAGTATAACATGTTTGTGCTTCTGTATGTCTTTGTATTGAAGGTCTTTATGGTCAGGACTGCACCAGAGTGACTTACTCCACCAGGAGATTGTGTGTCTTAAAGGGCTCCTCAGATCTCCTGCACCTACCTGTACAACAGTTTTTACTCCATCACATCAGCCCTCTGGTTCAGTCCTGAACGGAGAGATGGATGGAGGGATAGATCTACACCTGAGGACCTCGCTGGAGACCCAGCGTTTGCAGGTCGTGTGCAGTACTCTGGAACAGAGGAACATAACTCCACCGTGAGAATCACAGACCTGAGAGAGAGCGACTCAGCAGAGTATCGCTTCATATTCAAGACAGATGATTGGTTCTACTCCTGGGGGGATAGTTTCCCTGGAACCACTCTGACTGTCACAGGTAATCATGAACGTACAACATGACACCTACTTTATCTGAGCTTAGAAACAGAATAGTTGGAGTAAAGGTCACACATGATGGTGGTGTTTTTCTGGACTCCTCATTCAGACCTGCAGGTGAAGGTGACTCCTCCTGTTGTTTCTGTCCCCAGGTCTTCAGGTGAGGGTAACAGGGACAGAGGGACAGAGTGTGACCCTGACCTGTAGCTCCACCTTTCCTCTGACTGGTAACCCCTCCTACATCTGGTACAAGAACGGACAACGTCTACAACAGACCACATCCCAACAGCTCTCTGTCTACAGGACCTCTGAGGACAGCTACTCCTGTGCTGTAGAAGGTCATGAGGATCTCCTCTCTCCTCTAGTGTGTGAGTGTGGATCTACCTGCTCTGTTACTAGAGACCATCACCAGTATTACATCTGCTCTGTTACTAGAGACCATCACCAGTATTACATCTGCTCTGTTACTAGAGACCATCACCAGTATTACATCTGCTCTGTTACTAGAGACCATCACCAGTATTACATACACTAATACACACATTGTATTGTCTGACTGTTTAACATCTTCATTAAATAGTTCTTATCATTAAATCATAAATCATTAAATTATCCTCATTAATAATTTTTGTTAGTGGATTAGGCAATACTAATACTACTACTACTACTACTACTACTACTACTACTACTAATACTACTACTACTAATAATAATACAATTAATAATACATGTTATTTCTAATGCACTTTTCATTTGAAACAAATGTCAAAGTGCTACAGAGAAAAAATCATGACCAAAACATGAGCATGAAAGCAGAGAAGCATAAAAAACAATAAAGCATAAAACAGATCAGTGAAAAAGTGAATTAAAAGTGGAGTGGAATGTCTTGGTGTTGCAGGTGTTATTGATAAACCCTCCAGCAGAGTGACTGACCTGTACTCCAACAGGAGAGTGTGGCTCGAATGCTCATCAGGGTTCATCTCCTGCACCTAGAACATTTCTCTCTCACCTCAACATTATACATTCACTTTCTCTGGTTTTTGTTTGTTCTTTTGTTTGTTTGTTTGTTTGTTTGTTTGTTTTAAAAGTACCAGATAAACCAAAGAGCTTAAGAGTCTCAGTCAGTCCCTCTGGTGAGATAGTGGAGGGCAGTTCAGACTGTGGGCAGTACTGACTCAACTATACTGTAGTTATCTTGGTAGTATGGGTTAGTTCTGTAGATACTATGGTTGGTTGCTAATCTGCATAATTCCCTGTGTCCCCCAGTCAAACCAAGGACGCCCTCAGTCTCAGTCAGTCCCTCTGGTGAGATAGTGGAGGGCAGTTCAGTGACTCTGACCTGCAGCAGTGATGCCAACCCACCAGTGGACACACACACCTGGTACAAGGAGAAGGTCACCTCATCTAAAGCATCTGGACAGAGCTACACCATCACTAGCATCACCTCTGAGGACAGTGGAGGATACTACTGTGAGGCTCGGAATGAATTAGGATCAGCAACGTCAGACCAGTTTCCTGTTAATGTTTCGTGTGAGTATCACCAATTCTATTCATTTCACTAATGACAGCTTCAGTATGCTCTATAGATTAGAATTAGACCCACATAAAACTATGTGTCCAGATCACCATACATTGCTGGCATTGACGTGGTCCCACAGTAACTTTGCGCTGTTTTACTTCCTGCATGTGTGTGTTTGTGACTGCAGCCGGTTCCCCCTGGGCTCCCGAGGTGCTGCTGGTGGTTGTGGTGCTGTCTGTCCTGGCTGCTGGAGCTCTTCTAGTCCTCCTCTGCTGCACACTGAAGAGGTCAGCATCTCCTGGCATCAGCTACACACCATTACACCATGCATGTAGTTTGTTAGACTATACAAGGAGTAGGTATCAATACTATACCATGAATATTTAGGTATATGCCTTTGTAATATGGGTGGTAAATGTAATTATTTCCCAAGGTAAGACATAACCACTATTGGACACCCGTGTCCAAGTTTAGATTTATAAGTCAGTGTGTAACATCAGTTATGTTATGACCACACCACTAGGGGTCCCTAGAGAGCAGAACTCACTCTGTCCATCTCTCCAGGAGATACAGCAGAGGAAGTGATGTCACTGGGGACACTCAGGTGAGTGAACATACGGATAGATGTGATCCACAGCCCAATCTCAAACCACCCCCTAAACACTCGCCCTATCCACGCCCCCTCCGTTTGCGCGTTCACGCCAAGCTTCGCTATGTTAAGGGCCGTCCCAAACCAATTGGCGCCAAGTGCGCTTGGAGTGTGAGTGGACTGTTAAACCCTTAAATAGCAAGCCTCCATCGGTGCAACTCCCGATAGCTGAAGCAGGAAGTGCACGTGCCAAAGCGATGCTGGAGGAAACCACATATAAAGCTCCGTCTTCCTACACTGTTAATTATTTTAGATTATTTTACAGCACTTAAACTTTTGTTTTCTTCACACTGATTTCACAGCCTCAAACAAAATCCCAGAATGTGGTGTCAAAAGATAAAACCAAAAAAATAGTAGATCATTTTATCCCTAGATTGCTTGACTTGTAGCAAACTCTTAAAAGCCTGTATTCATAGCCGACATAAAATAAATCTAAATAGGCCTAGTTCTACGTCAAATTTACATCATATATTCCATTATTTAAAGGGACAATGAAACAGACAAAGCAGCTGATTAGGCTGTGACATGCAAATGCCTCTTCACAAAAAAAAGGAATGCTGCCAAAGAGGCATGGGAGTAAGTTATTTACTGAATGATTGATTTCTCGGACAGTGTTAAAGTATTCCTTTAGAGTTGGAGTTAATTTGCAGAAACATATCTCCGTTTGGATTTTTGACCATTTCTCATTGTGTATGTATTTAATTATAGTGATTCATATTTTTATTATAAATCAAATTTTTTTCCCATAAATCACATAAACATGCCATGGTGATGGCCCTGTTCTGGTCATTTCCGGTGGAGTGGGGAGTCCGTCCCACATTTAGCTTTCCATTTATATATCCTCCCCTCGGTTGAGAGTGCCCTCCACAGCTGCGAGTGACACTTAATTTGGAGGGACACTCGGTGTTGGAGTGGGAGTGGGTAGGGGCTGGTTTGGGATTGGGCCCCAAGTCTTTCCTTGTTTAAATGTTTAAAGCTCAGAAGTATTTCCTTGTTTTGCTGGCTGTGAGTCCCTCAGGATTTACTCAGCAGTGTGTTGCTGGTCAGGATAGTAGTTGAATGTCTGGGTCTCTGACTAGTGAGGAAATTATCATTTGTTGTGTCTCTCTCTTTGTTTTTCTCTCTCTCACTGTGTGTGTGTGTGTGTGTCTGTGTGTCAGATTGTGAGTGTTCACATCAGGGACCCTGATGAATATGATGATGATGAATTCCTCTGAGAATGACACCATCCAGGAGAGAGTCCTTCATCATTGAAGCTATAGTGCTACTTCAGTCAAGTCAGTCAAGAGTGTTCATCTACAGTATCTGTAGGGCTGGGTATCGTTCAAAATCTTTCGATACGATACCTTTTTCGATACCTTGAGTTCGATACCGATACCAAAACGATACCTTTTTCGATACCTAGACTAATAAAAGCACATTTTGTAATGCAATCACCTGAAAATGTTTTTACCATTATGAAAGTCTTTTTACAATAATTTTTCCCAATATAAATTCCAAATGTTATGTATTGTGTGGTGGCGCTGGAAAGGTAGCAGCTATACTACTTTAATATATAATATAATAATAATATAATACTAGACAGGCGACAAAGGACACTGGAATGTATCGAAAACGGGGATCGAATGTTTTAAGATCGTTCGATACCTTGTTTCGGTCGATACCACAAAGGTATCGAATTTCAACACCCAGCCCTATCTATCTGGTAGTTTGACTCACCAGATGGAAGTTTTGGGGAAAAGCCTTGTCATTAGTTTTTACTGACCAATCAGTGGCGGCGGAATCTATTCCCCGCCCAATCAGATTCAATCCAGACTGCATGAAACAACAACAATCTAGCAACCGCCTGCCCAAGATGTTTGTGATTAGTTTAAGGAAATCCAGAGCTTTTTTCCCCTTCCTATCCCAGAATGGTGAGGAGTCCAGCCAGACCTTTCTCCAGTTCTAGCACAGCGTAAATGAAGTGTGGAGATAGGTCTGGCTATGTGAGACTAGCCAGAATACAAAGCCAGGTCCTCACTTCTCAAATCATAGCGCTATCTGTGCTGTTTTATCTGATATAATGAGCCTTAAACATTTGAGTTAAAGCCGGAGTTCAATTATCATTCCAAAGCATCAGTGTGATTTTTTTGTAAATGTCTTTAGATTTTCAGCTGATATGATGTTTTATTTGAAGTAGTTTAATGTGTTTTAGAGAGACAGAGAAATTGTTTTTTTGTTTCTGGTGTTAGATTTTGGTTGTTTATCATGTGTTTGATTATATAAAGTGTTTTTTTTTTTTTTACTCCTCTGCAAGTATAGCTACTGTAGTATATACACCGTTGTAATATTATACTGAGCTTATTAGTTTTAACATATGTTTTAATAGGCAGTGTTATGGGTTATTTTGAAGACTTTTAGCAAGTTCCCAGCTAGCAATCATTTGTTTTAAGAATGTTCTAAGAAGAAGACATTAGCAGAACGTGTTGGGAACATTCCCTGCCAGCTTGGTTCACAGTAAACATGTTGTCCCCCACCCATGATGAATATTCCTTTGTGGCAATGATGGAGTGGAAATATGGAATTTCTTTTTGAATTAATATGATGCACTAGTAATCTATGAGACCCCTAACATGTAAAACAACGAGTAAACAAGCCAGGAATCATTTCTTTTATCTAAACTCTGGATTTGAAAAGTAGAAGTGTCCCTCAGTAGAATAGACTATACTTTTACTGAAATACATTGCATACTAGTGTCAGTCTTCAAATCTTAATGTACTGGCAATGGGAAAAACAATGTATAACGAGTACTAATATGTGAGCTCTAACCAGCTCAAGTGGTTGATGACGCTGGTCAAGTTAAAAAGTGGTTGATGACGCTGGTCAAGTTAAAAAGGCCCCTGGCTAGAATGGACTGTGCCTACACTGAGACAAGTAGAGTTTTTTGTGTAGAAAGCAACGACGGATGAGCACCATTTTAATTGCCAACAAGTCCATGCACCTATATGGTCTTAAGTCCTATAATGAATGTTGAAATACAGACATATCTAGCGCTACTAAACACCTCAAGCTCTACTCTCTGCGGATATAAGAGGCCTGGAATAATAATAATAATACTTAAGAGACTTCATTTCCCTGTAGTCCCAGAGTGATATGTGACATCATAATCTATACAGTAGACAGTACATCCTGCCGATGTAAGAGGCCTGGTATGAGAACGGTATCTGGGATCTAATAGAAGACTTGTGTCAGAGTTGATTGACATGGAACCATTGAATTCACTTTTCTGTTTTATTTTGTTCTGTCTTTCACCTTGGTTAGTTGTGTGGTTTTCCTTTGTGTTTTGTTGTATGGTCCAATTGGATAACTTTCAAATGCAATCGCCTTGTAAATGCTGACTATGTTGAAAATCCAATAAACAAAGTTTGAAGAAAAAAGATTGTCCTCTTATTGTTAAAATTACACAAACTAAACCTGTTTTTCACAGGGTTTCTATTGTCAAACCAAGATATTCCTATTTACAGTATCCCATTCTCCATCACTCCCACTTGGTCCTTCTTTCTCTCTCTCTCTCTCTCTCTCGCTCACACAGACAACCCCCCCCCCCCCTCTCTCTTTCTCGCTCACACACACTCCCCCTCTTTCTCTCTCTCTCTCGCTCACACACACTCCCCCTCTTTCTCTCTCTCTCGCTCACACACACACACACACACACACACACACATGCATTATGGTCTGATGGCAGGGCAGCAGGAAGGCAGTGGGTTCAGGTCAGCATGTCCAAGCTCCACACACTCATGCTTCTCACACCACTCCGACAGACCATTCTGCTCCAGAACACTGTTCTTCACTCTGAGGGCTGAATTAGAGGGCTGTTAACACCAACAACAACACCAACAACAACAACAACAACACATTTCACGAGCACATCGTCTCATCTTAATATTTACTTGGTTGTAGGAACAACCTATCAAATTGACCGTTGTGGATACATCTTTGTCATGATTCGAGACAATTGTTTTTATAGTTATGTGTTTTGTTGTATATACTTAAAACAGTATGTTGATTAAGCTGTATATACACAACACACACTAACAACTAACTACACAAATAATTGTCTCGAACAGAAGTAACAGAGTAAACTATGAATTTGAATGAGGCTTTTCCACACTTCAGAAAAAAAGTGATGGTGGTACATTCATCAAGAGAGCAAATGTGAATCAAAAGGTGCCGTACAAAGTCTGGAGTCCTGCAGAACCTAAAAACCTCAATGCCTTAATGTATCCAGGTTGACCCTCACTGTTGGACCCAACATGTCCTGTCCGCTCCATGGACAACAGGAGTAGGTGTCCTCTGTCCCTCATTCTGCTCAACCAAACACATTCATTTTGAGTATTATCAGTGTGTGTGAGAGTGTGAATTGACCTTGCAAAAAATGACCGTATATCTAATAATCTTCCCATCTCCAAAATCTACAACGCCTACAACTACAACGTTTATAAGTATTGAAGTGGTACAGTAAGTGTACACCAATGGGAATATCCAACATGTTTCTTAAACAGTACCAATATTTTAGTATAAGCAAAGACACTGAAGTGGGCAGAACTTCACCAATTTCAGTAAACCTCTGTTAATTCTTGCCTTAGGCTACAGTGATTCTGTTAAACAGTCTGAGGGTCATAAAAGGTCAGAGAAGGTTCTCGGACTGACTCAGTCAGCAGTAAGCCGTCAACAACAGCTGTAAAGTTGCTTAATCGGACATGGGAATGTCCAGTCCCCTATCAGGTCTAATCTTGAGCTGGCACCATATTCATTGCCAGATCACTGCAGCATAATATGATTAATGTCACTAGGCCTAACTTTCCCAAGATGGGAGCAACCTAGAATGGCCAATCACAAGTTGTAACTGATAAAACTGACCAATGAGAAATGCAGGCCTGCTGGCCGAACCTATTGTGACTGATGGAATGTGATGTCCCGCGTCTTATAAAGTGGAGAAACTGATGTGAATTGTAGCTTTTTGCTTTTAGCTTTTGCTGTTGCTAGCTGTTGCTAGCTGCTGTCTTGTGTTAAGAAGCAATAAACCTGGATCAATGTTCTCTCGTCTGACATCCTCTTTATTTAAGGACCATAAATTAATGCAAGATAAACTCTCTTTTGAATAATTATTAATCAGTAATATGTTTAAGCAAAGTTTCTAACATCAACACTTCACATTTTAGTCATTTAAGGGGCTAACTTTTGCACACCCGTAAATCGACGGGCGCGTTGGAGTAGGTTTAAGGCCAACAGTAATATAAGTAAAAGCTCCAGCACACTTTCTTCTTCACTTGCAGTCAAACTATTTAATGTGACAGCGTTTTGGTGCACAGATCTTCATGGGGGGAACTAAACTTCAAAACTCTTTCAAAAGTTCACTTGAAAAAGGTCGGTGTAGACTACCGAAACGTCCCAGTTTGACTGCAGGTGAAGAGGACAGTGTGCAGGAGCTTTGTGTTTGATCACACTGTAATCATTCAGACGCTGTTATCCAAATCCACTTACAATATGTACATTTGTCTAGAGAAGGAGAACCGTCTGCACCTCCCAGTCATCCTCAGTAAAACCTTCAATGAAAGGAGAAGTGACTCCAGACAGCCTGAGAGATTCCTGTTCCTGTTTGCTGTCCTCTAGAGGTGAGCATAGAGAACTGCAGTTTTAAAGCTTTTCTGTTACTCTCACTTAGTGCAATTGAGAACATGGTAAATGGTTAAACATTTATATAAAATTTACTTATATAGCACTTTTATCCAAAGCGCTTTACAATGCAGGCCTCTCATTCACCCATTCACACACCAATGGCAGCAGCTGCCGTGCAAGATGCTAGCCTGCTCATCGGGAGCAACTTAAGGTTCAGTGTCTTTGCCCAAGGACACTTCGACATGTCGTCAGGAGGAGCTGGGATTCGAACCGCCGACCCCACACTCATTGGACAACCTGCTCTACCCCCTGAGCTACAGCCGCCCCAGTACATATGTGTAACCGATCTCAAGAGGTCTGTATACTGTGTTGTGTACATGACAGCATGTCCTGCCTGTAACAGTCTTTTGAAAGCTCATACAGACTGGAGCCACTGATGGGCACCGTGCTGAAATACTCAGCCCTCTGGAGCTCACCTATGGCCCGCAACAGCTCACTGACTTGCTTCCCTGACTTGGCCGAGGTCTCCATGAAAAGCAGGTTTCTGTCCATTGCTAGACGGTGTGCCTCCTGTTAAACCAAGCAAAACATGTGAAGGTAACGTTGGTCAATTTACAGAACATAATTCATCTCTGTCTGGGTACCTGTGTTTCCGATTGTGTGTGCATTTAAGTGGCTGAATGTGTTTAGTTTGTGACGATCTTGAGTGAGTGCATGGAAGTGAGGTCATACTGTATTTACTGTACTTCATTACCTGTACTGAGACCTGGCGAAGATCAGACAGATCTCCCTTGTTTCCCACTAGTCCCAGGACTGTGGAGCCGGGGATATAGTGCTTCTCCAACTCTCTGAGCCACATCTGAGCCCTGACGAACGTATCCTAAGACACACACACACACACACACACACACACACACACAGAAGCATATTATTTTTGTATATATCCATGAGATCTGAAATGTTTGTGTGTGTGCATGTGAGAGAGAGAGAGAGAGAGAGAGAGAGAGGGAGAGAGAGGGAGAGATAGAGAGAGAGAGAGAGAGAAAGAGAGAGAGAGGGAGAGAGAGAGACAGAGGGAGAGAGAGAGACAGAGAGAGGGAGAGAGAGAGAGAGGGAGAGAGAGACAGAGGGAGAGAGAGAGACAGAGAGAGAGAGGGAGAGAGAGACAGAGAGAGAGAGACAGAGAGAGAGGGAGAGAGAGAGACTATGTCTATGTGCATGTACTGTGCAGGTGTGTGCACTAGCTACCCTCTTGCTGATATCGTACACCAACAGCGCTGCGTGGGCTCCTCTGTAGTACAGGGGGGTGACGCTGTGGTACCTCTCCTCCCCCGCCGTGTCCCACATCTCAAAGTTCAGCGTGACATCACTCAGGTACACCACCTGGGTCAGATACGCACCTGTGGGTGGGTGGAGATGAAACAGTATCCTGTCACCAGACTGGAGGACCAGTGAGACACACACACACACACACACACACACACACACACACACACACACACACAACAACACACACACACACACACACACACACACACACACAGTAGTGCCATCCTTTACATCAAAGTATATGCTAAGCATACTTTATGTCTTAGTGTATTGACTCACGGTTGTATGCGTACTTACAGCCTACTGTGGTTGACGTGTTCTTGAACTCATCCTTGCAGAACCTCAGAGCCAGACTAGACTTCCCCACCCCAGAGCTTCCCAGAAGCACCATCTTGACCCGGAGGCTCCGGGGGATTCTTGCTGCAGTGTCTTCAGAGCGTTGGGCTCCACCTGAGGCCTTTGGGATCCTCTCTCCCATCACAACAATTAAAAAGATAGACGACCCACACAGGTAGAGAACAAACTGAATTCTACAATATGAAGCTGTGTTGTTTGAGTCACTTCAGCACAGTAGAAAGCAATCAAACAGTGATGTTGATAACCAGGACAGAACTCCAAGAATGATGGTTGCTTTTGTCCCACTTTTGTAGTCAGAGGAAAAGATCCAAGCAAAGTCCAACGCTGCAGGGTAAATGGCCAAGCCATAAACACTTTAAGCCAATTAGAATCTAGTTATCACATGTAGCTTACTGTACACCTTCTGTAACTGTCTGTAGCAACCCTGAATCAACTGACGGTACAGACCATAGCTCAAGTATAAAAACAAATCCAAGAAAAAGAAGAAGTGGACTACTCAATGTAAAACAGAGAGCAAAGGGAGTAGGGAAGTTCCATTCAAATTAAATGAGTTGTTTTACTTTCTGTACAGCTTTGGTAACCGAATCTGAGGTTTGTTTTAAAGGCACGTGATTTTTGTTTTTTTAATAAAGGTTTTCACAACTTCAACCACCTTGCCACTTCAAGAGGGTTTTGTTTGATAAGGATAGGCATACAGTATGTGAGAGAACTGAGAAGCTCTTATCTGTGAATTGAACTTTCATGAAACGTTCCCATTCCCATTCCTCCTGTTCTCAGTGAGTCTTGCAACCTAAAGCCGGGTGGGGGACAATGAAGGAAGGGTGTTTGTCCTTGTGTTGCCTCTGCACCAGCTGCACCTCCAGCCTGGCTCTGAAGGCCTCAGAACCAGGAGAGACAGACAGGGCGGCCCTGGTCCTCCACACGTGCTCTCTCAAAGGCTTGGGACGGCCCGTTCAGAGACATGGCTGGGGGGGAGCACTGACGCTTCTAGAGGGGGAAAAAAGCCTTGGGGAGATGACCTCTGACCCCTCAGCTGGAACCACCCCAGGTCAAACTTGCTAGAACCCCTACTGGTGTTGAGGTTAAAACTGCCTGACCAGCAGTCGTTTTTTTTATAGGGTAATCACTTTGACCTCATGTGTCGATGTGCTAAAAGTGTGTTTATCATGGTTTTAGATTTTACTGTGTTCAATGTTCCCATTGGGCCTCATTCACCAATATCTTCTTAAGTTCTGTTCTTAAATTTCTTCCTAATAACGTTTCTAAGGAAAGCTCCCGTCTGATTCAAGACGTGTTCGTAAACCGCTGGAAGAGTTCACACCTACCTGCGAATCTCATGGTTTCTCAAGTTCAAACCCTCCTATAGGGGGAGGCTGCAGCCGTGGAGCACCACTCTGGTGCCGCACCACTCTGGTGCCGGAAGCCACTCTCATGCCGGAAGCTGCTGCTATTATTATTTATTAATTTATTTAGTTCATTATTTTTGAACAGGGTAGCATTTACTTTGAACTAGCTACTTTTTGAAACTGTTACCGTTCGTTCGCTAACGTTACGTTAGCTATCTAACTTGCATGTTTGCTTGCACCTCCAACGACTTCTAATGGGAGAGCGTGCAGATTCAGAATATCACAAGGTAGCCAATTGTTACACAGTAGGCCATATTAGATTTGATGTTCTGCTACTGTAGCCTACACACCAGCACAGTGTTTCTGATGATGTTTCTATTGCATATACCAGTAGCCAACACAAGATTCAGGGTTCCTACTACACCTACTTTCTATCAAATTATGGATGTCTGGCATCTTTATGTCATGACAGCAATAGTTAGCCTATGTTTCTTGTCTCAACCATTAGACTACTAGCTTAACTACTAGCTTAACTAATTAGAACTGTTAAAGACATAGCCTACCACATTCCATGTGGTACTACATAGACTGTAGGCCTACATCAGATTCCACCTCCGGTCCTGTACCCGTCTCCTGGTTCGGCATTCACCCATCACTCCCGGAACGACAGTTGTCTGTAAAAACACTCAGAAAAACACTCAGCCCCGATGAATGTGCCTCAAACTATAAACATGAGATATTTAACATAAACATTAAAAATATATA
Organism: Borostomias antarcticus; assembly: GCF_949987555.1. Taxonomy (NCBI): domain Eukaryota; kingdom Metazoa; phylum Chordata; class Actinopteri; order Stomiiformes; family Stomiidae; genus Borostomias; species Borostomias antarcticus. The sequence continues at coordinate 12,619,481 of NC_140244.1, forward strand.
ATTGGGTTAGGAGATGCTGTATTCAGATTGACACTGGCAAACATTATCTATCCTCCCACTGTCATGCACAAACCTTACGTCCTCAGCTTCATCTGTCTTGTCCTGTTTATTTACCTTAAAAAAAATAAGTCTATATTGGCTAGTTAAAATCTACCTTGTGGGTTGTTCAAGGGAACCCCAGCAGGTGGCGCCGAACCCCAGGTTGCAGGATTCTCTTTCTCATTTTGCCTGCGGTAACTGTGACAGTTTCTAATCCAGTGACCAGTTTTACCACAATGAAAACACGCGTCAGTTTTGTCTCCGTTTTCGTTTCTCTCACTCTTTTTCATCCTGTAGTCCGTTCTGTTTCTACCCCTACGATTCTTGTTCATGTGACGGCCCTGTGGTCGTTGTTGGTTGGGAGCAGACGGAAAAACAGAGTTGGGAGGCGGGGTGGCAGCTACAACAGCGGCTGAAACAGTCATAGTCTGGGAAGGATGTGTGAGCTCTGAGTGCCGAGTCGGCGTGATAGAGTTCAAAACGGAATGACTAGGAGGGGGAAGGGACTCTGAATATTCATCTCTCTGATTAACTTCCTCAGCTATGCTTCTTTCTGACTTGAAAAAAACACTCATGTGCGACTATTTCCCACTTCCTGAATGCATTCCAATCTATCGCATTTCCAGGCTCCCTTCCTAATCTAGTCATCTCAAACGCCTGTAACTGAGCTCTAACAGTCGCCAACTCGAGAATCGAGAGTGTACCGGACAGGGGGAAATCAGAATGTCTCGCCCATAGCGAAAACTGCACACAAGCATCATCCCAAAACCTTTGCGCAACAATCTTAGCTGGGCCAGACAGCGAACTAGTATTGGTATTCATAATTAACACAATACCCTACACCCTATAATTCAAAACTAACGATGAAAAGAAACGTATAGTTAAAACACCAAGGCGGGAAATAAACAAAGGAATACAATTTCGAAAGAAACAGACACATTAAACCACTACATAACTCACCCAGCAACTGGTTCTTTGTTGTCCCTCCGGCTCGGGCGGGATCACCGAGAGAGCGGAGTAGTTGATGTTGTTTGCTTTGTCTCCCAGACAACCAGCTACCGGAAACCTAGCAGTTACGATTTATGGCAGTCGAAATAGTGTCGAAAATGTAAACAATACTTACCTGGATAAAAGGCGCGCTTAACAAACAATACAAGGCAAGAGCCGAAGCTCAAACAGTAAACAACAAAACGAACAACCCCGTGTAGGGACACGGAACACAAAGGACGAACAAAGGCCCACGTTAAAAAACAAGCAAAAAAACATATGCCTGCCCGGCTGAACCACCTTGGTTGGAAGCTAAAACTCGTTTAGGCTACACCAACCACCCGGGATAAAAAGGGAAAACACTACCAAATCACTCCCAGTAGCTACCTTCGTTGAGAAAACATACAACGGCTTGCGGTTTTAATTTCACCCGCGACCGGCCAAAGGGGAAGCCCGTTCTGTGCCTACTTTGACTCAACACCAACTCAACCGTTCTAAACTGCAACCGATAAACAACCTAAACTGTACATCAACTGCAGGGGAACAAATGAGTTACAAGACCAAATTCACACTTCTACTGAAAGGCAAAACCCCTAGTAACGAAACAAGGATGAAGTCAAAGAACAATACAATATCATATATCGCTATTGTTGAGTTACAACTACTTAGATCGATACCACCTACTCCCCCCCCGGGGGAGTTTGTTTCCAACAATACGCCAGCCCAACCACACAATTCGAAACGAAAACAAGGCAAATACAACTCAGAACCATAAGAGGGTTCGTTCAAACGTACCTGTTAGTTCAAGAAACCAGTGGAAGAACTGAGGAAATAATCTCAGCGTGCGCTCTGGCGCAAGAGAGAAAATTGACTTTCCGAGCCCACTATGGACCGACACGTCTGTCGACCAGTTCATCCACTGGAATCCCGAAGCAACACGGGCAGTCCTCCCTTTTCGTCATTTCCGTCGCCAACTGTAATGGATTTTAACTGATCTAGTCAAAAAGGATTTACCAAGATTCGCTCAAAAGGTTAAGTCTGGTTTATTGAGAAAACACACGAGCGCAAGGACTTCCTGGACAACGCAACATGAGTGGTTTATCCAAAGAAGTGAAACCTCCTGATCGTGGTCTGCCTTATATTCAAGCAAAACACAGGTACTGCGCTTCCAGGATGTGATTGGCTAATCCATTGTACGTCATATGAAATGGCAGGCGTGGCCGAGAATACAGACATGTGACATGAGAAAAAGGCGGCAATTTCTTGGGGACAAAGGGGACAAAGGATGGTTATTCTGGTGTAGACAGATTTCTAGGTGTATGGCCTCCTGGAGGCCATTCTGTAGGTTAGCACAGCTATGTGAACAGTTGGGGGAGGTGGTGAATTACAAAAGGAGAGAGAGAACAAAGGTTTAAGGTGTTTGGAATAGAAAAGTCTTGAGGCCAGATGTAAATTCTATAACACTACATAGAAGTCACCATAACTAACTATTTTTTGCCTGTTGCTATGGTTACCACAGCTACACTCGTTTCAACAGAAACGTTTGTTTAATTTTAATCCTTATATACATTCATACATTCTTAATTGAGCCACAAAATAAACCAAATGAGCCCGGGAGCCGAAATGAAGCAAAAATAAATACTTAAATGGCGTGAGCAAACGTTTTCCCCTCAAATGGAATACATTAGCATGCACTGTTACATAGCATGCGACTTTACATGGGGCAAGCTAGCTATGAAGCTAACTGGTTAGCTATCTATTCAATAAAATAATTATTACGCTGGACTAAATGACCCAGAACTTTGTAGTATACAAGTTAAATATATACATGTATGGTTTCTACTTCATTTTAATATGCTTGGTGACTTTACAGACCTGTCAAACAGAACCAGTAGGCAACGTCACAGCTTGTCATCGCTATCGCCAGATAGCTATGGATAGCTTCCGGCACGAGTGGCTTCCGGCACAGAGTGGTTTGCAAGCCCCCAGGATTCGAAATCTAAAGTGAAGGCCTATTGAACTGCGCCATCCTGGCTATATTTGTAGTCATTTTGCTATTTCCGGTGACTTTTGTACTTGCGCAGTTGTGCTTTTCTGTCCTACGCGCGTCCACGAAAAAGTTCACCTTTATGTGAAATGTAGACGCACGTTCCGGCTCTCCCCGCTTTGATTTAGCAATGAAAACCGGCTTGCATATTAACCTGTTTTTGTAAAATATATCCATTGGAGAAATTATTTTTTCATCCAGGCATCTTAGTTTTAACAGGTTAATTATAGCTGAAGATGTTTTGTTTGCAAGTAGATGGTATTCATTCCGTTCGCGATAACGTTATTGCAGCCAGGCTAAATTCCTCCAGGGAGCCAGTGAAAGGCGAGTTGAAAAGCTTCACTCCCCGCCAGCAGGAGCTTTGGCCGCTGCTACCGCATCTCGGATAACCCGCTGAGTTTGTGGCTGCTATTTCACATTCGCCCTTGATCAATCCCAATACCGATCCATGGTAATAATGAATCAATCGTTCAGATCGGCATTGCTGCATGCATGTTACAACATCATTGTTAGCTTTATTAACATAACCATGGACTACATTTATCTCTCTAACGTTAGGCTATCCATCTTACACCAGTCGGCCATTCGATAGCTAGAAGCGGTCAACGCCAACGTTGACCGTGGACGTGGACGCGCGTCGGACAGAAAAGCACAACTGCGCAAGTACAAAAGTCACCGGAAGGCCAGAAAAGCACAACTGCGCAAGTACAAAAGTCACCGGAAATGGTCAAATGACTACAAATTTGCCAAGATGGCGCGGTTCAATAGGGCTTCATTGTTGATAGCGGTCAGTGGCCCAATCCCAATGTCCCCCCTAAACCCTCAAGCCCTGAGCCCTCACAGACTTATTGACGTCACCTGGTGAAGTGATCGAGTGTGAGAGGCTGCAAGGGCTCGAATTGGTATAACAAGGAATGGGACAGCACTTGTGACATCACATTACGTTGACGTGAAAACATATTTCTTACTATTGTGGGCGTGGGGATTTTTTTAAATCAATTTGTAAATTGTACATGTTTTTCTTGTAGGCCTTCGTGTAAATTAATGTTGGCTGAGTCAAATCCCCTTTACATTATCAGAACTCTCTGTGTTACCCTCAAAACATTTGTTCAACTTGAAATCATTTCATTTTGTGGTCATATGCGATCGCATCTGCGATCAAATATCAACCCAACCCAGTATTTGTTAGTAGGATCGCATCGATCCTACATTACTGCCTGTGATTCTTGTTTGTGATGAATCCAAAAGTATTAACTTAAGAATGATAATATATTATGTATACACATTCCTGCACCTCACAACTCTTTCCATATTCATGTTGGAAATCTCAATTCAAAGAACACTGCACCGAAATGGGTAATTAATGTCATACTGCTTTTAACTGGGCAATCATATGATTTAGAGCAACAGAAATCGATGTAAATTATAACCATAGCCTACATATTATTAAACAAATCACATTATACAAACCCATGGGGTTAATAACCCATACTTAAAAATAATGAAACCAAATTAATTATAAGGCTACTTGTGCAGATAAGCAAGTCCAGCTGAAAACATGAAAACATATTTTGTTCTGTAACGTGAACGTTACGGTTGGTTGATCTGTCCGTGCTTGTTTATTGGCTGTTCTTCAGGTAACCCCGTGTTTCACGTCACGACGCTATGAACTGTGGGTAATTCCCTTGGCCTAAGTCTGCAGAAATCAAGCCCCCAGGATTCGAAATCTAAAGTGAAGGCCTATTGAACAGCGCCATCTTGGCTAGATTTGTAGTCACTTGGCTATTTCCGGTGACTTTTGACTTGCGCAGTTGAGCTTCTCTGGCCGACGCGCGTCCACGAAAAAGTTCACTTTTATCTGAAATGTAGACGCACGTTCCCGGCTCTCTCGGCTCTCCCCGCTTTGATTTAGCAATGAAAACCGGCTTGCATATTAACCTGTTTTTGTCAAATATATCAATTGGAGAAATTATTTTTTGATCCTGGCATCTTAGTTTTAACAGGTTAAATATAATTGAACATGTTTTGTTTGCTAGTATTCATTCCGTTCGCGATAACGTTATTGAAGCCAGGCTAAATTCCTCCAGGGAGCCAGTGACCGGCGAGTTGAAGAGCTTCACTCCCCGCCAGCAGGAGCATTGGCCGCGGCTACCGCATCTCGGATAACCCGCTGAGTACCGCATCTCGGATAACCCGCTGAGTTCCTGGCTGCTATTTCACACTCGCCCTTGATCAATCCCAATACCGATCCATGGTAATAATGAATCAATCGTTCAGATCAGATCGGAAGTGCTGCATGCATGTTACAACATCATTGTTACCTTTATTAACATAACCATAGCCTACATTTATCTCTCTAACGTTAGGCTATCCATCTTACACCAGTCGGCCATTCGATAAATGGAAGCGGTGAACGCCAACGTTGACTGAAAACACCCAAACTCAGTGTATCGTTTCATCTTCATGCTACACATCAACTCCTTTACATTGTATGTGAATAAATTCCTGTTATTCTAAAAATAATTTAGAATAACAGGTAGGATCAATTAGGTATTGGGATTGATCAAGGGCGAGTGTGAAATAGCAGCCAGGAACTCAGCGGGTTATCCGAGATGCGGTAGCCGCAGCCAATGCTCCTGCTGGCGGGGAGTGAAGCTCTTCAACTCGCCGGTCACTGGCTCCCTGGAGGAATTTAGCCTGGCTGCAATAACGTTATCGTGAACGGAATGAATACCATCTACTAGCAAACGAAACATGTTCAGTTATATTTAACCTGTTAAAACTAAGATGCCTGGATGAAAAAATAATTTCTCCAATTGATATATTTGACAAAAACAGGTTAATATGCAAGCCGGTTTTCATTGCTAAATCAAAGCGGGGAGAGCCGAGAGAGCCGGGAACGTGCGTCTACATTTCAGATAAATGTGAACTTTTTCGTGGACGCGCGTCGGCCAGAGAAGCTCAACTGCGCAAGTCAAAAGTCACCGGAAGGCCAGAAAAGCACAACTGCGCAAGTCAAAAGTCACCGGAAATAGTCAAATGACTACAAATTTGCCAAGATGGCGCGGTTCAATAGGGCTTCATTGTTGATAGCGGCCAGTGAATGGAGTGGCTGTATCCAGTTATATTAATACATCCATGGCAGAAATGCAGACTTACGGGAAGGGGCCATAAAGGGCTCAAAATGGCTGCCGGAGAGCCCTCGCGCACTTGCCGAGTTGACATTGGGACACCCCTAAGCCCTCGCGGACTTCGCGGGAGCGCGCCCTTAAGTCTGCGAGTCTGCAAGGGTGGACATTGGGACTGGGCCCAAGGGTGGACATTGGGGACTGGGCCAGTGAATGGAGTGGCTGTATCCAGTTCTATTAATACATCCATGGTGGTGCGGCACCAGACTGGTGCTCCACGGCTGCAGCCTCCCCCTTCTCAGTTCAAAGCTCGTGGCCGCTCACATGAATTAGCATAGGTAAACTCCCCGCCAGCCCCATATAAGGATATGCAACTCCAGGGTCGTGCGCAGATGTCACTTCTCTGAATGAATACCAGTCATTCGCGCACATGGCTAAAGCCAGCTTTTCGATAGCATAATGGTTTAGGTGGGGTTGTGCCGGATGCGTTAGCAAGTCAGAAGACTGCATTTTGAATCCAGCGTAGGCAATCAAAATCAGATTTTAATTCAGCCAAGTAGGCCTCCTACTACGAGGAATTTGCCTTGGTGCATAAACATAGCGAGGCAGAACAGTGCAAAATGTCAACGTGATAGAATACAATATACAAGCCTACAGTCTACAAAAATAGGCTATATAGCCTACACAGCTGTCAACGCTAGCAGTTGACAAAAGAGATACCCTACTTATCTGATCTTATCTACATACTGTATAGAAATGGTCCTTATTGTGTCATTTGTAAATTGAGTATTAGAGTTTCATCTGTAATGACCATAACCTTGGAGCCGGCAGCAACATTTCACTGTGACTGGACATTAGGCTGCATGTGACAAATAAAGGAATTGTGAATGTTTAATCTTGAAGATAGATATGCAGGCCACTGGAGGGGGGCCGGCGTGCCCACCGTTGTCCGAGTTCGACCAGGGACAACAGCACTGTTGGGTGTGCGCGCCGCAGGCGATATGGATACAGACACCAGGGACACGGACTACCACCCTCTCCACAGCAGCGCACTAACACACATCCAACTGTAGAATTGAGGTGACCGCAATCACCAAATTATGAAATGGTCATGGATTTGTTGGTAGGCTATTATATGTAGGCCTATACAGCGAAATCTCACGGTGCTTTTGCAGAACGGTCAAAGAATTAAAACAAAACACAACACATTAATTTACACCAAAATCATAAATTATTAACACACAATCTAAATATTTTATCTACATCTTCAAGATCAACACGAATAACAAGCAATTCGGAGCGAAATGATTTAAACTATGACATATCAGATATTCTGACGCACACGTTTACAATGGAAATTATGGTTATGATTAGGACAGGTTTTGGGGAATAATGCAAATATAATTGCATTTCAATCATATATCATCCAACTGTAGAATTGAGATAACCGCAATCACCAATTTTGCATAGTCTAGGCTACATTTCCCCACTCAAAAGGCCTACTTGCGATTGTCATTCAGTGTTCGTATATTCTGTTCTTAGCTGAGAACAAATCCCAGATGAGAAACCATTGGTGAATGCCAGAATTTTCTTAGAAACGGCGTACAGTTTAAGAAGAAATGTTCTTAAGAACTTCTTTACTTCGTTGGTGAATGAGGCATGTCTACAAGAAAAGAAAAAAAAAGAGCAGAGTATAGCAAGGCAAGCTTATTTATGCCTAACGTAGCCTATACTGTGCATTACATCATGACAATGAACTTCTAAGTTACACGGCTCTGCTGGCACAGTCACAAAGGGCCCAGAGCCACCAAATTAGGTGAGTGTCATGTAAGAGACGGGTACTATCAATATATCAACCAATTTTGATTCTTCTGCGGTATTTCATACATTTTGGACAATTGGAGGGAAGCATACATTTACAATGGGAAGATTGTGCAGTGTTCACTGTGCAGTCTGGGTGGCAGGCCTCGCGGAACTGTAGGCTACCCACAGTTTTGCAGTAAATATATCTCAATATCTCAAGCCCTGAGCCCTCACAGCCTTATTGATGTAACCTGGTAAAGAGGTTGAGTGCGAGAGGCTACAAGGGCTTGAAATGGTATAAAAAGGAATGGGACAGCTCTTGCGACATCACGTTACGTTAATGGCAAAACATATGTCGTATATTTCAGATGAACACTTTTAGGTAAAAAAGTACTTCAGGATAAAAATGCGGTCAAATCAACAATTTATTGAGCAAGCCTTTACACGGGGTCAAATCTTCGGCAATACTAAGGTTCTTTCACGAGGCGGCCATCTTATATGTCCTGGCTTCAGGCCAGGTCTCACATGACAAACAAATTTGCATACAAGAAATGTTCATTAACACAGATCTGATCAACTAGTCTTGTAATTGGTCAACAGGTCACTGAGCTCTGCCCCCCCTTGGACATGGGGCTATTCTGGGTTCTTCCTGTGTCCTCCTAGGATCACGTTACAACTGTAGACTTCAGAGGTGTTATCTTTATTGACTCAGGGACAAAGGAATGTTTACTCAAGACAGGACATCTGTTGTAACCCACATGTTAAACTAGCCTACTTAAGTTAACACAATTCCTACTAAAGTAAAGTTAATTCATTATTCTTAATAAAATGATTACTACATGAGAGTAATACAAATGTATTGATGTAATACAGTATAATACAGTATAAAAATATACTACACATATGTATTACTATTGTGGGTTAGGGACTTTTTATTTTACGTTTCAATTTTGCGTTTTTGTGATACCATAGATAGCATTTGTCTGGTTGTCACTCCTTCGCTCCCTCCGTCTTTCCCTCCGTCCTGTTGTTGACCTGCAGTTCTATGTTGCCATCACAAGAGGCAGTAGTCCCGGCACACCAAAATAAATACACTATGACACCACTCACTTTCCAGATCCTCGGTAATGTAGTGGACAAAGTGTCTGACTGGTCAGAGGTTCAAGCCCCAGTGGGGAAGATTTTGTTTTGTCACTGGATGTTAAGCTATGTAAAAATGAGGTTACCTCCCAGATAGCAAGCGGATGTGTAATAATTCTGGGCCATATATGGACCGGAACTAAGCCACAAGGGCCAGATCTGGCCTGTATATGGCCCAGATCCGCTTGCTATCTGGGCTGGTGGTGCTATGTCAGTTATTGAATTTATGTGCAGTAATTGAACATTTGAAATACTCCTAGATTTTACCTACAGTATAGGTGTCTCAGTAACTTTGCATGTATTTACCAGGTAAATGTTTAGTCATTGGGGGACTATGAAAGGAAGGGTTACCCAAAAAATGTTCAGAGTAAGTTAATTTAGCAATAGATATCCATAAGCCTAGGGCCAATGGGCCTATGATATAGACAATAAACTACCGGTGGAATGGTGGTGGAGCAATAGCGGGAGCATTTCGGATTACTAGCGGGCCGCTGTCACTGACGCTAATAATCTGCCAGAGGTCCGCTTGCCATTCGATGTGCAAATGGCCAGGAACCCTCCTGCAGATTCGTCCGGAGGTCTGCCAGCTCGTTCATCGGGGACCCGCTGTAGGTCCACTAGCCTTGTGTTATATTCCGCCCGAGGTCTGCCAACTCGTCCATCGGGGACCCGCCGTAGGTCTGCTAGCCTTGTGTTATCTGGATTTATCCCTTACCTTTGTCCAGAAACAGAAGTTGAACCAATTGCAGCAAAATAGCTAACGTAACAGGAATCATCAGTGTAACTGCTTTAGCCACTGACCGCTACCATTAATGTTATGGAAGCTGCTGCTAGTTGTTGTGAGCTCATGAGCTAACTGGCTATCCGGCTCTTATTGTGCTGGATTAGCATTGGAAGCATTGGAACTGATGTGTCCAGATGACATGACCTATCTTATTTTATAAGACATTATTTCATATAATTTCAATTCATAGCTATTTCAGTGGCATGACTAGCTTCCGTCCTACCAGTCCTGAACAGAAACAAGCCAGCCACGCACATAAGCCAGGCTGGACCTGGCCTGGTTTCAGTTCTGAAGGTAAAATAAGAAGATGATTTGAATATACAGAAAAATATTTTATTTGCCAGGTGTTTATGTAAAACAATTAGACATCCTTATGCCGTAGGTAGCCTAAAGTTTAACATGAAAAATACGACTGCAGATTTCCACATGGGGGAGAGGAAGAAGAAACGGTAGAGCAGATGAGAAGTCTAAGGTAGCCTACATATACATGGTGTTGTGTGTTTGAACGGTACTTTATGTGTGTGTGTGTGTGTGTGTGTATGGATGGATGGTGTGTGTGTGTATGTGTGTGTGTGTACAGTATGTGTGTGCGTGTGAGTGTGTGTGTGTGTGTATGTATGTGCGTGTGTGTGTGTATCTTTAACTGTCCTCTCCGTTCTCGCCCGCCCCCTTGATGATGCGCTTGTTGCCCCTCTTGCCCCCGGGGCCACAGGGCTTGGCGAAGGCCTGCTTCAGGGTCCGCTCCATGGGATGTACCTCCTCATACAGGAACTCCTCTGTCAGGCCCTCGCCACTGTCGATCTCCATCTGCACACACACACACGCACACACACACACGCACGCACACACACACACAAAACATTGCTTTAACCAACCACAAACAAACATCTTTATTTATCACGCAGTGAAATACACATCACACATGGTGCAGGGAGGCGGTATCGCCGAAACACACACACACACACACACAAATGACTGGAGCGTCCACTGATGAAACTTCTCTCTGCTCTTAACCCATCCCGACGTCCTTCCCCCAAGGGCAGGTGGGAGCAGACAGTAGGCAGCATGCAGGGGACGCACCCGGGGGCCAACCAAGTGCTCCTGTCCGTCTTCACCAGGGACAGCGTTAGCGATCTGTTCTTCTGCATGTTTTTGGGGGCCAAGCAGCGCAGCTGCTGCAGCACCCATTGTTTTTGTAAGTTTCTTTCTTTCTTTCTTTCTTTCTTTCTTTCTTTCTTTCTTTCTTTCTTTCTTTCTTTCTTTCTTTCTTTCTTTCTTTCTTTCTTTCTTTCTTTCTTTCTTCTGCCATGGGAGTCTATGGCAGCCTATAGAACCCTATTGTCAAAAGTTGTGAAAATTGGCACACTCATTCGGGACAGTGCCCTGACCCTCCTCACCAAGTCTCATGTCCACACCTTGCCCTCTCTAGCGCCACCAAAGTGTCAAAATTGGAGGTGCATTTATGCACGCAGCTTTTCTTCAGAAAGTCCAATTTTCAAACTTCAGGTATCCTTCAATTCCTTGGCTCAAGCCGGATTCAACGCACTCTATGATGTAATTGTGGCCATCTTGGATTCTCCGCCATTTTGAATGATGTGCCCTTAAAATGTATGTATCTCCTCCTAGGAACTTTCACCAATCTGCACGAAACTCAGTATACACATTCTCTAGACTAATCCACAAAAGTTGTACAAGGATTTTCCATTCTCGAAAGCGTTCGCCCGCTACAACCAATCAAATTTGGCATCCAAGCCGGCAAACAGGATATGGGGTCATATCTCAGCAAATTGTTCATGTATCAAAGCAACATTTGGCACACTCATCCGGGACACATCCACGACCCTTGTCAACAAGTAGCATGTTGACACCTCGTGCACTCTAGCGCCACCAACGAGTCAAAGTTGGAGTCGCGTTTATGCTTATAACTTTTGCACCGTATGTTCGACTTTCAAGATTCAGGGATCATTGGATCAAGTCGAGTTCAAAGCATCCCATGGTTTCGTTATTTGTTCATTTTTTTGGATTGAAAAACAGAAGTTACACTTTTGGACTCCTGCACAATTTCACCAATTTTAGAGTGGAGAGTGCGGGATTTTGGAAAAATGTCACATTTTCTAAACTGCCATCCCTCTTCCAATTTTCACAGCTTATACACTTTATATATAAAAACATTCACATGACTCTTGGGATTCGTAAAATAATAAAAATTTAAAAAAAGCTCTCTGATGTATATTTTTCACCTAGTGACAGTTCGAACGACGACTCCCCCCCCCTCCATTGAGACCAATGGAGCCACGCTCTAACTTGAAGCAGAAAATCACCGAATCAATTTCATGTTTCTAACTCATCACTTCTCCTACTCTGTTCAAGATATTACATTTACACTTACACTACATTTGACACTTTAAAATGTTTGCGCGATTGTCTGGATTCTGAAGAAGTAAATAGCTATGAGCTATGTGATGTATACTTTTCGCCGTGTGCCAGTTTAAACGACGACACCCCCCCTCTCACTCTACCGAGAGGAAGTGAAGGCTGACATGGCTTGTGCACTAGGGCGATTGACCTTTGCAAGATCAGGCGTAGCACAGTGGATAGCAAGTTGGCCTTGCAAGCAACAGGTACAGAGTTTGAATCTCGTTCAACCACATGTCAGATTTTCCTCCAATCTGCATGAAAGGTGGTAGGTCTACACATAATCTGCAGCCATTGTTTGTTGTTTAACAGGTGTAATTAATAATCAATCTGGTTTCAGAGACAGGATGAACATTACTCTGCTTTCTAAAGATGTCTGCTGTGAAAAAAAAACTATTGCTATTTCACCACAAACAATGTTTAATGTTATCTTTATTTTTTACCTTACATATGAAGTTAATTTCAGTTTCAGACCATTAATCCCACCAGGGATTGAAAAGACTTGAGACCCCACTTGAGGAATAGTACCACAAAATATTTTGCATCATGTTGACCATGAGGGCGCACTGCAGTAAGCAAATATGTGTCTGTGTTTACAGCAATGCTTTTGACATGATCATATCAAGTTGCTGCTGATACCAAGGCATGCCTAATGGCCACTGAAGAAATGTTAAGCGAATTGGCCACAGGGTGGCACTATAACAAGCCAAAATGCTTTAAAGCCACGTTTTCTTGATTAAGAAAATGATTGAATCAATGTTGTGTTTCTAACTCGTCACCTCTCCTACACTTTTGAAGATAGGAGGACATATACCTCAAAATGTTCGCGTGATTGTTTGGATTCTATAGAAGTAAATAGTTAAGCTATGTATACTTTTCACCGTGTGCCAATTCAAATGACACCCCCTCTCACTCAACCGAGAGGAAGCGAAGGCTGACATGCCTTGTGGACAAGGGGGATTCACCTTTGCAACATCCGGTGTAGCACAGTGGATAGCGCGTCGGCCTTGCAAACAGCAGGTACAGAGATTGAATCCCGTTCAACCATATGTCTGACTTTCGAAATTCTCGGGACCATCCTTGACCCCACGTCAGTCTAGCTGATTCCTTGTCTGCTTGCAGCTAAACTGTTTGTCTCCCACATCCCTGCTTGCAGGTATATTTCATATTGGGTTCTTATATCTATAGGGGAAACCCTTGAGAATACGGGGAGAACATGCAAACTCCACACAGAAAGGCCCGAAGACCTTCTTGCTGTACTAGGTACTGTGCCACTGTGCCGCACGTGAGCGATTTTGGGGTTCAGTGTCTTGCTCAAGGACACTTCGGCACAATGCCGGGAGCTGGGATCGAACCAGGAACCTTGCGATCCCCAGCCGGCCGAACTACGTGCCGCCCCTTTCGTTTTCTCTTAACATATTGAATCACAGTGGGCTGTACTGATGAAAGGAGGTGGCGTTTTGCTGGGTACCTTTTTGGTGATCTCCAGGTGGTAGTCTCTCTCCACCTCCTGCAGGAGACGGTTCTTGCAGCTGGAGTACAACATCCGCTCCTTAATGCTACAGCTGTACCCTGGCATGGAGTAGATGAACACTGCAGCAGAGAGAGAGATAGAGAGAGACACAGAGAGAGAGGTTCAGTCACAGTACAAACTTACTGATTAGTCACTATTCAGTTATCTATCTATCTATCTATCTATCTATCTATCTATCTATCTATCTATCTATCTATCTATCTATCTATCTATCTATCTATCTATCTATCTATTAGTTTAATATAATCATAACAATCCGTCAGTCTTTACAAGACCTGAGATATCTCAGTCTCAGAGCATGAATGGTCATTATAATCAACTGTGCTTATTCGAGTGTGTGTGTTTGTGTGTGTATAAGCTGTGTGTTTGGGTGGTGGTTGTTGTGTTGTTGTTGTTGTTGCTGACCCAGAGCCTCTTGCTGTTGTCCCTGGTGGGAGTGTTTGAAGATGAAGAAGTGGTATCTGGGCGAGTCGATGGGGATCCTGTCAGGGAGCTCCCAGGTGTCTGTGGGCTTGGTGTGGACCAGGTCTATGGTCTCCTTCTCTACGTCCAACCGCTGACACACACACACACACACGCGCGCGCACACACACACACACACACACACACACACATGCACGACACTGAGTAGGTTTGTTTCATGAGCGGTTTACTTTTGTGAGTGTTTGGTGAGGCTGCAGTCTACTCTGTGAATTCCACAATGTGTTTTTTTGTGTGTGAGAACCTCACCAGTTGTATGTAGTTGATACGGTTCTGCTTAAGCTGTTGCATAGCGCCTTTGGCTTCCTCTTGTAGGGGGAAAGCCAGGCCTTGCATAGTTTGGTGCCTTTTGTCCAAGCCAAACTCCATTGTCACCTCCAGGGGGAGACAAAAACCCAGATTACATATTGTCCCTTGTGATCTATTTGGTCTATTCAGGATTCAAGATCTGTTTATTGTCATGTATATAGTTCACACATACTAGGAATCTAACCAGGGTTAAGGCATATGCTGTTGCAGATGACATGGGACAGGGTGCAGGACAGGACAGGGTAAAGACATGACAGTGAAAATGCAGTACAATAAAGAGTGCAAATACTAAATCCATCAGTCCTACACACAGGAGGGAGACAAACCTTTGCTCTGGCTGTAGGTGTGCTTAGTCGCCTACGTTCATCCTGTGCATAAAATACACAAGTATGTTAAACTATGTCTCGCACATGAAATAGACAAGTATGTTAAACTCTGTCTCTCATAAAATAGACAAGTATGTTAAACTCTGTCTCTCACATAAAATAGACAAGTATGTTAAACTCTGTCTCTCATAAAATAGACAAGTATGTTAAACTCTGTCTCTCACATAAAATAGACAAGTATGTTAAACTCTGTCTCTCACATAAAATAGACAAGTATGTTAAACTCTGTCTCTCACATAAAATAGACAAGTATGTTAAACTCTGTCTCTCACATAAAATAGACAAGTATGTTAAACTCTGTCTCTCACATAAAATAGACAAGTATGTTAAACTCTGTCTCTCACATAAAATAGACAAGTATGTTAAACTCTGTCTCTCACTCACTCGCTCACTCACTCAGCTAGTGAAGGAGTGAAGAGACCATCACGTACCCATACAACCTTATCCTAGATGGCATGTGATAAAAGAGAGTAACACACATTTGAGTTCACACATTACACACACACACACACACACACAAACTTTAAACACACACACACACACACACACACACATTAACATTACACACACACACACACAGACACACATACACATTAACATTACACACACACACACACACACACACACAAACTTTACACACACACACACACACACACACACACACACATACACATTAACATTACACACACGCTAACTTCACACGTTACACACTGCAGAAAAGATGCCCAGAGCCACACTGCTCTCTTCCACGTCTTCGTGTCCCTGGTCACCCTTACCTCCAGTCTGTGTGTCTCTGCTCCTCCCCTACCTCCAGTCTGTGTGTCCCTGCTCTTCCCCTACCTCCAATCTGTGTGTCCCTGCTCCTCCCCTACCTCCAGTCTGCGTGTCCCTGCTCCTCCCCTACCTCCAGTCTGCGTGTCCCTGGTCACCTCTACCTCCAGTCTGTGTGTCCCTGGTCACCTCTACCTCCAGTCTGCGTGTCCCTGGTCACCTCTACCTCCAGTCTGTGTGTCCCTGGTCACCCCTACATCCCCGTCTGTGTGTCCCTGGTCACCCCTACATCCCCGTCTGTGTGTCCCTGGTCACCCCTACATCCCTGTCTGTGTGTCCCTGGTCACCCCTACATCCCCGTCTGTGGCTCCCTGGTCACCCCTACATCCCCATCTATGTGTCCCTGGCCTGTCCTACCTTCCTGTCTGTCTGTCCTTGGCCCATCCCTACCTCCAGTCTACATGTCCCTGGTCACCCCCCTGGTCAGTCCTACCTCCCATCTGTGTGTCCTGGTCACCCCTCCCTCCCACCTGTGTGGTCCTGGTCACCCCCTGGTCAGTCCTCCCTCCCATCTGAGTGCCCTGGTCACCCCCTGATCAGTCCTACCTCCCATCTGAGTGCCCTGGTCACCCCCTGATCGGTCCTACCTCCAGTCTGCGTGTCCCTGGTCACCCCTCCCTCCCCGGCTGTGTGTCCTGGTCACCCCTCCCTCCCCGTCTGTGTGGTCCTTTTCACCCCTCCCTCCCCGTCGGTGTGGTCCTGGTCACCCCTCCCTCCCCGGCTGTGTGTCCTGGTCACCTCTCCCTCCCCGGCTGTGTGTCCTGGTCACCCCTCCCTCCCCGTCGGTGTGGTCCTGGTCACCCCTCCCTCCCCGGCTGTGTGTCCTGGTCACCTCTCCCTCCCCGGCTGTGTGTCCTGGTCACCCCTCCCTCCCCGTCTGTGTGGTCCTGGTCACCCCTCCCTTCCCGTCTGTGTGGTCCTGGTCACCCCCTGACCGGTCCTACCTCTGTGACCTTTATCCGCTGCAGCTCCTGCTCCGCCGCTGTTAGAGGAGCCGGGGAGGCGCAGGACGACATGTGGCGCAGGTAACCCTGGAAACACAGGTCATCCTGCACACAGGAAGTCCAGAGACCACAGTGAGATTCAGACCGTAGTGAGAAAACCTCCATATTCCCAGTCAAACAATAGTATCTACCACGTGCGGTCAAGGCAGCATTTTAAAGGGGTAAAGTCAGCCTTGTTTCAGTTGATATTATTTACATTGTAACAGCTTAAATTCTGTGTGTAGTCCTTTTTAAAATCACCGTCAGTGTAGCCTTTTCCTGTATGTATAGGAAATATTGCGGTAAAACTTCAAAGGGTGACATCACTGGATGTGTTTTCCCTTTGAAGTTTGGCCACAGTATTTCACACATGTAGGGAAACCGCTACACTGACGGGGATTTTAAAAAGGCCTACACACAGAATTTAAATACAAACGTTTATAATCTAAATAATATCAACTGAAACAAGCGTGACTCTGCCCGTTTAATCCTAATCAATAAAAAGTGTTGCACGGTTCATCCACCGACCTCAACGGTACCAAACATCTCGTCCTTGATGTGACCTCCTCCGAACTCTTTCTTCAGCGTGGCGCGGGTGGCTGCGTACATCATCTTCTGTCTCACCTGCAGCATACACACACAGCAGGCAGGGAGAATGTGGATGTGAACCTGGTTTGATTCATATTTGTTCAAATGAAAGTGAATGTTATTCTTTTAAACAGTATTTATTGAGAGAGAGAGAGAGAGAGAGAGAGAGAGAGAGAGAGAGAGAGGGAGGGAGAGAGAGAGGCTCTTAGTTTTTACTTGCTCTGAATTGGTCTGCTTCTGATTAAGTCAGAGAGTCACAGATTAATGTTAATGTAATATACTAATAATATGACCTTAATTGTACTGTATTAAAGATAACATGTTTAATGTGAATGATGGATTCAGTCATGGTCAGTGCTGGCTCAGTAGAATCACATACTGGTGATTGGTCAGGTGACCAAGCCATGAAGATCCACTCGTATCCCTGTGCATTCTGGGAGTCCAGGCGATAGAGGATGTAGCAGGGCTCCTGGGCCACCAGCAGAGGAAGCAGGAAGTGATCATAGTCCTTGTCCCAGCTCTGTGCGGGCTCTCTGTATGAGCCAAGCACCAGCTCCTCTGCAGGACAGAGAACAACTCACACTGAGACCACCTCCGCCCCGCTCCACACACACACACACACACACGGACATGCAAGGACGTGCACACACACACACACATGGACACGCGTACACACACGCACACGCACACACAGACGTGCACACACACACGTGCTTACCGTCCATGATGATAATCTTGACTATTCGGATGGCTCCTCCCCTTGCCTTGGCCAAAAACTCCTTCAGTTCAGACGTTGCTATAGTAACCAGATATAAGGCAGAGAGAGAGTAAGACAAACAATCAGACAGAGAGAGAGAGAGAGAGAGAAAGGGAGGGAGAAAGAGAAAGAGAAAGAGAAAGAGAAAGAGAAAGAGAAAGAGAAAGAGAAAGAGAAAGAGAAAGAGGGAGGGAGGGAGAGAAAAAAAAGAAAGAAAGAAA
Source organism: Borostomias antarcticus (assembly GCF_949987555.1). Lineage (NCBI taxonomy): Eukaryota > Metazoa > Chordata > Actinopteri > Stomiiformes > Stomiidae > Borostomias > Borostomias antarcticus. The sequence continues at coordinate 12,637,913 of NC_140244.1, forward strand.
GAAAGAAAGAAAGAAAGAAAGAAAGAAAGAAAGAAAGAAAGAAAGAAAGAAAGAAAGAAAGAAAGAAAGAAAAAGAGATGGGTCAGGAAGAACTTGAGACTGCTAAATTTGATCCACAGCTGTGTCCTCATGACATCACCTTGGGTGACACAGACAAGGGCCCCGGCCCCGTAGACATACACAATCTACTTTGAACGGTTGCTAAGTGATCGCAGATCTGTCATTAATGTTCATAGGAACCCAACCATACTTTGTGGGTCGGCAGATGAATTAGGTTAGAGATGAAAGTGTTCCCCATTAGCAGGGCCCCTCCCCCCACCTCTCACTATGGTTACCAAACACAGCAGCCTCATCAATGATGCAGGGCCAAGTGAGAAATGTGAGAGAGAGGTATGCTATGGACCCCTCATTCTCCAATTACGGACATGCTGAAACATACGCACTCACTCTACAATCAATTCTTCTTTTGCGACTGAACTTTAGATTGACAGACTTGGGAGGAATTCCCTATTCTGTTTACTGCGATTTTATCAGTTTCACTAGCCTACTCCCTGCCATGTGCACAGGTATCGGCGCTGCCCTCTGACAGGCAAATGAAAGCCCAACTACCTTCGTTCAAAATGGACTGTAGCCTAATGTTGTCTGGAATCGAAAAGTCGCGGTTTAAAGATTCCAGAACTTTCATAGGCTACAACAATCAATTTGATTTAGCCTACTGAACATAGGCCCAACTAAAACAGCGAAGGAAAGCAGAGATATGTTTCAAGCACAATTCCAAAGCGCTAAAATGGTTTCCAAATCTGAAATATCACATTAAGGCCTAAAATAGCCTGCTATAAGGTAAAGCTAGTTATCATTCTCTGCTCCAGAATTTGAAGTTTTTTCATAGGGCTATAGGGATTGTACTTTATGACGGTCAGCCTGATACCTGTCCAATCCCTACCCGCCTAACAAACGTACAAAATATATGAATATGTAAATACTGTATTTCATAACTTTTGTTATTGGTTTTGTTACTGTATTTACAGCCTGTGTTGTTTGGTATGTGGAATGCTATATGCTTTGTAGGCTTACTATTTTGTAGGCTTGGGCCTATACTACATTTCCCTTCAGCCTCTGCCACTTCACAGGTGTAACCTGATTGCACCGCCACAGCCCTTTGTCTATATCAAGGCATATGTTCATTGTAATGGCTGTTGCCCTGATGAAGGTCATCTGACCGGTATTAAACCTCAAACTTGCATGAGACCTAAGTGTGCAGAAATTTTCTTTTCAACATTAGGTTTTGTTTTTCTAGCACCTTACCATTTGTTAGTCGTGAGTGCGGTGATTTCTATAAAGAAAGCGGTAAAACGTTATTAAGGCGGTAAAAAAGTTATTTACCATTGATTCCCGTCTGGTGGGACATCTTTTGGCAGTCCAAAAGTCCTCTCTGTGTCTTCACTCCAATTCCGTTCAGAAGGTAGCCTAGCCGGGACGGACAGCAGACTGGTCAGGTAGCCTAGCCGGGACTGACAGCGGACAAGTCCGTCTGGGTTCAACTCGCACGCCCCGGTGACATAAACTCAGAAAGGGTGGCTTGGGAGGGAGATCCCTAACACCTGAAATCCGATCTGCGGAACTCTGGCTGATGAGTAATAACGTGTCTGTCAGAGGATATGCCACCTTAACCACTGATCTAAAATTCTTTGCGTATCAGTGACCACAACGCTGAAACTCTTGGCGCTCCCTGGGGCGTCTCCAAAGATGCGTCTGGGTAACGGCGGGACCGTTATTTCACCGTCTTTTTTGTGGATGGCAGTTCCTGTGTCATCTATGATTACATATTGTAGGCCTATCACTCACTCATTCACACAGCGAACCCTATCAGTTCAACAAGCGGACGCAGCTACGAGCTCATATTCCAGCTACCTGGTCACAGAAATGCGACACCCGATGTGAAGCTTGACCCATGTTTCAAATCTGCACTTTAGATAGGATATATAACAACATTGAGAGGATATATAACAACATTTAGAGGTTTATCATGGGAGGGGTAAAGCTTGCACCCTCTGATGGATCAGCTCAAACAAACTTGGTAAAGTTTCATTTAGGAAACCGTATAGGCACCAACAAATATGATTTTTCCCAGGGTCATGATGAATGATTGGCTGAAAGTTAATAGTCTTTACAATTATACCCAACAATGGCCATTGATAAAAACTACATCTCATTCATATTCAATGTGTGTTTGTCACTCACATTACCTCTCTCACCTATTCTTGCCTAACCTATTACACACACAAACACATACACACACACAGGGAGAGAGCGAGATGGGTGAGAGAAAGATAAGTGCGTACCTGTGAGGTTACCTGTGATGGTATCATCCATTATTCAACCAGCGCAGTGAGGACACAATCCAAGCTGCTATACATTATTCAACATCAGCCCCCTCCACCACACACAGAAACACTTTGTGCGCACCCGGACAGGTGAACCCACAAACACCCACTCACATTAAAGCTCTGTCTCTTTCTCTCAGGCACGTATGCAGTTCTGATCTGTTCTTATAATAGCACACAGACAACAGAACGTCCATTTTAACCCATTCAGCCCCTCCACGTGGATCAGAGGAGCACCATGTATTGCAATGCTGAGAGAGAAGACTGTTGTTTAGACCAGACTACACTGAGACCATGATTATCTGATAAAGACATCTACAAAGGCTCAGTAACCACCACTTAAGATTCCCCATTGGAGCGCCCCGGTGGCTCATGGGTTAAGGCGTGAAGGCTAGTCCTTATCGCAGCGGCCCGGGTTCGAATCTGGCCTGGGCCCTGTGCTGCATGTCCTCCCCTCTCTCTCTCTCCCACCTTTCCTGTCAGTCTACACTGTCCTATATAATAAAGCACAAATGCCAGAAAAATACAAAATAAAATAAAATAAAGATTCCCCATTAACCATCAACAAAAAGCCAGTCATGGTGATCATTAGCCCAACACACTAGAACAAAACATGTAAAAGACTCCATTGTAAGAATTTAATTTAAAAAAAACTGTTTTAATACATGTGGCATACATAAAAATGAATAAATATTGATTTGAATGTAAAAATAAAACATCTATATGCTAGCTAAACATACAGCATTTCAGTGTTGCATTAGCAAATTATCATTTGTATTAAGATCAGTTTCATCTCATCACCACCTTAAAATGCGATATTAAAATCATTTGCAAGAAATAGGCATACTAGTGTCTGACTTGATTAAAAAACACCTTCCCTTACACTAAGGCAGAACTAACTGACCTTGTCCATAGTTCTCTCCCTGTTCTTATCCTTATCGAAATGCAGAGCAAGGCATTCTGGGTAACAATAGTGGTGGCGGTCTTCCAGTAGGCTGCTTTGGCCCCTCCCCTCGGTCATTCCTCAACACAAGGCAGCCAGAACGCCTGCAGAGAGAGAGGGAGGGAGAGAGAGAGAAAGAGGTGAGTCAGGCTTAGGGACATGTGTCTAAAGCAGTTAATAACTTCGCTTGTTTGGTAATTAGCCGGTTGTGTGAGCTGCCTGACTAGACGGCACTTATTGTATTTTAGATTGCTATTCATGCACTTTGCCTTCAGCACTAGATTATGCTCTTAGAAATTTGTTTTAGAAAGAAGATGCATTTGTGAGTTCTGGCAAGTAGTAGTACATTGGCTTTTCCTAGGTTAAATGCAATTATTGTTAGTCGCTTTGGATAAAAGCGTCTGCTAAATGACTGTAATGTAATGTAGACGGCAGTAGGCCTATTAACTCAATGAACTTTCACACACGCAACATTTATTTTGGGGGGATTATGTAATTAGGATAAAGTCACACACAAAATAGTTCAGTATTTTATTTGAACAAAGACTTTCCATTGTTAAAATAACGCTATCATTTTTTGACAAATCGAAAATAGGCTACACTCAAAATACTGTACTAAAATCAGTATATATTCAGTATCTGAATATTAAAATCCCCGTGCCCATCCAAAGTAGGCATGTGATTGAGTTTTAAGTGTTGGTGGAGCATCTCACCATGTTGGTGCAGGCGCTAGCGAAGGTCATGTATTTGGGGTTGAACTGCAGGGTGTTGATGGGCCCGGAGTGCTTCCCATCCAGAACCGCAATCTTCATCCCGCTGTCTGTGCTCCACACATGGACTCTCCCGTCCTCTGAGCCTGGGCCAGGGGACAGCACACATTCACTAGCTTTATTTTTATTTTTTTAACTTTTTATTTGCACATTATTTCACTCAAATGTTACATGACATTCTAATGTACAATGCATACATTTTCCTTTTTCATAGACGGAAACAAACCAAGAACTCTACACAAACCAAGACCCGGGGGATCTAACCTCACTATGCAATCAATTTTCTCTTAGGTGCGCCCATCATTACTCTTAAATGCAGGCCATTTCCTCCAGCGTTGTTCATGGGTTGCTGCTTTAGTCCTCAAATTATAAGTCATTTGCTCCATGGAGAATATTTCCTCAACAATGTCCATCCATTGAATCAGTTCTGGAGGGTCACTTTTCAACCAGTTTCTAGTGATAGCCTTTTTACCACATTCACCATCTTTATTTATTACACGGCTCTCTGAAATACTCTACTCTGATTGAACAATCAACACATTCTACCGGTCAATTATTTCTCGATAACTGACCGACGTTAAGTGCAACGGAACAATAATGACCGCTGCTAGCGGGCAACTCTGTTCAACCGTTTGTCTTGCTAACTTAATTTATTGGCGAAAGAAAAGGTGCAGACTGTAACCATGAATGACATTGCTACATTGCTTAAATTTCACTTGCAATGGTAAGAACAAGTAACGTAGCTGGCTAGCCTATTTAATGTTGCGATGTTGCTAGGGAGCCAGGCAGTAGTGTTGATGGTTGACAGCGGAGCTGGAGCCAACTGTTCTTTCTGCGTATCTCAACCCCCTCAATGAGACAGCAGGAGAGATCTGGGTTAAGAGCCAGGGTCGCTGTGGCGTCTCTGGCAGGTTAATCAAGTGTCTCACTAGGGCACAACAACAGAACACTGACAGAACCTTCAGTTCTGGAAATCATGGACCTATGGACCTGTAATGATATCTGCTATAGGGCTAACTAAACACTACATGGTTGTCCTCATGTCAAATTTGAGTGTTGGAGGGAGTGTGATGTGTGAAGGTCCTGGTATATTTAGTACTGAGGTGGTGTTTGTTTGTTTGTTTGTTTGGGCTCACCGATCATGATGAACTGAGAGTCTGGGGTGAAGCAGGCTTCCAGAGAAATGCCTTTAGCATTGTTGTAGCCCTACAGGCAGATGAACAGGTGACAGAATAAACGACTGTTTCAATCAGACATGCATTCAGTATGGGCAGGTGAACATGCTTTAAGCTAGCAATGTAAAGAAATACAGAAATGTATATAAACATAAAAATGTGTATTGTATTAGAAAAGTGGTAATCTTACAGAGAATGTGTGCAACACAGATCCGTTGAAGGCATCTAGGACACGGACAGCGCTGGCGTTGGAGGAGATGAGGATCAGCTTCCCGTCTTTACTGAACTTGAGGCCCGTCCACTCACAGGCCCGGCTGAACTTAGTCTCGAAGGACGCAAACGGACCCTGGAAAATAAGAGAGCAAAGATAAACAAATGACTTATGGCAGATGCTTACATTTCAAGAATGAGGTTCAGATGGACCCAGATGATATTACGGTTCTTGAAACATGATGCAGACAATTGTCACAAACAGCCCCGACACCCGCTCTGTACACAAACATCAGATTTCAACAGTAATGAATGTTCACCTTATCAAAGGAGCGAATGTCGTACAAGTTGATCACCTCTGAGTTCACTCCTGCAGCAAATATCAGGCCCTCTGGGTCAAAGGAGCATACAGGCTTCCCCAGGGGGTTAGTCAGACCCTGAATGAGCATACAAACACAGACATGCTGTACATACACACACGCAACCATGGCCTGACCTGATTGGCCTCCCCTCAACCACATGTAACCGTGTGTCAAAGTGTCCTTGTAAGTCCCAGGTAGCGGTAGTGAGTGGTTGGTTAAACTCACTCCTCAAAGGAGCGCTAACAGTCCCTCCAAGACGGACGTCTCTATTGGCGCAACTGTCCACCTCACAAGTAGGAAAGTGTGGGTTTGAATCCTGCCCTAGGCAACCCCTTATCATGGGTTACACACACACACACACACACACACACACACACACACACACACACACACACACACACATACACACACACACACACACACATACTCACCTGACAGTTAGGAGAGCGCAGATCCCACAGTCTGATGGTCTTGTCCAACGAGCCAGAGATAAAAATACTGTCCACTGGTGACACTGAGAGAGCAACAACCCTAAAGTTCATGGAGAACAAAACGTCAAGACGAGAATCTTGACCTTAAGTCAGAAATACAGAGCTCAAGAGCACCTCTCGCAAGCTGATGACATTAAAATATGTTTGCTGGTCACATTGAGGTTGTCTGATAACTGATCACTTAACTGTCAGATTCTCTCACCTCGCAGTGTGGCCAGGGAAGTAACGGATGTACTTGTTGTCAGTGAGCGACAGGTATCTGATCGTATCTAAGACAGAATGAAAGGCTAACGGTGAATATTGATGACTATGACACAGTACTAGGCTACTTTCACTTCAGAGTATCGGAGCCTCGCCCCAGACAGTTCACTGTGTGGTGCCATGCAAGGTGAGGGGCGCTGTGCCTGGTGTGAATGAGGAGGCCAGAGTTCCCACCGTCTAGCTTGTTGGAGCTGTAGACAACTGTGTTGGCATTCCCATATGTGTAGCGGATGAGGTCTACTCCATACTTCTTGCTGTAAAGGGTCTGTACGGGTCTGAGAAAGTGATGTCAGTACAGTAGTAGTAGTAGTAGTAATAATAATAATAATAATTATAACTTTTTTTCCTCCAATCATGAATTGCACAAGGTGCCTCATAATAATAATCTTAACCATGAATAAAATCATAGATAGGGTACAATAGGGATAACAGACAGATACAAATATAAGGAATACAGAATGGATAATAGGACCATAGTGACAATTAACAGGGAATCGAACATGAGTGTGTACAAAAGCTAATCCTGCCCTGTTATGAAGCAGCTGTCATAAACTACTTTAATGGTGAAATTAGATACAGATATTGTTTATAGATTATTAGATAGTTTGAGCTCACTTTCCCTCGCGACAGTCATATAACAAAATGGAATCGTCGTCGCTGCTGGAAACCGCGCTCTCGCCATCCGGGCTGTAATCCACACAGTTGACTTTCTGGGAATTCTCTCGGTATGTCCTGGCAACTCTAAAGCTTCGCAAAACACTGTCGGTAATCTTCATATCTGCAGCCACAATCACGCGGAAATTATTAAATACAGTACCAGTGGTTTAATGATCCACGTTCATGCAAGACGCAACCATGCCCGTTTTCAGACTCTCGCATGTCTCAACCTGACTGGATATTTCCTCTGCGCCAATAGTTTATCCACAATACATGGTCGTTGCAATTATTTTATCCTAAAACGTTACACATGCTTTAAAGTCTCACGTGGGAGTTAAAAGCATCCAGTGGGTTGGAGGGTTAGGGTTAGTTAGGGTTGGGTTACAAGGACCACATGATGGTAGGAAAGTCAGAACTGTTGTTAGTGTATCGGAACTAAAATATACGTCATTTCCGCCGGAAAGGATTCTCAATGGAGTCGAACTCTCCATGCAGACACAGACGGATACAAAGTTACAATTTACAATAAAACCACGTTGCCATGAACAGTCGCCGAGCGGTCAGTGTGGCTCAAAACAATGAACTGAGTCGGCTAACAAACCTTTGCTTACGGAAAATGCGCGTATCTTATCGCGCTTCGCCGGGAGTCGCATCCTTGCTCACACGGACACATGTGACTGCCCCGCGGAGGGAGGCACCTCCCAGGCATGACCCTGACCCTGGAAACAAGCCTACACTAAGGGCGATCGATCTGGCACGGAAGATTCGACAGGAGAAGGCGAAGGCACAGACCCAGGGAAGCGGCGTCAGCGGTGCTACTAGGCCGCCGGGGTCCCCGCTGGAGAGGAGGGTAACCGAGCTCCGCCAGCTCAGCCTGCAGCTGCAGAACGTCCACCCCAACGTGCTGGCCAAGCAGCTCCACAGGAGCCTGCTCTTCCACAACCAGGAGCTGGTCGCCATCAATAAGCCATATGGCGTGCCTGTACACGGTAAGGGTAAAAAAAGAATCTACATGGATTGTCAAAAGACAGGAAATTCAAATGACCAGCAGAACCGTTCTCTACCACTAAGGTTGTCCCAGCGCACAGCGCCTGCTAGAGTTAGAGATAGCGTTATGAAGATTTCAAATCATGATGACAGTGACCAAATTATCAGTATTATCGCGGCGGTATTGTTAAAATTGGCTGAAAATGTTCAAAAAATTACAGATACACACACTGAAAATCTTTTCACAAAGTTTTACATTGAAAACCACACAAAATTAGCAGCACTATGCACTTTTTGTTTACATAAACATTAAAATTGTGTATTGAAGACTGTTGCTAACTTTGGTTGATGCTGGACAGTATTCAAAGTTTTTCAAAGCACGGTTTCAGTGATATTTTATCACGATAAATTGAATTGGATTTTATCGTGGTTTATCATTATATTGGCTATCTTTACATCCCTAGTTACAGTAGCCTACAACTGTAGTCTACTTCGAACAACATGTACTCATCACTGGGCAGGCTGCTTCGGATTCAAACCTCTGCCACCAGTGCATGTTGACTTGTGAATGCACATCCATGGACCCCAACACAACTCCTTCTCTTCCTTCTCCCAGAAGGGTCAGGGGTCAAGAACAACATATCCAGCGTGCTCCCGATCCTGACCCAGATGATGGATGGGAAGAAAGGTGCGTCTCACCTGTACGTCTGTCTGGGATTGGACAAGGAGGCCACCGGGACTCTCCTGTTGGCCAGGAGTGAGGAGGTGGTGGACCATATACAGAACCTCCACAGAAACTGCCAAGTGGAGAGAAAGTATTGGTGAGGGGTGTGAAGATGTCGTTTTAGATGGGATGTTCATGCCAGTCAACCGTTATCACCACCAGCTCATCATTAGGCTATAATCTTCGTCTCCCTTCTCCTAGGACTGTAACTGTGGGTGTGCCTGTGCCCTCAGAGGGAGTGATTGACATCCCTGTCATGGAGAGAGAAGTCACAGGCTCACAGCCTCACTTCAAGGTAACTGACCTTAGATGACTGTAGATGGGTTGGTTCACATACAACAGCCAGAGACAGTTTTAAGACATTTCAGAACCAAATTCTATTGTTTTGTGAGTGGAAGGCCCAATTTGGGACAGCTCTAAAATTACATCAGTTAATTACTAGATGCTTTTATCGAAAGCGACACAATAATTGCATTTAACACAGTTAAACTGGCGGTTAAACAAGTTACTAGGAGTTAATTAATCTAGTGCTAAAGCCAAAGTGCAAGAGCAACAAAATACAAATACAACAAGTGCTTCACGGCAAACTGCCGTTTGCAAGCTTCAATCTGTCCGATCTTATTGAAGTACTGACGATGAGACAAGCGGTATGAAACTTAGCGTTTCGTCTCGACTGTTGTGTACATGAACTATAATTATACTATACTATAACTATAAACACTGTGTAAACCGTACAGCAAGGTACCAACTGGCCGCTCTCTCCCCCTCAGATGGGCCTGAGTCCCGTCTACCGGGTCAGAGACAGCGGAGAGGGAGTGACCCGGGTCCAGCCCCGCCGGCAGGCCCACGGCGCCGTGACCCGGTACCGCGTGCTGGAGAGCAGTGGTGGCTGCAGTCTGGTGGAGCTTCAGCCAATCACGGGTAAGAAGCGCAGACTGTGTTCTCAGGGTCAACCTTGAACAATATGAGACCATGCCATCATGGGGAACCAGCTCCGTGGCCTTGTGTTTAGTGTGTCTACCCTGATATTGGGAGGAGGTTGGGGGTTCGATGGAGGGTTGGGGGTTCGATCCCCTGCCGAGTCAAACCAAAGACTATAAAAATGGTACCCAATGCCTCCCTGCTTGGCACTCAGCATCAAGGGTTGGACTGGGGGCAGGTCCCTGTGATATACTAGTGTCATGTCCAGGGGGTGTACTGGTACATCAAGCTGCCTCACGCTAAGGAATCAGGAGATTCCACTCCATTCCATTCCACTAGGCTCGAGAACCATTGGTTCTCAAGGCTACTTACTTATGGTCAGCATGTACAAACATGGATGAACTTAAATGTTTTGGAAGAGTGGGTTGAACACTGGCAAGAAGTCTATTCACACACAAGCATGTTGTCCCCTCAATGGGGATACAATACAACTTCAGTCACTTGTTCGAAAGCAACTGACGTGTCTTCTATCTCAACCCATGGCGCTCTCCTCATGGCGTTCCACGCAGTTGAGTAGAGCGCACTAGGATCACCCAGCATGAGCAGGCCGGACGTTATGAGCTGGTGTTGGGGTTAAGTGCCTTGCTGAAGGGCACAACAGTACGCAATTATTAATGGCAACGAAGTCACCCAGCAGCCCTACAGACAACCGGTCAAGTTCCCACCTTATCGGCCCAGGACTCTGAACCAGAACCCTTTAGTGTCAGTTCCACGCTCTTCTGGGTGATCTAACCTGTTCTATGCCTATGAAAGCACAAAACCCATGGGGATGTACCTGGTTTCCATGGAGATGTACCTGGTTTCCATGGAGATGTACTTTGGTTTCCTTCTCTCGTTCCCCAGGAGTGAAGCACCAGTTGAGGGTCCACATGGCGTACGGTCTGGGAAACCCCATCATCGGAGACCACAAGTACTCCCATTGGGACAAACTGGCGCCTCAGGTAATATCATCATTCCATCGTTATATCATATCATCATCGTTTATTATGCTCATTAGATCCTCTGCAACAAGGCTGTGTGGATCAATTCCTCCTTTAAAGGGTTCCACATATGCTAAACTCAATTGAAAATGTTTTTTTCACCCTCATTTCGGTTTTTGAGAGTCTTAATGATATGCCCAGTCCCAATTCCTAACACTCGCTGCTCTCTCTGTATTGCCCGTGAGCGCTTCTTCCCCCCCCCCCCCCTCCCCCCCCTCCTATCAATTGCTTCGTTTTCCGGAAGTGGGGGCCCTGACGTCACGTTTTTTAATAATTTGCATACTTCGCCCCTGATTAGCATATTTAGATTGTTGCGTAGGCCACCTTATCATTTACCTAGCCTCGCGTCTCCAGTCTCTCCTACGAGGATGGACATTAAATTTGGTAAACGGTGCCATGTCCTTGGCTGTTCTCTAACAAACAAGCCTCTCCACTCCCTCCCACGCGATGAAAGAAAGGATAAGTGGTTGAATTTTATTTATAATTGTAATATTCCCAAAACCCTTCCTAAATCAGTCTTAGCGCTGCGCACTTTACTCGCGAATCGTTCATAAATCTCGGCCAGTTTGAACAAGGACTTGCAAAGTTCCTGCTTCTAAGGAACGCTGCTATACCAACTGTTCGTGAAGACGCTGAAACTATGTACAAAAAAACCAAACTCCACGAGTTGTGCTTTGTGTGTGTGGATGGTGGCTGTTGTAGCCGGCGCGCTAACGTTAGTATTATTCTAACAGGCACTTAGATTGTTTACAGTTGGCTCGCCTATTTGCTATTTTGGTAATAACGTTAGGCCTATGTGACTGCTATTTTAGCCTCCTGGTTTAACTAAAAAGGCTCGGGTACATTAGCCAACAAGTTGCTGGTAAGCTATAGACCTTTTTCTGTGCAACGTCATCATCCTGTTTCGAAATTGCACACGCATCGCTGTAATGACACCTGTCAATAGAATCGATGCATTTGATCGATGCACCTGGTGGCAACCCTAACCCTAACGGCTGGTGGTTGTCGTTTTCTGGATCGCTAGGCGGGTCAAAATCGTAAGGAACCAAATTAGCTGCCATCTTTTCAAAACAGCAAAGTGGGCGGTAACATTACCTGGCGGGAACTAAATAATTAGCATACTCTGAATCAAGTCAATTCAGCCTGGGTGGGGGGGGGGGGGTACTAAAATAGCCCTGATAAATAAATACATGTTTATTCAGAGCAAAGGACATTATAGAACACATTTTCAGGACCAAAGGTAGAGATAGAAGGTAGGTTAAATTAGCATATGTGGAACCCTTTAAAGGGCAATGCTCGTTTTTGACAACCTGGACCTTATTTACTACATATTATAAGAAGTTTGACTCACCGAGATCACTTTTGTGTAGTTCGGAGGCCTGTAGAAGAAATTTAAAATCCAGCGCGAGCCAGTATATCCATGTAATGACGGTGATCGGGGCACCGAGAATGCAGTTTCTCAAAATCTATTTTCGGCCGCTAAACGGTTGTTTTCATCAATCAGATTGGATTAATCGACAGTTGAGATTCCTCAACGCGAGGCATTGTTGTGGTTTTCAAATACGGGGTCTTTAGCCTCTGTAATATGATCTTTACACGCCTTTCCCCACTTGCTCCAGCACGCATGCGCACAGGCCAGCGCGCAGACTGGCTATTCTCCGGCTACACTCGCGGCTCACATTCTCTGCGCTACGATCGTTGTTGGTGCCGAGAATATTGTCGTCGTCATTCGTCAGCAACAATCCGATCGTAGCGCAGAGAATGTGAGCCGCGAGTGTAGCCGGAGAATAGCCAGTCTGCGCGCTGGCCTGTGCGCATGCGTGCTGGAGCAAGTGGGGAAAGGCGTGTAAAGATCATATTACAGAGGCTAAAGACCCCGTATTTGAAAACCACAACAATGCCTCGCGTTGAGGAATCTCAACTGTCGATTAATCCAATCTGATTGATGAAAACAACCGTTTAGCGTCCGAAAATAGATTTTGAGAAACTGCATTCTCGGTGCCCCGATCACGGTCATTACATGGATATACTGGCTCGCGCTGGATTTTAAATTTCTTCTACAGGCCTCCGAACTACACAAAAGTGATCTCGGTGAGTCAAACTTCTTATAATATGTCGTAAATAAGGTCCAGGTTGTCAAAAACGAGCATTGCCCTTTAAGCTACCAAACAGCGAATGCTAGTGATCTAATTTGAGTCAGGGAATTCAGTCATGCCTTCACAGATCCAGGCTGTTGGATGTGTGTGTGCGTGTGTGTGTCCTCAGCGACTACCCGTGAGCGTGTTGCGGAGTCTGGGACTGGAGCAGAGCAAGGTGCGCTTCCTCCCTCTTCACCTGCACGCCCGCCAGCTGACCCTACCGGGGTTCAAAGGTCAGGGTGACATCACCGTGTACTGCCCTCTGCCCAAGTTCTTCATCAACACACTGCGCAGGTTGCAGATCCCTCTCCCAGACAAGAACCCAACCACCACTGACTGAACCTCTCCCAGGCAAGAACCCAACCCTCCACTGACTGAACTTCTCCCAACAAGAACCCAACCACCACTGACTGAACTTCTCCCAACAAGAACCCAACCACCACTGACTGAACCTCTCCCAACAAGAACCCAACCCTCCACTGACTGAACTTCTCCCAACAAGAACCCAACCCTCCACTGACTGAACTTCTCCCAACAAGAACCCAACCACCACTGACTGAACTTCTCCCAACAAGAACCCAACCACCACTGACTGAACCTCTCCCAGACAAGACATGTTTCACCCTGAAGAACAGAATATTCTTCCTTCTGGGACTGTATATTTGGAATAAAAATGTGAACGAAAGCAGTTTTCACATGATAGGACTCCACCAAACACCAGGGGGCAGCATAGGCCACAGTCTGTTTGGGCAGCAACATCATTGAGTCAGTCAGGTGTAATGTTTTTTTTTTGCAGTTACTTGCTTACTAACTAGAAATAAATGCTGCTGACTATATAGGTTATGTAAAGAGTATATAAGATCATTCTGGAGGTTTGCACATTTCCAGGTTGCACTCAGCTGGCTTGTCATAGGGACTCAATGTGACAATCTTGTCGATTGTAAACTCAAGCTTATAGGTGGATACGGTTTTGTTTTGATATTAAAATGTGATGGAAAGGAAAATCACATGGGATTTGTGAGTGCATTAAAGGGCATTGGAGCGCCAGAGCGTTTGACAATGGTCACATGACCACCTGAGTGGAAGCTACACAGAGACAGGAGTCTATAGTGGCACGTCTCTGAAGTCAGTGATTTGCGTGAATCGTCCCTTCAACTGAAACCGCCGATATTCAGACTTGACGTCAGATTCACGCCCAAGCACAAAACCACAGTACAAAAGGCATGTTTGAAAACACAGGCTCTTCTTTCGCCTCCCATGGCATTATGATATCAATACATACAGGAGATCGTAAATGAAATATAAAAAAATTAACAAAACAGTGAGCAGAAGTCACGTTCATGTTTTATACACTTGGCTCTGGTGGAAACCAAAACCCCTGGCGAGTCCGTGACCTGTGAGGCTAAAAAGGTACATGTCCGTATATATGTACACTATATTTATATATAAGACTTAATCAGCAAGGGTGTTTTTTTGTTCTTGTCCAAGCTCGGTAATATCGAGGAGCCGGGGCCTACTGTACGTTATAGTTCCTAATAGTCAGGATCATGAAACCCGCCTGGCTCGGGTCAGTGAGAGGACACCTGGAGGACAGGAGTGAGCGCGTAGCCGCGGTGACAGAGCTGCCGACATGTGACCGGCAGAAGGGACATTTCAGTCAGCGTCCGGCTGAGGGTGACTCACTATAACAAGTCATTATTAGATCAACAGAGGAATCTGTACTAAAAAAAAAAGGCCAAGAAAATGAGTCTGTAAACACTGTTCTTCCGGTGTCACTCTTGTGGCTGTGAGTAGGGGTCGAGACAGAGAGAGCGAGACAAAGAGGCCACTGGAGTTCCTGGTACTGAGTGAGAGGGGTACTACTGCATGTGGTGAGAGGGAGGCGGGGTGCTGCCGTGTCCAGGGGAGTGTCTGTTTCAGCCCCTGCCCCTCCTCCCCTCAGTGCATGTTCCCCTGCGCCATGGCGATGGCCTCCTGGATCTCCCGCACCATGATGATGCGTCTGAGCATTTGCTCCACCTGCTGACTGGTGATTGGCTGAGTGGAGTACCATATGGGACTGTTGGGCGCCACGACGGGCTCCGGCGTCAGGTAGTAGGCGTCGTTACGCCCCTTGGCGCTCTGCGGGCTGCGAGACAAAGAGACATCTGTTTGTACACAGCTGCACACACGACTCCTAATCACCATGGTAAATGGACCGCACTCATAACGCTGTCATCCAAAGCGCTTTAAAATGGCCTCATTCACCCATTCACACAGCAGCTAGCCTGCTCATTGGGGGTTCAGTGTCTCGCTCAAGGACACTTCGACATGTGGACAGGAGGAGCCGGGAATCGAACCGCCGACCCTGCGGTCATTGGACGACCTGCTCTACCTCAATCGGAATCCGATTTATTGCCAGGTAGGTTTTACTACACATACTAGGGATTTGTTCTGGTGCAACACTGATGGATAGACGACGATAGACAGGGTTCAGGACAGCGCAGGACCACCGAGCCTCCGTCTCCCCCTCCACAAGTTAGCCAGGCCCGGGTTTGAGCTGGCTGGGGGCAGGACTCACCGGACTCACCATTCTGCCGGGGGCAGGACTCACCATTTGAAGAGGTAAAAGTCGTAGAGTTTGATTGGACACCGTAAGGGGTTGTCGGGATCCTCGCCCTGCTCTTCGTACATGTCATCCGTCACTGTAACACCCAATCGCATAAGATGTCAAAGGTTAGCTTAATAAGTAAAGAGTAAAAATACTACAGTTGCGGGCAAAAAATCAATTTAGTTACAAATCGTGATTCTTGTATATGACAATTTTTAAAACCACTACGAGGACTTTTTGACTGGTTATAAACAGTCTAATTTTAATACTAAAATATTCCATGCTTGGACCAAAAAAGGTGGAGTTCCAACGCCTCACCTTTCTGGCCGATCTGGTGTGGCCCCACCCCCTTCAGGAAGCGGATGCTGGTGGTCTTGTCCTTGGGGTTGGAGGGATTCTTCTTGGTGTGCCTCAGCACCTTGGAGAAGGCCACCTTCATGTGCTGCTCCACTGTGGTCAGGTGGAAATACCTACCGATCAAATACAGCTCATCACACACCTACCGCACAAACACAGCTCATCACACACAGCACCTGCTGTAGCACTCATTCACACACATCACCTCAAACTACAACTACACTATGACATGAACAGTACGAGTGTGTGTGAGGGTGTTGAGGTGAAGGGTGTGTGGGGGCGAGTGATGAACACATTTTCTGTTGCGTACCACTTCTCTTTTATTATGAACTTGAACACGCGTGGGCGTCAACCTACTTAGTGTTGAAGAACATGAGGGTGGTGAGCAGCGTGGCGGGGGAATGGGCTCCCAGCTGTTTGCATTCCCACAGCATCTCCTCCGTCACATGACTGGGGACGAAGTACCCTAGGAGGACACCGTAACGCAATTAGATATCATCACAAGATAGCAATCAGCCAATTAGACATTACTACAAGATAGCAATCAGCCAATTAGACATTATCACAAGATAGCAATCAGCCAATTAGACATTATCACAGGGTCAGCAACAAACGGCAACTATGTTTGACACACGGCAGTTGTAATAGGAATGCACATTCTGATATTAATCTTCCAGACGTCTTAATGTTGTAGGTCATTTTTAAATGTACCTCAAAGTATTTGCTACTTGGAAATAAAGGGCCATTCTGAAACACAGCTGCTCTTACCTAGCGGGTGGACGCTGGGTCTCCAGTCATCCAGGACTTTGTGGAGCCACTGGGAGAAACGCATGTAGTACTGGTCGGAAAAAATATCATCCACCCGTCCATTTTCAAAGAGGTACTACAAACAGGAACAAAAGCAACAAACAACTCTGTCAACATTGTTATTTTAAAGGTCCTTCTAGGGATGGGCATTGGAAATTAGCAATAGCTATACATGCTATGATGCAGTTCTTGGGAAGATTGCTGCGCAACCTAACAATGTACACTGTATCTGTCTAAGGGTTGCAAATTTCATGGAATTTCATTAACCAATAACCATTAACCTTAAACAATAGTCGATTAATTGATAAGAACGTCCCACGCTGGACTGCACTTTGCTGTCTTTATTTTTTTGTCTTCTTCTGCTGTCTTTGAAATTTCCCGGCATCCCAATTAGACTTCACTACGTGGCGTGGCGCCCTCATGTGCAGTCAGACCTTAAATCATGATTACCTTTCACACAACTCCCGTTGAAAACGTTCGTTAAAAAAAAAAGTTCCATTCCAAAAAGCAATTAATTGAGTATCCAAATCTTACTCAAGTAAATTTTTATTTGCAATTAATCGATAGTCAATTAACTGTTAACATCCCTAATCTGTCCCTATTCAAATCAACTTTAATGAACATTATGTGAGTGTATTATTAAGGACAAAGTATTTGCGTGGGTGGAGCGTGGATGAGCGTGGGATGAGCGACTACCTTCTGTATGCAGAGGAAGATGTAGTAGAGCGCGTCGGGTTCGAACTGCTCCCCCTCCAGCCCCCGCGCCTCCTGCGTCATCAGCGCCAGTCCCACGTTGAGCTCCGCCACCGCGCTCGACACCAGGTCCTCCTGGAAACGCATGGGCTGACGACCTGACGAAGAAACAGAGAGAGAGAGAGAGAGAGAGAGAGGGAGAGAGAGAGAGAGGGAGGGAGAGAGAGAGAGAGAGGGAGGGAGGGAGAGAGGGAGGGAGAGAGAGAGGGAGAGAGAGAGGGAGAGAGAGAGAGGGAGAGAGAGAGGGAGAGAGAGGGAGAAAGAGGGAGAGGGAGAAAGAGGGAGAGGGAGAAAGAGGGAGAGAGGGAGAGGGGGAGAGAGAGGGAGAAGGAAGAGAGGTGTTCAGTGAGTTATCAGTTTACATTCGTCAGGAGGACGTAGCTCAAACTCCCGGCTGTGCCTCCGTAGCTGGTAGCCACATGACTGCCCGGTGACTCACGTCCGATGGGCGCCAGCTTGGCCTGCTGATCCTTGTCCAGCTCGGCGTTCTTGCGCTGGACCCAGAGTCGCCAGACGTCCAGGCCCTCCTCGGGCTTCAGGGACACGGGAAGCAGCAGCTCGCTGGACGACTCCACCTGTCCAGCCGACTCCGTCTGAGACGCGCAAACACACATCCCACACTCCTTACTGGTTTGTTTCTTCAAGTGTCTCAGTCTGCAATGTTGTTTTTGATCTGAATATATAATTAATAATAATTTAATTTTAATATACTCAAATTGTGTGCATCGATGTGGAGTGACACTTAAGCTGAATCCCAAATCGCGCACTTAGGCGAAAGTGCAGAGCACTCGCGGCCTTGTGGCCTTACATGCGCGTTCCCGCTAAGTCCACAAGGGCTCAGGGTAGTCCCAAAACGCGTGCGCCACTGCCGCCATTTGCGCACTTTAACCGCACTTACCGAAAGTCCGCAATTTCGCGGACTTAGGAGCAGAAAATACCCACAGCCCACCGCGTCTCATGTGACACGGTGCTTGAGTGCATCCGAGTCATGATCCGAGTGCATCACACATTAATGATGACATTTGCAGATAACACAACATTTATCTTGAAATCCACATGCTGCAAACATATCCCACCCAACATATTTTTTTAATTATTATTAAATTAAAACAGACGTCAATCGGTCAATTTGCAGAGCCGAGCGGAGAGCTGGGGGGAGCGTCAGAGCAGCCTCTGCGTCGGAGGGACGTGGCAGCCAATGAAAACGAAGTGGGAGGGGCATTGAGCGAAACTGGCTTGGCACGCCGCTGGAAGTGCTGTCCCATTTAATTCACGGCCCTGCACCCTCTGGACCTTCCAGCTGACGTCAATTAAGTGCTCAGGCCTCAGGCCGCAAGTGCGAGGGGCCGCAAGTGCGGTTTGCGCACTCAGATGCGGATTCATCTTTATACTCAATAAAACTAGTAGCTTTCAAGGCACCATAACGACAGATTGAGGATTATATAAACTTATCCCCCCCTGCTGGTCTGAGATTGACCTCCACCAAAACCAGCATTTACTCCTTTGAGAAACCTCACACAAATTTGGAATCTGCGGCAAGGTCAAACTCAAGGTCCTCATGCGGTGCAGTAAAGGCAAGTAGAGCGATTGTGGTTCCCAGTTCTGACCTGCAGGTGGAGCTGTTGCTCCTCTCCCCCCTGGCCATGCTGCTGCTGAGGGTCCCAGATGTGGAGCGACTGGGTGGCGTTGTAGGCCCCTCCCACCGTCTGCACCGCCACGGGTATATGGATGTTGCCGTTCATGAACTGGGCGGGGAACAGGGTCTGCACCACCTCCTCCTGGCCTGCTGAGGCCACGGTCACCGCCGTGCCCGACGCCGAGGAGCTGCCGGCCATCTTGTCCTTGTCGTGACCGGCAGCCACTTGGACGGCGTTGTAGGCCTCCTGGGGGATGGCGATGTGGGCGCCGCCCTGCGGCGTGGAGTACACCGGGATGGTCCAGGTCTCCCCCGCCGGCCCGGTGATGGTGCCCGTGGCGCTGTAGAGGTGGGTGCTGTCCACAGTCAGCAGGTCCGGCCGCAGGGACACGTAGCTCTGCTGCTGCCCCCCCTGGGGGATGGCCAGGACGGTGGCCACCTGCTGGCCCTGGGACAGGGCGTAGGACACGGCGATGGGGACGTCCACCTTGCGCTTCTTGGCGGGCTGGAGGACGGCGGCGGAGGCGCCCACCCGTCTCTCGGCCTCCCGGGGAGAGCCCTGCTGCTGGGACGGGGACATGGCCTCCACCGTCTGGATCTGGATCTGCTGACCGCTGGGGAGCTGGATCTGCTGTCCGCTCTGGAGCTGGATCTGCTGTCCACCCTGTAGCTGGATCTGCTGTCCACCCTGTAGCTGGATCTGCTGGATCTGCTGTCCGCTCTGTAGCTGGATCTGTTGACCGCTCTGTAGCTGGATCTGCTGGATCTGTTGACCGCTCTGTAGCTGGATCTGCTGGCCGCTCTGTAGCTGAATCTGTTGACCGCTCTGTAGCTGGATCTGCTGGATTTGCTGACCGCTCTGTAGCTGGATCTGCTGTCCACCCTGTAGCTGGATCTGTTGACCGCTCTGTAGCTGGATCTGCTGGCCGCTCTGTAGCTGGATCTGTTGGCCACCTTGAAGTTGGATCTGCTGGCCACCCTGGAGCTGAATCTGCTGTATCTGCTGGCCGCCTTGTAATTGAATCTGCTGACCTCCGTGCAGCTGTATCTGCTGGCCACCCTGAAGGTGGATCTGTTGACCCCCTTGAAGGTGGATCTGCTGGCCTCCTACGGCCGCCACCAGCTGAGCCTGGATCTGTGAACGATAGAAACACCATGCAGAACTTTACTCTGTTACAACCGGAAGCCAGTGTATGTATGTGTGTTTAATAAACATTCACAGATGCAGAGGGAATTGTTCATTTTTTGCAAATGAGCAAGAATGTGTGTCTGTCTGTCTGTGTGTGTGTGTGTGTGTGTGTGTGTGTGTGTGAGTGTCTCTGTGAGTGAGTGACTGAGTGTGTGTGTGTGTGCATGTCTTTGTGTGTGTGAGTGTCTCTGTCAGTGTGTGTGAGAGTGTGTGTGTGAGAGTGAGTGAGTGAGTGAGTGAGTGAG
Source organism: Borostomias antarcticus (assembly GCF_949987555.1). Classification (NCBI taxonomy): domain Eukaryota; kingdom Metazoa; phylum Chordata; class Actinopteri; order Stomiiformes; family Stomiidae; genus Borostomias; species Borostomias antarcticus. The sequence continues at coordinate 12,658,553 of NC_140244.1, forward strand.
TGAGTCTTTGTGTGTGTTTGTCTGTGTGTGTGAGTGTCTCTGTTAGTGTGTATGTGTGTGTGTGTGTGTGTGTGTGTGTGTGAGTGAGTGAGTGAGTGAGTGAGTGAGTGAGTGAGTGAGTGAGTGAGTGAGTGTGTGTACCTGCTGGTGCTGCTCTTCGGTGAGCTCCCCCTGCTGGACGAGCTGAGCAGCGGTGGGGATGCCCTGCAGGTCCTGCTGTGACGGCGAGGCCAGCTGCAGCACCTGACCCACCGCCTGCCCCTGCTGCCCCTGGATCTGCACCTGACACAGGGACGGAGAGAGTGAGGGAGGGAGGGAGACAGACAGACAGCTCAGAATACAGTTCATTTAGGCCCAGTCTCAGAGTGGCTGCGTAGATGTGTTGTGTTACGGGCAGGTCTCACCTGCACCTGGATTTGCTGCTCAGACATTTGGGGTGAGATCTGGGCCGAGGTCACCTGCACCTGTCCGTCCAGAGAGGGAAGGCCGACCGGGCAGGAATGGGTCGATCACAAAGACAAAAAGAGGGACGGCGTCACCATGAAAAGCGGACATCTAACTAAGGGGGGCTTGGACATCGGGTTAAGTGCAGCTAAACAAGCTCCATTAAGCTGATTAAAGTGCAGGAGGTTTAAAACGACACCGAGCCAAACCTGTGGAGAATGAATGGCCTACTGGTGGGCGGGGCCTTACCGGACAGGCCAGCTCCAGGAGTGACCCTGCCACCTCCGTGCTGTCAGTGTAGACACAGCTGGCGCCTTGCTGGTACACCATGGTGGCGGTGGTGGTGGCGGTGCCGCCCTGCTGGCTGAACTCCTGCAGCGCCTCCGGGCCCTTGCTGGCCAGTGACTCCAGGAAGTCCTTCATCCGGTGCTGGGGCACGCTGCGGGCCTTCTGACGGACGTACTCGTCGAACGAGACCACGCCACTCTCCGGCTCGTTCATGACCTCCGCAGTCGCAACACAACAACCTCCCACCGGGCGCCACGGGCAGCTGCTGGTGATGAGAGGGTGATGGAACCAGGTTTAGGCAACACGGCCGTTGTCCACGGCCGTTGAAACACATGCTACAGCTCCACAGTGCAATTCAACACAACCTTAAATAGGCCTGACCTATGTTGAGTATTGGACAAATTAAATAAATATATGACTAAGTACTAGCTGACTTAATGCATGATTGATGTTTTCCAAAGCCCTGACTGACTGTTTGCATTGGGGGAGGTGAAGCTTGGCCAAAGAGCAATCATGCAATTCCAGTTCCTCTCAAGAACTCGTTTGTTCCCGTCAACCAGCAGCTGTAGACTCACCTGCCAACCCCCTAATCGTTGAAAAGGGGAGCACTGTTTGCTACAGTGCCTTGCTTGTGTCATTATCACACTTTTACATCTACATTAAGTTGATATGATACCTGACTGCTTATAAGCATGTGTGTACCAAATATGCCTAAACATCTCAAGGAGTCGGTGTTGCACTACACCACAGCTAGTACTAGCAAAACCAGCAAACCTGCATCGTTAGCAACAAACTATTGCCTGTGACTAGTTAGCATAGCTACCTAGCAGTTAGCAATCAACAAACTATTAGCTAGATTTCACAGCCCGTTCATTAATATCGTTACTGTAATAACCACAAGTCAAAATGAGATAAACATTTCACTGAAAATGTAATATTTATTTGGCGTCCCTGCAATCCTGTGATTTCGACACATAAGCGACTAGCTAACGTTAGCAAGCAAAGTGCTAAGTTAGCTAGCTAGCTACATCTTCCCATGCTACCTTAAATAAAACCAAAACCTCTCGATTCCGCCAAGGCACGGCGTTCAAAATAAAACTCGATAAACTCCAACCCATATTTACTATGCACACGCCGTTTGCTAGCTGGTCAAATATATGTATCTTTGCCAAGCTAGCGGCTCATTTAATTGCAATAATTATATTTTATGTCCAGCCCAGACGGCTAGCTGGCTAGCGAGTGACGTGGTCTTATTTGGACGATATTAGCCCGTGGCTTCCAGGAGAACAATGCAAAACCCAACTCACGCTCAGATCGTTCCAGCAGTTTTCCGACTATTCAAATGTTTCTGTGTGTATTATGTCCTCTGTAACTGTCCCAGGAAAATGATTTTAACCATTATAAAGTATGCAGAGAAGATGACGGAAGTAGGCCCGTCGAAACAACGTGAATCCACGGACTGTTATACGAAGCCACGGCCGCATCAGAACGGAATGAAATTCCCCAATCACCTCCTATGCTTTGCAATCCAGACGTGCACACTCCCTTTCAAAGGCCAGAAGCCAGGCAGTGACAAATCACTCTCCATGTCTGCGGGAACGAGCATGGGCTTTTTTGGCATGGGATTGTAAAGAACTGACATTTGCTACATTTTCATATTAAATAGAACACATTAAATGTAAGAAAATGGCTGTGTTGATAGTTGGAAGAATAATAGCGTACATCGAGCTACAATCGAGCTTGATTTGCCCCGCTAGGATAATGAAAATGCCAAAAGCACTTGCAATTCACAACTTAGCTTTGCATCTTTCCAATTATTTATTTCATCCTTAACTCGATATTTCATAAACATTATTCCCTTCAATTCCCCATTTAAAGCAGGTTAAACCTCCAGACATCGAGGTTTTCAATGATAAAGCCAGTTGATTGAATTTGTGATTGTTACTTTATAAGCCTCGTCAGTGGTTCATCTGTAGCCTAGTAGTGTGCAGGTGTGATGTTTAGCTCCTCCCCGGCCCCCTCCCATCTCAAAACAATCTTTCCTTACATGGTGATACCAACGTGCACGCGCACGGCCGCAGCCCACCTAGTGAAGAAATTATTGCTCACTGGAGGTGCGGTATGTTTTCATTTCAGTCGGATTGCCGCTCCTCGCCTACTATGCCGTTTTAGGTCAAATGTATCATGTGAAATGTAATCACATCATGAAATCATGTTAGTTAGCCTAATCTGATGGCATATCAAGGTTGATAGACAAATCAAATGACTAATCCCTTTATTTCTCCACGGTGACTGTTCAGACTGTATACTTTCTTTTTCTACAGATTTAATATCCACTTAATCTAGGTCACAGCAAATGGATGAAGAACAGTCTGCTCCATCAAAGTCATAATGAAGTCAGTCAATGAAACAGAGAATGTTTCTCTCTGGTTGAAAATAGAAAATATATTATTTTCTCTTTATAAGTATTCAGTTAGAGTCAGCATCCACACAGACCTAACACTTATTCACGTAAAGATTCTGCTCAGTGTTTCCACACCATTTTTTGTATCCTGATTATTTTTATTTATTTATTTATTCAGAAACCACCTGAATGCAGGATTTCACGTTGTGAGAGGCTCTGTGTGTATGTGCCTTTAAAACAGAAAGCCAACTGCCTCGGTCTGCCTTAAAGAGCCAGGCATGTGCCAGTGAGAGCCTCCCCCTGCTCTCTCCACAACAGGCTGCCTCTCCTCTCTCTTAAGGTGGACCGGAACAGATATGCGGCATGTGCACATTACTCCGTCTTTATATTGGACAAGAAAGAGTTAATTCCCACGCTCTCTCTTTTAGCCTTTCTGTGATCCTAGGGCTGTCCGGTGGGTATGGTGTTGGCAACAGTCGACACTTCTTACAAGCACCAAAAAAGTTCCCCAAAAACATTATGAATGTAAAGTGCCCAACAACATTATGAAACTCACCTCATGATTTTTTAAATTAATGTAGCCTACATTTCTTTTTATATGCCTCTGTGATGATTTCACTTCATGTACAACACACATTCATATCACATATTTCAAAATGGTGCCGTTTCCAAATATTGCATCTTCACAACATACCAACAATGCTTTTCCCCCTCACAAATACAGCATGTTAGTCTGTTGTGTAGAAGGCGTATCCTATGGAAGTGGCATACCACAGAGGCCTATATCCATATAGTCTATTATAAGCTGTAGTGTTTGTATAATAATATCTAAGGAAATTTTCTCTATAGGGGGCAATAAAATAGACATAATCTTAGATCCTTAGATCATCAGACATTGGCTGCATTGTGTGGGACAGCTGTCCTATGTCATGTTTGAGTTACAGTATAGCCCTTGCATAAAAAAACATGACTTGGCATGAAAACTACTCGCTTCTCACAAATGGTCTTACAATGACTTAGAAACATAGGCGAGAAAGAAAGGAGGAAAAAACACTACTATAATTTCATAATGTTAATTTATTTCATAAATCATCTTTGATGTACCCCAAAGCTAGTAGTGAACCAACAATGATATAGGAAAAACAAGATATTCCTCTGATTAACAGTTCAGTTAGTCAGCACTTACTGGTGTGGTGATCAGACCCTCAACGATTAGGGGGTTGGCAGGTGAGTCTACAGCTGCTGGATGGCGAGAACAAACGAGTTCTTGAGAGGAACTGGAATTGCATGATTGCTCTTTGGCCAAGCTTCACCTGGGGAGGCACTGAAGCAGCTTTTAATTCGTATGCCCCCAGCCTTTGGAACACCCTGCCAGAGGACCTGAGAATATGTGAGACCGTGGTAACTTTTAAGTGAGATCTTAAAACATACCTCGAGGCTGCCACGAGGGCGCGTGGACCCCCTTCGGGTGTAATACTCACTGTCAGTACCCTGGACAGCGCGAGGCAGGTAAAGCGGACAGAAGAACTCTGGCCGAGCGGACAGGCCGTGTTCAGCACCATGGACAGCGCAGACAGGTGCTCGACGGGGTTTAGGTCTAGCCTACCAATTGACGCCAATTGGCTAACGAGTACCACGCTGCTGAAAAGCCCAGACAGGGAGACAGACAGCTGTGTTCACACCGGGCGCGATTTGTTCCGGTCGCGCGGTGAGTTTACATAGAAAGTCAATGCGGCGGCCAGAATTCGCCGCACGGCGACATTCGCAAACATTTCTTTTTTTGTAACTTTCTTCGGCGGATTCGCACGGCAACCCTGTTGCTAGCTTGTTAGCTCAGTGTAGTAGCCTATATCTAGCTAACGCTAGCTATTTCAGCCTCTCACTAGCCTTTATAATATCCGGCTATTTTGAAATATGAAATAATTATGAAAGTATATTTTAACAACTGAAACACAACTGATCAAATGTTTGATCCATGCCGTTCAGTTATCAGCACAACAGAGTAGTCTAGTGTAGGCCTAAAATAGGCTATAATCAAATACCTTATCTCTGATATAACAATAATAAACTATTTAAACAGATAAAAAAATAAGAATAAGAATAATTTCACTACAATACCCTACTTAATCATGGTTTAAAGTCGCACTGAAACGGACGTTTGAGATCATCTAACTTCCGTAGTTTGACGTATTTCCGACGCAAACAAGCTATGAGGGTGGGACATACTGTAATTATGTTTAGAGGAATTTGATTGGAACATTGACAAGTGGACGGGTTTTAAGAACTTTAGACAGATTCGATAGAAGGATAGCGTTGATTGACAGGTGGATGTCTTGAGATTATTGGCCTAAAATCTAAGGTACCTGTTGTCGTCATTGCACGTGACCTACCGTTTTCCAGGAAGTAAGAAATTATATACTTTGATATAAGATAACAACAAAAATAGAATTTTGTAATTATTTTGGCATACATCGTTGAATAGGTGAACACTATGACAAATTATGTGAACCAAAATGGGACAGAATGCTTTTTTCATTTCAGTGCGACTTTAAGCACTGTTGAAACTTGAGTAGCCTAGGCTATAGGCCTACAATTAGGCCTATAGTCATTTTCCTCTGCTTATTGGCCTATAGCCTAGGCTACATTTAATTTTATAATTAATTTAAATTATATTTACATGCTTATTGCTGGGTTTGTGAAAAACATTACTATAGGCTACACCACGCTGCCTGTGTCACAAGGTTGCAGATAATATATTAGATATTATGACACGGGAGAAATATACTATACTATAGCTGTTCTAGCAAAGTTGCTATGAGGACTTATATTTTGATTTAGAAAAATGTTTTTCAGTTTCTAACTAAATGTAGAATGTCCCCCAGTTAAGGGTGGTGGTGGGGTTCTGACACTTCATAGTTAAATTAGTAAAATAAAAACATACATGATGATGAGGAATTATACTTCATAATTAATGATAATAATAATAATAATAATAATATATACATAAACAGCAATTCTAATGCATTGAAAGCACAGCAATTGCAATGCCAATTAATATTAGGCTAAAGAAATGACATTTCCCCTCAGTTTAAACCATTTTGAACCGACTTCCGGTTTAAGCCCACTTCCGAATACAAATCTGAATAATTAGCTGTCAAATACAAATAGTGGGCTCCCCGCAGGTCAGGGGCCTCATTTATCATTGAGGTACGCCATATTTTACACGGTCTTTTTCGCGATTTCAGGCGTACGCCATTTTCCCCCCCCACATTGCGATCTATCAAGCCGAAAGGGCGAAAATTTAGTCGCCTTTCTACACGCTTTTGTAGGACACCTCTCAGGTTGTCGTACCGATTTACACGGTTTCCTACACCCTTTTTGAACACAGGGGGAACTGGCGACGCAGGTGGTGCGTCGGTGAATTACAATGTTTGATGGAGAGAATAAGAGCGACAGTTTCTGAACGCACAATCATGTAGGCTAATAGCCCAATTCAGCACCAACATATATCGCAATGCAAGATTAGATGTGTCCTCTAACCGGCTCATTCATGGTCCGATATGGATTTGTTCCCCAAACTGAACCTATGCGCTGTCCCAAACCTTTCCGCGCTATATGTCCTCACACACCTAATGCAGGCACTCCATCAAACGGCAATAATTGACCAAATAGATTGTCATTAATATGTGATCATCTGGACCTGTTTGCTGTTTGGTAAGCATATAAATGACAGTCCTCCTGTGCGTAATGCGAGCCTAAATGAATCCGGCGCTACTCGGCCTACTGGCCGAGATAGAACTCCAAAGAGGTGACGGCGATGGCGACTGCACCCACATAAGGGCACCATCAGTGAATGAATACGTCTATGTGAATCGCTAAAATGTGCACACTATAAATACCCAAATCATATGTGACGCCGACATGCTCATCACAAGTGTAGTGGCACGGTGGCCTGGCTCCACGCATGACTCATTCATCCTGGCGCACAGCAGGGTAGGGGCTAGACTGGAGGCAGGCGCTGCGCGTGACGGCTGGCTTGTTGGTGTGTGCATAGCCAAGATACATATTCTTTGTCTTAATTACTTTAATCTTTATTAGCATTTTCCATCCATACAACGACAATACAATAAAACATAAAAACTTACAATAACAGCTTATGGGTACTTCCATCCATGCAGCTTTTTTTTCTTACTCAAATATGACAATTTTAATATTAGTGGTATCATCACACTTCCTTCTATAATCCATCCATTTTTCCCATCTCCCTTCAAACTTTCCTTCCTGCATCCTCAATGCATAAATAAATCTCATAAATCTCCTCCACAACACCCACCACTGCTCCTTGGTTGGGGGTTCCACCTTATACCAAGCCCTCATTAGTCTTTTTACTAGCAACCAATAGTACTTTCACTAGGTATCTGTCCCCTCCTTGTACATCATTCTGTTATGTTTGCCAAGATGTATATTCAAAGCTGATAAGAATGAGAACCAGCCAAGACCCCACCACAAAATGAGGACCCAAGCCCTCAGCCCCCTCCCCGTCATGAGGTTTACCAGCGGGGCCAAAGGGCCCACACTGAGGTCATGCGCCAGCTATGAAGACACAAACAAGTAAGGTTCACATTTCTACCAATTTATTGTCTGTTGGTGGGTGACTGTGTGAGGTGTGTGAGTGCGTTTGTGAGTGAATGTGTGAGGTCCGTGAGTGTGGTAGTGAGTGACAGTGTGAGGTCCGTGACAGCATGTGTGAGGGAATGAAGTGCAGTGAGGATGTCCTATTGGCTCTGGTGGTGTAGTGTGGTGACCTCCACCAACTGCTGCACAACTGCCCCACAACTGCCCCAATCCCTTCTGCCATGTCCCTCTGGGACTCTAGGGTCATGAGCCTCCAGCACAGCGTCTGAGAGGAAGCCCAGCCCTCAGGGACCCTTGAGGCAGGGACGCTGGCAGCCAGAGGTGGAGGCGTGGGCGGTGGAGACGGAGGCGCTGGAGATGGCACTGGAGGTGGAGGCCGGTGCGCTGGAGGTGGAGGCACTGGAGGTCGTGGCGCTGGATGTAGAGGCTGCAACCGGCGGGGGCACGACCGTCAGGTCAAGGACCACTGCAGACTCCCCCTCCTCTGAGTCCCACCCCACGTCAGAGTCTGGAGAAACAATTTCAGTCATTTTCTTTGAGTTTGTCTGTTAACTTGATTATGCATTAAACATTTCATTGTGTAGCCATATTCAATTGATATGTTTTTCTGTTGGCAGCCAAATAAATGCTTAAGTGTGATTTACCGGGTGATTTAGATGAGAGTCTTAATTTCCCAGAGGGGAAAATGTTTAATGTGGTCTAACATTATGAAGTGGTCATCTGTGTTATCGTTCCCTGTTTTTGGTCCTAGATCAATCATAGCCTACCACAGAATGTGTGGAATGTTTGCTTTCCTCACAGCCACATAATACAGAATGTCCGTGTAGCCTACGCCACATACAGGATGCACGAAACGTACAGTAGGCTACCTAAACTTTAGGAGCAATCAGACAAATGTAGGCTCGTACAAATAGCTTACCTTCCGAAGATGATTTTCTTTCCTCGCGTGGACCTCACCAACAAGCACATGCACCTCCGTCTCCGAAAAGTTTCTCTTCTTTCCGCGTTTTTCCATAAACGTATTTGTCTTTCCTATGCTCCACGCTATATTATGTCGGTTCCTTCCGGGGTATCCACGTTGTGCGCTGTCATAGTTTTGACCATATATGGTTGGATTTGGGCGTGGCGAGGGCGGAACACGGGGCGCGTGCGCGTCCGCTCTCTTCTACGACACCGTCGGATTTTTCCTCTGTGCTGTCAGCCTGCTAGTGGACATCGCAAACTGCTGTTTGATCGATGCAGTCTCTTTCTCCACATACCCACTCGGAGGGCCAAGGACACTCGGACACAGTCAATCATGCTCGCAGCCGGAGACGTGTACCAACGCCTCCTCACAGTTTCCTGACCTCACCACACCGACGTTCTCATCAGCAGTGGCTAAGCATTGTGTGGGGCACTACATCACCACCACCGGCCCCCCAGTTCACGTGTGTGCTCGGCACCTCGACTCAGTTAAGCTCGCCATCGCCAGGGAGGAGTTCACAACCATGGAACGCCTCGGCATCGTGCGCCGCTCGGACAGACCATGGGCCTCCCCCCTGCAAATGGTCATGAAGGCAGATAGTGGTTGGCGCCACTGCGGTGATTTTCGCCGCCTGAACAATGCCACAACCCCTGACCGGTACCCCGTTCCGCACATACAAGATTTCTCTGCCCACCTGGCAGGTGCCACCATTTTTACCAAGGTGGACTTGGTGCGCGGCTACCACCAGGTACTGGTCCATCCACAGGACATACCCAAGACAGCGGTCATTACGCCATTCGGTCTCTTTCTCCGGATTCCATTCGGCCTCAAGGGCCGCTGGACATTCCAGCGGCTTATGGACTCTGTGTTGCGCGACATGCCGTTCTTGTTTGTTTACTTGGACGAAATCCTCGTTGCCAGCGCGTCCACGGAGGAGCACATTGCACACCTCCAGCAGTTGTTCGAGCGGCTCAGTATGCACGGTCTCATCGTCAACTCAGCCAAGTGCCAGTTCGGCCTCTCATCCATCGATTTCCTCGGGCAACGCATCTCTCCACAGGGGGCCATTCCACTTCCCGCCAGGGTGGACGCTGTCGCCAGTTTCCCTCGCCCCCGTACTGTGAGATCCCTGCAGGAGGTCCTGGGCATGGTGAACTTTTACAACAGGTTCATTTCCCATGCAGCTCACCTCATGCAGCCCTTGTACGATCATAGTCAGGTACACACTCAGTGACTATAATAAGGGGAGCAGAGATAACAGAATATCAAAATGAACAAATAAATAAGACATATCAGTCTAATCAAAGAAATAAAGGCTATGTGCAGGATTACAAAAACGACCGTAAGTCAAAGTCGACATTGAGACCATGGGGGACACGAGTATTAAGAAAATATATCCATGCTGCCTCACGTTTTAACAGCAGCGTGTCTAGGTCTCCCCCGCGTCTAGGCACGGACACTTCTATACCTATATAACCCCCTTCCTCTTAAGAATAGCCTACCTTACAGTCAATTCTGCAGAGTTAAAAGAATCTGCAAGAAACCATCTGATTTTGAGCGCAACATGGCAGACATGCAGAATAAATTTAAAGAGAGAGGTTACAGTGTGAAACAGATCAACAAAGCTGTCCACAGAATCGAGTCTAGATCCAGGTCAGACCTGTTATACAGACAGCCACAAAAGAAAGGACAACCTTCTATAATTTTTTCCACTTGTTATTCCAAATGTGCCGAACAATTTAAACATATTGTACATAAGCATTGGCACATCCTTAAGACAGACAAACTGTTAAATGGCGTTTCCTCTGTACCCCTTTTGACAGTGTTTTCTCAGGGTCAGAACCTCCGTGACCATTTAGTCAAGTCAGACCTTTTTCAGCCCATTTTGTAGAATCCAATCATCCTGTGTCTTCTTTACGTTATATAGGTATAGAAGTGTCCGTGCCTAGACGCGGGGGAGACCTAGACACGCTGCTGTTAAAACGTGAGGCAGCATGGATATATTATAATACTCGTGTCCCCCATGGTCTCAATGTCGACTTTGATTTGGGGTCGTTTTTGTAATCCTGCACATAGCCTTTATTACTTTGATTTGACTGATATGTCTTATTTATTTGTTCTTTTTGATATTCTGTTATATCTGCTCCCTTTCTTATAGTATTTGAGTGTGTACCTGACTATGATTGTGCTTATTTGTATTCTGATATGTATTTCGTTATTGTTGATTAGCCTACTTTGTTGATGTTTATGGTAAAGTTATATGAGGCTCAATTTGTTCCTTACCATGGTGATCATGTGTATTTTTCCATTCCAGGCTAACTTCCTGAGGACCATATATGGTTCACCTTGATAATTGCTATTTGCGGGAGGCACCCTTTCAGTGAGGTGTGTCCACTTAGCCTGAGTGTCATAGCCTGAGTGTGCTTGTATATAAGCTTTCTTCATTCTGTATGATGGTTAGATGACCCTGATGAAGGCCTAGCGCCGAAACGTTGGTCTTTTTTATGTCTTATTAAATCAATTTTTGCATCTGAGAAGCCAGAGTGTGCGGCATCACTTTCTTTGTTCATTCACCTTCTCACCATGGTGGACAGGACCACCAGGTGGCCAGAAGTTGTTCTCTCCTCAACTACATCCGCTGAGGTGGCCCGGGCATTCATCGGGTCCTGGGTGGTCCGTTTTGGCACACCTGCCAACTTCACTTCCGACAGGGGCCCGCAGTTCACATCTGAAGTCTGGACTGCATTGCTGAGGGCCTGGGGGTTAAACTCCACCGCACCACAGCATACAACCCACAAGGCAATGGACTGTGCAAGCGGTTTCATCGCTCAATGAAAGCTGCACTTCGGGCCAGCCTCACGGACAGCAACTGGGTGGATCGCCTCCTGTGGGTCATGCTCGGCCTACGCTCTGCCCCCAAGGAAGACCTCCAGTCCTCATCTGCCGAGCTGGTGATGTTAGAAACTCAACTTACACATATTACTGATCAATAATTATTCAGAAGAGAGATTATCTTTCTGTAGTTTATTTAACAACGAATAAGCATATGAATACACAACAATATAAAACAATAACCAAGCTTCAGGCGTGGTCAAATACAATTCTGACAGGTCTGACAAGGACAGTTAAGTAACAGTGATAGACAATACAATACCGTGACAGCGTGGGAGCAGCAGAGTAGCAGAAGTTGACGTCAAAGTAAAACAGGTGTGAGCTAGCATGCTTACATGCTAGGCTAAGCTAAAGCTAATGCTAAAGCTAGCGTATTATAGTTTAACCCAACATGAGCTACGAGGTTAAGTGTGCAAGCTAAGCTACCCAATCCGGTGGTTCTTCTTTTATACTGTTTAGTGTGGGCTGGTCACATGACAATCTTTAATTATGGTGAGAAGCGATGCTGGCCCAGAACCAGTTCAAGATTAGACCTGCTAGGGAACTGGACCATATCTAATGTCGAGTTGGGCAACTTAACAGCTGTTGGTGCTCCGAGAGCCTTCTCTGACCTTCTATGACCCTCAGACTGTTTATCAGAGTCACTGTAGCCAGAACTGACTTTATATAAACAGCAATGAAACTGGTGAAGTTCTGCCCCAAAACCCACTTCAGAGACCCCCGTCTGAGGGATTAATTCCCTCAAAACCAGTAACTTCACCGTTGGCTTCTAGCTTAACTCAAAAATGTCCATAAAACAACAATTAACATTAAACAATAACATTAAACAATAATTTCAGACAATAGATGCTGACTCAAAAACACAGTCAGTTTTCAAAAGAATTGTGTTTGTCATTCAGAAAACATTAGCTTGTCTGTAGGTTGGAGTAGGGAGCGGTCTGCGTCTTTTGCCCTCAATTTTCAGGGGATGGTTGGCGCCAGCTTCCACTGCCTTGTCCAAATCCCACAGCCAAGACATCTCGCGAGAGAGAGAGTTTCGAGAACATGTGGAGAGGAAATCAGCATTTTAGTCACAGTTTTTAAACCATTCCTTTTTCAAACTTGAAACATAACACTTTTAACCAAAACAAACATTCAACTGACAGGACCTATTATGGTTTGTCCTATTACAGATAAATAATGACAATATGTATGTGTTAGTGATTATTCATTAAGACAAGTAATGCTCACGGACATGTTTTTCTGCCTCCTCGCGATGTCCGTTGAGGTCCTTCCATTCTCCTCCGTCTGATGGCTTGCACCCGTCCAATCCTTTGGCACCCATCTGATGGCACCCATCCAATCCTCTGGCATCCGTCTGATGGCACCCATAGGAATGTCCTTTACCACCCGTCTGATCCTTTACACCCACACTCCCTGGCTTAGGAATGTCCTTTGTCCGATCAGTCCAGTAGAGTGTAGAGGAGACTGGGTAGACTGGGTTCCATGGAGATCCTCAGAAGATTCCTTCCTTGATGGTTTTTGGTTCAAAAGTCACTTTGTTCGGAGGTTACTTGAACTCATCACAGCGTAGGAGTTAGGGTACAATTCCATTTACTCAGCTTATTTTTCTTATCAGCAAAAACATTTACAATTTCCTTGTTTCAATTAAAAATTAAAGTTATTATACATCTTTAATAAATTGTTGTGCAGATAAATTTTGGACCAGCGCCTTGTTTGTAAATTCAATTAAAATTGATGCTTGGTTTGTGTCAAAATAAAACTTATTTTATAATTAACTAAACCTTGCCAAAATCAAACCAATCCCCCCTTGGACACGGAATTATAACAATGCCGTGGACACTTAATGACATATTTTAACTAAATCTATCATGTAGGGGACTGCAATCAATAATTTAATTACTTAGTTGAGCATAAAGCATTGAGCACTCATAGCAGAAGTATTGTCCATGCTCCTGATGTTTTTTTAGAGCTATCTACCTTCACTGTTCTCCCTAAACCCTATCCCCTGGCCTTCCCTTTGTGTCCCTCTCTGAGGTCTGGCTGGGGGTAAGGCGCCATTCTCCTTTCTCCTTGCCCCTTGCGGCATCACATTCCATGTTCCACGCACCTGAACTACAGACCTCCTTTCGGAACCCTTTCGTCCAGCCGCCGGAACCCCACTGTCCAGCCGCCGGGCTCACCCGTCAATCACCTCCCCCGTCTGACACCAGCCTCGTTGGGGTACACATTCTTTTCGGTGATGACCTCAGCATGTGTCATGGTCACACCTGGCCTTTGGGGTATGATGAAATTTCACAGAACAATGAACAGTCAATATTTTCTGACGCTCTCTACTCTACCTGCTTCCTGTAGCTGTGGCCTGTCTCCATTCACTACTGCCTTGACCCCGCCCCCTCTCTGTAATGGAGAGAGAGACAACATTGGTCAACAATCACACTTGTCTTTCACACAGTGGTAAATGCAGGCTGTCATGAGTGATATCTAGTTTCCTTTCTTCCAGGACGATTTCCGCATGTGTGCTCAACACTTTGGGCTTTGGTGTGTTGCTCTGTTTTCTCTGGATTAATTCAAAACACACAAATTAACACCACAGTATAGTACTTTGTTAGTACAGAGCTAAGATGAAAATAAAAATACAACAATTACAATGATCATGATAATGATGATAATTGATTGCGCTTGAGTCTTAATTACCATACAGGATGTTCATGATGGTATCCTGACCTCCATTGCTGTGCGACTGGTCTGGTTCCAAATGTATTTCTGCTGCACACAGAGACTTTAACAACAGATTAACAAATTCCTTATTAAGTAGTACAAGTGTATAACAACAATGTAATATAACAATTTGTTCAATTCATCATATAGTCATTGATTTTCTCTCCAAGTACCTCTCTCTCATTGTTTCATGGTGATAATAGTGAATAAAAATAGAATGATTGTGGTTTGGACAGTTCAAATAAAAACTTCAAAAATGTAAATTATTCTAGCAAATATTAAGCTTATAAAAACTATCCCTAGTATTATAACAAATATTCTATACTTATTTCTAATATTTTACATCTATTTCCTAATACAAATATAAATTATACTAAACAATTGCTTGCCCTGCTCTTTAACACTACACTAGCTAAGAGCAAACACTAATTTAGACAATATTTTTATTAAAGATTATTTTATAATTCTCTTGGCTAACTGACTTTCCTGAAAATAAAATATTACTAATTTCCTTTCCCTGCAGGGCGCTAGGTTTCCAATGAGTCTCTCGCTTGGGATGTTTAGTCTAGAATATAATTTAGCAAATGGTATTTACTCTCTCTTCCTTGCCCTCATTCCTTGCCCACACACTAGGCTTTTCTTTGTCCCTCCTATACTGCTGAGTTTAAATAGTTAACTTGATTACTGCTTTTTGCTTTCCCTATAACTCAAATAATAGTCAGTGCCTACCATTCCATCAGGTGTGCTAATAGTCACTATAGTCGTCACTATAGTCACTACGCTTCCCCTATTACTCTTTAATAGTAAATTCCAGTCAGGTTAAGCTTGTTACTTGGTTAATTGGCTACTCACTCAAAGCTCACCTGATCCTCTCTTACTTCAGTGTAGTCATGATGGTTAGTCTCCAGATCTCGGACGCCAGGCCACGATGGACAATACAATCCCATCGTAGAACGGACCTTGGCTCCAGAGCACCTCAAAAGTTAGTTCAGTAATTTATTAGATTGTATGTCAATAGAAATATTTCTCTCCAGTGGAGATAACATTTCTTACGGTATCATGTAGTACCTGCTTGACCCATGGTACACCACGGCCGCTCTGTCCATCCTGCAGGTAAAAATACACTTGACAGATGTTAAACAGCGTTGCCGTATTACTAAAGTTTTGATCAGAGCCTTCCTACGAGCCTGCAAGATGGAGGACGTGGAGCGGTGACACCCAAGCAGTTAAACAATTAATCACACAGTCAGTTATTTGTTTTAAATCTGCGCGCCATTCACCACAGGTGACGGCGTCAGCCCAATCAAACGACGTCGATAGACGCACAGGCGTCGATTCTCCTTCACGACTTCGTCTCTCCTTACTCTGGAACAATACTCTTAGTCGCTCATATTACCGTTATGCTTTACATACATTTCAGCAATATTTTCTTAAGTAGTCTATTGTTCTGTAGATTCTGATAACGCTGCTATTGTTACGTTACTCCATACACGTTACAGTGCCAATTCTTAAAACAGGACTAAATACCTGTTGTGGCAGTTTATGGTGCGTTCCAGGCAACCCGTAACTCGTATTTTTCCGACCTCCTACACTTGAAAATGCTCTGGAATGGCAGTCAAACCCCTAACTTTCCAACCGGCAACTGGGAGTACATCGATCTGTACGAGTTCACGGGTGGGAAGTTACGGGTTTGA
Organism: Borostomias antarcticus; assembly: GCF_949987555.1. Classification (NCBI taxonomy): domain Eukaryota; kingdom Metazoa; phylum Chordata; class Actinopteri; order Stomiiformes; family Stomiidae; genus Borostomias; species Borostomias antarcticus. The sequence goes on from NC_140244.1 coordinate 12,674,595, forward strand.
CTGCCATTCCAGAGCATTTTCACGTGTAGGAGGTCGGAAAAATACAAGTTACGGGTTGCCTGGAACGCGCCATTAGTATCTTCTAGCTGTGCTGGGTGGCTATAGGCTACTCTGTCTTCACTTTTTCCTTCTTGGTTCATGATAACCGAGCAATCTGCAAAAATATCCTGCAGAACCTCAAGTGTAGGACCTACTGTAGGACAGTAGGACCTACTGTCCTCCCTTCGGCTCTCAAAACAATAGATGTGTGATGGTTCGGTGTGGGACCCAGGCGCAACAGGAATGGAGGAGGCAAGGAACGGTTAAGCCCGGAGGGGCGATTTAATAAGGTAACACAAAGGGGGAGCCACAAAAAGGGATGCCACAAAAATATAATGGGAGAGAAAAAAAAAAGGAGCCACCAAACTGCCACTAAATAATAAAAATGTTCTTGGCTCAAGGGAGCCGGAGGGATCCGGAGGTGGAGCAGGGTGAGGGCTCTGCTAGCTGGTACAACTCAGCAGAGGGGGTCCGGGATACTGGAGAGACGAGGAGGAGAGGCAGGGTGAGTGATAGTAATCACGAGCAGGGAACGAGAAAAGCACTACAAAACACAGGTAAGTAATATCGTAGGCTAGGCTATACTTTACCACATATGGTTATGGTAAGATCTGGCGATGAATGGAGAGTAGACCAGGTTCTTGTAGGGGTTGAAGGTGATTGCAGAACGAGGGACAGGTGTGGTGATGATGAATAGGAAACCGGTGAGCAGAGCCGCGCCCGCGTCATCGTCGGAGACGAGCGCGCCGTTCTTGGTGTTGCGCACGGGCCGATGTGCTGGGCATGTCGGGATCCGACTCGACGTCACCGGAGAGGGAGGAGACTGCCGAGTCCGCGGAGCTGGCCGGAGACGGGGAACGCCCGGTAGTGAGGGGAAACTCCGGAGAGCCAGAGCGTCGCATGCCTGGGCCGAGGCGACGTGCGGAAGAGCGCGTAGGACGCCCCGAGCGCGCAGCGGGCCCAGAGGGGAGAGAGGGAGGCGGTTGTGGAGGCGAGGGCATGCGAGCCGTAACAAGATGTCCTGAGTGTCTGGGGAGACGAGGCCCATTATTGCAGACAGTACTCAGTCATTAGCCAGTCCCTGTTATTTTCAATAAAATATATATATATATATTCAGGATATTTCAAATTGCAGTTACAATAGTTTAATATCATAATCAGCTAACAACTAATCATAGTTTTGGCTTAATCCAATATTACTCTCCTGTGATCTTTTTTGGATTACAGTACTCCCTGCTCCGAGAGAGAGCAGAGGTGGGGGCTGCTCTTTAAATAGCTTCTTGGTGCCTTGAGAAGTGTGTGTAAATGACACACCGACGCACATACGCAACAGGCAGATTTCTGCTCCCGCCAGCCACTCACTCAGCCTCATCTCTCGTGCAGCCAAGAGCGATTCTCAAAAGTGTTATTATAGCACTTTACTCAGATCAGCTGGCTTTTAGTTCATGATTAAGTTTCAGCACGTTAGCATAGCTGTAGCGCTTAGTATTTCAAGCATTATTACAGCTATTTTTATGACATGCATACACATTATTGCACCATCATCGTCATTGTCACTCGCTGTTTCTTGTTAATTTTCTTAAGACACCACCTACCTGCACCCACTGTCAGTTTACCTAAACCACGCCCAAAGCACGTGTTTAGAACTTCCAATTATATGTTAATAATAATTATCTTCTTAACATCTTAACGGCTTAACATCTTAAGCTCTTTTTTATATATATATATATAGTTGTAGAAATAGTTTGTTGACCGAAATTCGGTTTCTTCCTGGCACATGCTTTATTCCCCGCATCGTGTCCTCCTATTCCGCCCGGTCAGCTCTTCTGAAACCTGCAGATTTGTGCAAAGAGCCCACTCTACAACTACGGCGTCATGCATTTTTATTTTAAACTTCCGAGCCTCAAGGACCCCGCCTACTAGACCAGCGATCCATTACAGACAACCCGTTGTTTAATATCACATTCCCTCCTATGGGGTAACCTACCCATATGGAAAAGATATAGATACATTTTACAAAATTTGTATATGTTTTATCTGAAACCTGTAAGTAATACATATGACAGCCAAACCAGATGCATGATCCTTATTAAATGTGTGTAATATGAAACTTATACAATATTGCATGAAAACCTTACAAGATTATGCAAGATGCCACATATATGACACATACATACAAATGAACGCATAAAATCATACTATAAAATAAATTCACATGGAAGAGCATATAATTAGATGAGATGACTAATTACAAATTGTAGATATTATCAACACTTGAGAACATGTATTAAATATTAAGCTAAATAAAAATAATATAAAAAGACACTCGATCCTTTCTTGCTGTGGTCTAGATTTAATTTAGCAAAGAATTATATTACATAACACATTAAAATACATAGAAATGTGGCAATGTGTGTTCTTTGTACAAGACCCATTTCAGTCTATACCTCCTCCTCATATTGAGAGTCCACATAGGCAAGGCAAGTTTATTTGTAAAGTTTATTTATATAGCACATTTCAGCAACAAGGCAATTCAAGGTGCTTTACATGAGACATGAGACAAAGTGCAACACAACAAAGGCACTGGGCAGAAAACTAGAGGGGGGAACTAGAGGGCCAGGAGAGGAGGGACTGGAGTTACGTGAGACTAGTGAGGGGACAGGTGTCTAGAGCTGGGACTGGGAGGACACAAACCAACATAGAAGACAAGACAACAGACACAAGACCAGACACACAAGGAGGCAGAACAAACCCAAGTGACAATGTGACCAAAGTGTACAACAGTCTCTGGGGGTAGTGCAGGGGCAGTCACTGGGAGGGGAGGTGCTCAGGGTCCAGGAGGGTCCAGGGGGCACAGGAGCTCAGGGTGAGGAATCCAGGCCGGGAACAGAGGGTGAGCAGGGCGAACCAGGGGTCCGGGGCAGGGGCGAGGGTCTGGACCGAGAGCAGGGGGTGAGCAGGGCGAACCAGGGGTCCGGGACAGGGGCGAGGGTCTGGACCGGGAGCAGGGGGTGAGCCAGGGTTGACCAGGGGTCCGGTGCAGGGGCGAGGGTCTGGACCGAGAGCAGGGGGTGAGCCAGGGTGGACCAGGGGTCCGGGGTGAGGGTCTGGACGGAGAGCAGGGGGTGAGCCAGGGTGGACCAGGGGTCCGGGGTGAGGGTCTGGACCGAGAGTAGGGGGTGAGCCGGGGCGACCGAGAGCAGGGGGAACCATAACAACTTCTCTTTGTCATCTTCTTCACTTTCCTGAGAAGGATACAAGTCAACAAACCCTTAAAAATAAAGATATCTACTGAGAGAGAGAGAGAGAGAAAGAACGATGCAGTGAGAAAGACAGACAGACAGACAGAGAGAGAGAGATACCGTAGTTTTGTCTCACCTGTACTAATGTGAAAGGCTCTGCTCTCTGCTCTTCTCTTTGGCTGTCATCTTCACTTTCCTGTGAAGGATACAAGTCAACAAACCTTTAAAAAGAAAGATATATACTGTGAGAGAGACAGAGAGAGGGATAGATATCTACTGAGAGAGATGCAAAGAGAGAGAGAGAGAGGGGATACTGTTGTTTTGTCTCACCTGTGCAGGCTGTGCAAATGGGAAAGGCTCTGCTCTCTGCTGTTCTCTTTGGCTGGCACCTTCTTCACTTTCCTGTGAATGATACAAGTCAACAAACCCTTAAAAAGAAAGATATCTACTGAGTGAGAGACACACACACATATATATGGGAGATGCAGAGAGAGAGAGAGAGAGAGAGACAGACAGAGAGAAAGATTCTGCAGTTTTGTCTCACCTGTGCAGGCTGTGTTAATGTGAAAGGCTCGACTCTCTGCTCTTCTCTTTGGTTGGTATCGTCTTCACTTTCCTGTGAAGGCTACAAGTCAACAAACCTTTAAAAAGAAAGATATCTAATGGGAGAGAGAGAGAGAGATACTGGAGAGAAAGAGAGGTGATAGTTTTGCCTCACCTGTGCCAATGTGAAAGGCTCTGCTCTTCTCTTTGGCTGTCATTACTTCCCTAAGGAGTCACAGGTCCATTATCATCTGTGTACGGTAGACTATTAATAATATATAGCTGTAACTGTATACCTTTAGTTGATAAGACAGAAAGGACATGAACCGGACTTACACTTACATTGTGTTGCACACTGTGTTTTTCAATGTCAGACAAAGTTCTGTTGATTTTCCTAAGGAGACAGTGGACAGTAATGTTAACTACTGTAGGAATGAATCACTTAACACAACAGTGCTAGCCCCACAGCTAGCTAGTTAGTCGGGGCAACGGGCAAGTTGCTAACGTAACAAAAATATCTACTTGACTCGACTCTACTCGTAATTTGGCCAACTTTCCGTCCAAATGAAATACAAAAAAGGCAATGCGAGGCGGGAGTTGAGCCATACCACTGTGGAAAAGCGGCTAGCTAGCTAGGCTAATTAGGATAAGGTGCATTAGGAAACAGAGTAACACAAACCTTTTTTTCCATCTTGTGAAAGTACTTCTAGGAACATTTTCCCTCAACCAGTCTTCTTCTTTCGTGTTGGGACTGGGGGTGGTGTTGTATTTTCTTTTCGACATAGCTAGCTATTACGGTCTTGTAGGGTAGCTGATCAACTAAACTGATGTGTGCTTTACTCACTGCTGCTGCGATCCCGCTAGAAAGCTACCGGAACCATACAATTTACCCAGTTGTGTGACAAATAACATATATATATATATATTGAAAAGACTTAACTATTTATTTAATCAACAACAATAAGCTAATGCATGCTTTCGGGTTGTTAAAAATCAGTTTCGTTTCAGTATTGAATATCATGTCTGGCGACAGAAACAGTTCAAGTGCGCGTGCATGATCGTTAGGCAGACGTTGCGCTTTTGAAAACCGGCGGGCACAGCTACCTACCATCATGCAGTCTGGTGAATGGAGAGGTAATGCACTTATGTATTTCAATGTTTTACGCTTAAGTTCATTTATTTCTTTAACAAAATATTTGTGTCCGGCTAACATTACCTCGTTTACGGCATTAATTTAGCTAACTACTAGGCTACTTAACTGGCTAGCTAAGAGTAGCTTTGCACTAACGTTAGCTGTTAGCTAATGTTAGCTAGCATCCATGTTAGGGCTCGGTTGGAAAAAAAAAAAAAAAGCTTTAAAATTGTTCTTCCTTTGAATTAAGATAATCAATTCATAAATCCCGACCGATCTTTTATATGCTTTTCCCGTGGATGCTTGAAGCTTTTAAACCCATTAGTCTGGCGTGCTAGTAACTGTCTAGCTAACGTTAGCTCTAGCTAGCTACGTAGCTTACACTCTAGCTTATAAGTTTAGCTATCTACTGCCAGTAGCTACTTCATATCATTTAGCTAGTTATCGAACACATTCGTAATATAATTCTGATCATCTTAATCATTAGTCTGATCATTAGCTGACGTTAGCTAGCATTGAAAAGACAGCTACTGAGCTAGCCCTTCTCAGTCCTGTTGTCGCATTACGCTCGCTCATGCCAGACACCAGTCCTTTCCAGCTCCATTCACTTCGCCGTCAAAAGCTGAATCTCAAATCGCGCACTTAGGCGAAAGTGCAGAGCACTCGCAGCCTTGTGGCCTTACATGCGCGTTCCCGCTAAATCCACAAGGGCTCAGGGTAGTTCCAAAACGGAATTGCTAGGTCCACATGTGCGCCACGCCGCCATTTTGCGCACTTTAACCGCACTTACCGAAAGTCCGCAATTTCGCGGACTTAGGAGCAGAAAATACCCACAGCCCACCGCGTCTCATGTGACACGGTCAAGCCCCCAGGATTCGAAATCTAAAGTGAAGGCCTATTGAACCGCGCCATCTTGGCTAGATCTGTAGTCATTTGGCTATTTCCGGTGACTTTTGTACTTGCGCAGTTGAGCTTTTCTGTCCGACGCGCGTCCACGAAAAAGTTAACCTTTATGTGAAATGTAGACGCACGTTCTCGGCTCTCCCCGCTTTGATTTAGCAATGAAAACCGGCTTGCATATTAACCTGTTTTTGTCAAATATATCCATTGGAGAAATTATTTTTTCATCCAGGCATCTTAGTTTTAACAGGTTAAATATAACTGAACATGTTTTGTTTGCTAGTAGATGGTATTCATTCCGTTCGCGATAACGTTATTGCAGCCAGGCTGAATTTCTCTAGGGAGCCAGTGACCGGCGAGTTGAAAAGCTTCACTCCCCGCCAGCAGGAGCTTTGGCCGCTGCTGCCGCATCTCGGATAACCCGCTGAGTTCGTGGCTGCTATTTCACATTCGCCCTTGATCAATCGAATCTTATCTCCGTATAAATACACATTAAGCAAAAAATCAAAGTACAAGGACACTTCTTTTATAAACACAAGAAAAAGTGGAGTTCTTCCAGTGAACTTACATTTGTGAATATGAAATTTAGCAAGGAGAAGAATAAGATTAATAATATAGAATTCACTTTTATAGTTAAAATCTATGACCATGAAGCCAAACAAAACATTTTCAAATAAGAGTGAAAAGTTGCTATAGATATGATCAATTATGTATCTAGAGAGGTCCTTCCACAGCATGTTTGTATGGGGACAATACCAAAACAAATGGAGAACATTTTCTGGTTGATCTTTACAAAACGAGCAGTTAACATCAATGTCAGGAACAAATTTACTCAGATAGCAGTTAGTCGGATAATATTTATGAATAATACGGTAAGATACTTCTCTAACCTTATTGGTTAGTAGAAATCTACCAAACTTCAGACCAGCAAATATCAGAGATTAAATTATTCCAGTAAGAGCAAACAGATGGTATCGAAACAGTATCTCTCTGAAATAAGGAGCGAACTGCTCTATTATTCTTAGGAAGCAGTGAAAAACAAATCTTCCCCATGGAAGATAGAGCAGGATTCATAGAAGGAACCTGTACCACAGGAGAGGCTCCTTTTAATAACATTAAAGCACCTGACGGAATAGCATCAAAAACCATCGCATACTCTCTAGGAGTGACAGGGAACTTAAATTTAATAAGAAATTCTTTATAAGAGAGAAGGAAGCCGTCCAAATTCAAAAGTTGGGAAACAAGTAGGATGTTGTTGTCAAACCAATGTTGAAGGAATAAAGACTTATTCTTAAAAAGGATATCTCTGTTGTTCCAGATACTATACTTATGGGGTGAGAAATTATGTTTGAAGATCATGGACCAAGCTAATAGAACTTGCCTATGAAAGGCAGATAGTTTTGCTGGAATCTTATCAATATTATAGTTACAGCTTAAAAGAAAATCTATTTCACCGAAACGAGAGAAGATAGAGTGAGGGATGAAGTTCCACAAAGAAGTTGGGTTTTTTCTAAAGTGTTCCAGCCAATTAATTTTGAAAGTGTTGTTTAGGGTGCTGAAGTCTAAGAAGTTGAGACCACCGTGGTCATAAGTATTCATAACTACAGATTTTCTGATATAGTGGATTCTGTTCTTCCAAAGGAAATTAAAAAGCAACTGATCAATCGATTTACAGGTTTTGACGTCTACATGCAGTGACAATGCAGCATAGGTAAGTCTCGAGATGCCTTCAGCCTTTGTCAACAGAGTTCTTCCTTTAAGAGACAGGTCCCTTTGAAGCCAAGAGTTTAGTTTTTTTCTAGTTTTTTCTATAATAGGAGAAAAATTTGTAGAGCACCTAGAATGTTGAAGCTTATTTACAGTGATACCTAAATATACAACAGATTCTCTTACAGGTACATTACAAATGTCAGGTAAATTACAGTCCTTTAGAGCCATTAATTCACATTTGTTCAAATTAAGAGAAAGGCCAGAAGCCATTGAAAATACACTAATAATATCAAGAGCATGGGAAACCTGAGAAGCATTCCTTAAAAAGAGAGTTGTATCGTCAGCCAGTTGGCTAATTACAATCTCTCTATCAGCGATTGTAAGGCCTTCTAAACTGCTTTTTTTAATATGATGGAACAAGAGTTGAGTGACCAAAAGGAAGAGATAGCAGGAAATTGGGCAGCCTTGCCTGACACCACGGTTTACATTAAATCTGGGGGAAGTTCCAGCTGACAATTTAATGGAACAATTACTGTTTGTGTATAGGGTTCTGATAGATCTACAGAAGAAATCGCCAAATCCAAATGTTTTTAAAGAAAGAAAAATGAAATCATGCTCAATGGTATCAAAGGCTTTATAAAAGTCAAGGAAAAGAATAAAGCCTTCATCAGTAACTAAGTCTGAGTAGTCAAGCACGTCAAGAACTAAACGCACATTATCAGAAATATGTCTATCTTTTAAAAAACCAGACTGAGCTTCATCAATAATATAGGATAGAGTAGTTTTCAGGCGACACGCAAGAAGTAAAGCAAGTAATTTATAGTCGTTATTCAGCAGACATATTGGACGCCAATTATCAAGTAATAAAATATCTTTTCTAGGTTTAGGTATGAGGGTTATCAGGCCTTGAGTCAGAGAAGGGGGGAGAGTCTCATTATTAATACTTTCACTAAACATTTTTAGAAGAAAGGGGGCCAGCTGCTCACTGAACATCTTATAAAATTCAGCACTTAAGCCGTCTACACCAGGGGACTCATTATTCTTAAGAGAGTTGATCGAGATCACGACTTCTTCTAAAGATAGCGGCGTATCACAAAAAACACGATCTTCAGGCTTAACAGCATTAACAGAAGAACAAATAGAATCTAGGAAGGAACAAGCGCTTTCCTTGCAATATTTACTGCTATATAAAGCCTTATAGAAGTCCGCACAGTGAGAGGCAATGTCCTTCTGATCATCTGAGACTACATTGTTAATTTTTAGTTGAGAGATTGAGTTTGAGCTGGCGTGAGTTTTTTCTAGTCTAAAGAAGTAGGCCGAGTTCTGTTCCCCCTCCTCTAGCCATTTTTGCCTCGATCTAACAAAGGCACCCTCTGCTTTATTCTTGTAGATTAAATCAAGTTTATACTGTAGTTCTAAGAGCTGAGAGCTCTCTTCCATTGATAAATCATCAGGGGATTTCTGCGTGAGGGAAGCGATCAGAGAAATAACCTCCAACTCGTCAGCTCTTTTAGATCTGGTAAGATCACTACTAAACTTCCTCAAAAATTTACCAATTTCAAATTTCATCAACTCCCAATTAATACAAAATGTATCTTCTATTACAGCTTTTAACCAGAAACGATTAATTAAATTCTTGACTTCTGCTTGTACCATCGCATGATGAAGGAGAGAATTGTTAAGCTTCCAGTAAGATGAATGGGATCGATCAGGGGAAGAAAGAAGAGAGATTTTAAGATAGATTGCCTTATGGTCAGTCAAAGACGTTGGACTAATATCAACGGATATATTGTCTTTCAGGCAGTTCGAGACTAACCAGAAATCAATTCTAGATTGACAGGATCTTGACTTATTGCTCCACGTATATGTTTTTTCAAGAGGGAACTTCTCACGCCACATCTATCAGGCTATATTTCTCCATAAATGTTTTTAGAGTAAGGTTTGGAGAAGAAACTGATTTGGGTGGCCATCTATCAATAAGATTGTTCATAGCAATATTAAAATCACCGCCCAATACAATGCATGAAGAAGGATATTTGTTCATTAACAAAAGGATATGTTCATCTAAAGTGTCAAAGAGGTGGTCATTGTCCGACTTTAAATTGTAACCATAAATATTGACAATAATAAAGAATGCATTGTAAACTTGAATAACCTGACAGAGAAAATGGCCATTTGGGTCAACAATTGAATTAATAATTTTTCCTGAGAACATGTTTTTTAGAATGCAGACACCTGCTGAGCGCTCTGTGCCATGAGAAAACCAGAGGCCATTGCCCCATTGCGACCTCCAGAGCTTAGAATCATTTGCAACTGAATGGGACTCCTGAACAAAACAAAAATCAGTTTTGAACTGCTTGGCAAAAAGGAACAAGGCCTTACGTTTAGTGATATCACGCAATCCCCTGGTGTTAATAGAAACTAACGAAATAGACAAGGTTTAACCTTGAAAAATAAAGCTTATGAGTAGGCTACAAGAGTAGGTTAGGAAAGATGAAAGAAAGGGACCAAACACGTCACCTAAGTCAACAATTTGTGAGAATAGAGGTGAGATTGATATAATATAGGCTATATAGCCTACCATAGTATATAAGATATTGTACACCAAATAAGCCAACGGCCAACGGAGAACAAAGCGGATGAAATAGATGGTCAATTGACTTCAAAAAACAGGGCGCCAAGGTCTATATAGAAAGGGATGTCTAAGCCATGCTTATGACTCTCAAACGAGAGAATAGGACATTTACATCTGCAATTATCAAAAAGAAATAGACATAAGTAGGCAGACATAAATAACACAACTGTGGCTCAAGAAAGAGGGAGTTCTTTTCCCTCGATAAAGCCTCGCCCTCCCACAAAGTAAGCTACCTTCACCGCTTTCCTTGCCTTTTCAACCAGCGGCCACAGCTTCTGTCTGTTCTCGCGGTCAGTCTTACTGAGGTCTTCAGCAAAACGTAGATTCTTGTCGCGCAGGAAAGCAGAGTTCTTGGCAGCAGCCCACACACCACCACGGGCGACACGAGAAGAGAACTGAATAATGATGCTCCGGGAGTGGTTGGGTTTCTTTGGGCCAAGCCGATGCACTGTGTCGATGACGAGCGGCAGCCTGTCCTTCTCCGCGGGCAGAAGAGTCTGGCAGATCCGGATCACTTCTTCGCGCACCTGTTGATTTTCAACATTCTCGGGAACGCCATGCAGCTTGAGATTCCAGCGCCTTGAGTAGCTTTCTAGCTCTGCAACCCGCGACTGAAGCTGGCTGGTTCGTTGTTTCTCTGACTCAACAGTGTCGTCGAGGCAGGTGACTTTAATTTGCACAGCAGCAATCTCTGAGCGCGTGATGGCGATGGCATCCTGAAGATTTGTAATGCGCGCCGCGTTATCACTGACCATCTTCTCTAAAGCGTCTGCTCTCGAGTTGATCAGATTTGAGAGAGAACTCACAATGTCCACAGAGTCTGAACCCATCTTACTTTTCTTGCCAGCAGGTGGCTTGCTGGGAGTGATGGGCAGAGGAGGAAATTCCTTTTCATCCATTGCTGCTAGCTCAACGGATTTAACGACGTAATCGTGGCAGCTGTCTACAAGGAGGTTGGTGGAGCTAGCTACATCTACCTCAGGAAAGTCAGCCGTTTTTTTTTAACCTCAACTTCTTTTCTCTTTGGCATGTCAGATGACATCAAAAAGTGCATGAAAAGAAGTCAGGAGCAAACAAAGAGTGTAAAACAAGTACACACGTATGATTAAAACGATTCTCACACAAATATAAAAAGTTCGGTGGCAGAGCTCGGTAAAAGCAGGTGTTCACAGCGCCATCTTGGTCGGAACCCGCTGAGGGGAGTGCAAAGCAGCCTCTGCGTCGGAGGGACGCGGCAGCCAATGAAAACGAAGTGGGAGGGGCATTGAGCGAAACGATGGTTACGTATTGTAACCCTAGTTCTATGAGTGGAGCGGAGCCCCACAGGGCTAGCTCCTATTGGCTAGCGAAACCCAGCTAGCTACATTGACTGAAGAAAAAAAACATACACGCACCTGTGTCCAACCAGGTCCGGTGCACCACTGTATAAGCGGGCTACGCCCGCACATCTGCTCCTAACCGAAATTTTCAGCGAGCAGACTGCGGGGTCAGCAAGTCTGTTCCCTGTGGGGCTCCGCTCCACTCATAGAACTAGGGTTACAATACGTAACCATCGTTCTATTTCGTGGAGCTCCGCCCCACAGGGCTAGCTCCTATTGGCATAAGCGGAGCTACACGACCGCACCATACACTCTTGCTGGCCCCAGTAAGGGAAAAACCAGTCAGGACACAAGCCAGGGCTCCAAGGCGAGACCATACTAACAGTTGATCCGACCCAAGCACTGGCCCCACCCCGCCACACTCAGTCTATCACAGCCGAGGGCAAGGAGAGGTACGTGGGGCGAGAGCTGGACCAAAGCGGTTACTCCGTAACAAGCCCGTCCCAGCCTCACACATAAACAGGAACGGAACGTCACTAGACGGGCCTGCTCCTACCTTAGCTGAACCGGTGAGACCTGAGTGAGTCACGTCTGCTTTCCTAGCAGGAAAAAACCCCGCGGCTCAAACCGGTTCTCCAGTAGCGGCGAGACCTGCCATGGTCAATTCTGACTCTTTCACAGAAGACCCGGCGACTCGAGCCGAACACCTACATGAAAAATCCTGTCTAACGCTGGCTCGCACCGGCGGCTGTGTTTAGCACAGATGACGCCACAGAGACAGAGGACATGGATAAAAGGTAATAACGGACAAAAGGAGACGGGGACGACCAAGTCGCCGCCGCACAGATGTCCTCCACTGACACACCATTGAACAGGGCAACTGACGTGGCCACACCCCTTGTGGAGTGTGCCCGAACAGCACCAGGCAGAGGACGACCCGCAGTCACGTAAGACTGGGTGATGCCCTCACAGATCCAATGGGAGAGACGCTGTTTCGACAACGGAGAACCCACCTTCCCTGGGCCGTGGCAAACCAACAACTGGGGGGTGGTGCGGACCGCAGCCGTGCGCTGGACGTAACACGTCAACGCACGCACAGGACACAACAAATGCAGGCGGGCCTCTTCCTCGCTCGCATGAGGTGGAGGATAGAAGGCTCCCAGCTCCAAATCCTGTGCTCTATAGGCGCCCCGGACCACCTTCGGAACGAAAGATGGATCCGTGCGCAACACAGCTTTGCTCCCATCACCCGTGATGAGAAAAACTGTCAACGCCCTCAGATCACTGACCCGCTTGCCCGACGTCAGAGCAAGGAGCAGCGCGGTCTTAATCGATAGCCACTCGAGAGATATCCGCTCCATTGGTTCGAACGGCGCTTTACATAGCGCATCCAGAACCAAGAGCAAATCCCAAGGCGGCGCCGCAGCCTTACGCACAGGGCGAAGACGGCGCGTGCCGGCCAGGAAGCGTTTAACCAGGGGATGCCCGAAAACCGTAGTTTTGGCGAACCCCTCATGGCATGCGGAAATAGCACACGCATACACCTTGATAGTGGATGCTGCCAAACCGCCACCATGATCCATCAGGTGCTGAAGGAATTCCAAAATCGCCTCGACCGATCATGACTCGGGAGCGAAGTCCCTTTCCTCACACCAACGCGCAAAAGCAGCCCATTTGCCAGAGTAAACCAAGGCAGTGGAAGCCGCGCGCGCGCTCTGAATTGTACAGATCACGGCCGGAGAGAGTCCCCTATCAGACAATCTCCGCCGTTCAAGAGCCAGGCCACCAGCGGCCGTCCCAAGACTGGAGGTGCGCAAATTGAGCCCTCCGCCTGGGACAGAGCGTTCGGCCAATGAGGGATGTGCCACGGTTCTACAGTAGTCATGGCCATCACTTCTGCATACCATCTCGCCCAGTGGCGGTCCGGCGCTATCAGTATTACCGATGCACCCTCTGACCGCACCCTGGCCAACAATGGTAAAATCAGCCCCATCGGCGGGAAAGCATACAGCAGCGCCCCCGGCCAGGGGGCATGCGCGAACGCATCCATGCCCAGCGGAGGCTGGTCCTGCTGTCTCAGAGAGAACCAGAGGGGACACTTCGCGTTCTCTCTCGAAGCAAAGAGATCCACCCCTGCTCTGCCGAACCGGGTCCAGAGCTGAGCCACTATCTGAGGATGTAGGCTCCACTCGTCCGGGTGAGGCCCGCCCCGAGACATCAGGTCCGCCCCGACGTTCAGACGGCCGGCAATGTGCCGCGCTGTCAGCGACCGGAGATTGACATGAGCCCATCGCCACAGCATTACCGCCAGACGGTGAAGCGCTGGCGAGCGGACTCCCCCTTGTCGGTTGATGTAAGCTACTGTGGTCTGGTTGTCTGACCGCACCAGCACATCGCGCCCCTGTACCAGGTGTACAAAGTGGCGCAATGCCAGTAGCACCGTCTCCAACTCCAGGAGGTTGATGTGGCGCCGTTCTCCGACGGCCCACAAACCACCTACGGCCCAGGACAGACATGTACCACCCCAGCCGCTTAGAGACGCGTCTGTGAAGACAGCGACGTGAGCCGACACCCTGCCTATTGGAACACCGTGCGCTATTACGCGCCGGTCCCTCCAATAGTCGAGGTCTGCTGACAACGACCCCGGCATCCGCACAAGGCGCCGTCTGTGCCTCACAGGGTCCAGACGAAGCCGCGCGAACCATCTCTGCACGCACCTCATGTGAAGAAGGCCCAGTGACACTACCACATGGGCGGCTGCCATGAGACCCAGAAGGCGCATGATCGACAGAACCGCGATCTTTCGAGAAGGACGGCAAACACTGAGACTCTTCTCCAGTGTTTCCCTCCTTGAATCGGATAGCCGTGCTCTCATGGCGCTCGTGTCCAGATTGATACCTAGGTAAACAATCTGACGGGCCGGCCACAGAGCACTCTTCTCCCAGTTGATTGCAAACCCCAGGTCGGTGAGATGCCGCACCACCGTGGCGGTATGCATCAGAGCCAACAAAGGCGACGGAGCCAGTACCAGCAGGTCGTCCAGGTACGCCAGGATCCTGATGCCCTGCCGGCGCAGTGGCCTCAACGCCGCCTCCACACAATTGGAGAAGGTTCTGGGGGCGAGCGCATATCCAAACGGGAGTCTGGTATATTCGTACGCCACACCCAGGTAGGCGAAACGCAAAAACTTCCGATGCCGATGAGCTATCGGTATGTGGAAGTAAGCGTCCTTGAGGTCTATGCTGGTGCAAAAATCGCCGGGAAGGAATGCCTCCAGCATTTGTCGCACCGTAAGCATATGGAACTTCAGATTCGTCACCGTTTTGTTGAAAAGGCGGAGGTCCAAAATTGGCCTCACGCCCCCCGTCTTCTTTGGCACGAGGAAGTAGCGGGAATAAAATCCCTCGTCCCTCTGGTCTGACGGGACCACAGTTACCGCTCCCTTCGCCATCAGTTCTGCAATCTCTGCTGACAGAGCAGCAGCCTGAGTGGGACGCGGTATCACTGTCTCCACTACGCCCGTGAAGGGCGGTGGGGGGCAACAAAACTGAATGAGATACCCTTCCCGTAGAACACGCTGCAACCAGCTGTCCAGGAGACATCTCTCCTGCCAGACTGTGAAGCGGTTGGAAAGAGGTTGTGCCGGAGATCGCGGGAACAGATCGAGGAACCTGCCATAGTTCAATTTGGCCCTGACCGCCACCGGACAGCTGAGAAACTCTGCCGTCCTGGCCCAAGGCGGGCCACCCTCGAAAGGGAGATGAAAAATCCCCATTGGGAGTTCCATGTCCCTGAACAGCACGAGGATGAATGGCATTCCTGTCAAGAAGCACTTCATTCACAAAAAGAGGAAGTGAGCCGACACCGTCCGCATTGCTAACAAGCCGCCGTCGCTCATCCCATTGAGAGAAAACGGCGGAGTGTTGCAACGCGGGAAGCCCCGCCTTCTCATTTGCATGATCTGTCAAGGTGCCGTCTTTCGCAGACCGACTAGACGGGACACGAGAGGCGGGCAGTGATCTCGCGCCAACATCACACAAAGCGGCCAGGCGAAAACCATGCGACTGGTGCACGTTGTGAGATGAAGTGTGGATATCAGACACCATAGGCCTGCTCCTTTTAGCTAAAGGCCGAGCGTTGGTATCACACACACTGACGGAGCGACGCCTCGGCTGCTCATGAAAATAGCCAGCCGAGGCAGTAAACATGGAAGTATTCTCACTGACCGGTGGGCGTGAAAACTCTCTACCTGTCGAACACACAGGGAGAGGCTTGAACGCTCGGCCCGAATGAACGAACGCCGTCTGGGGGTCTAGCGCATCTTTTTCGCCGCTAAACCCCGCCAGCGGTCGGTCCCGAGAAAACTCCGAACAGGGCAGTACAGCCATAGCACTTGGCCTGGGCGCACACATCCCCTCTGTTAAAAACCCAAACGGTCTGTTAAGAACAGGGGCGGCGAGACCTGCCGTGGTCAAATCTGACTTTCTCACAGAGGACCCGGCGGCTCTAGCCGAATATATTACATTCGCTGAACCGGCGAGAGCTGCGCACGTCACGTCTGCTCTCTTTGCAGGAAAAGACTCCGCGGCTCGAGTCGGTTTTCCAGCTGCGGCGAGACCTGCCATGGTCAATTCCGACTTTTTCACGGAAGACCCGGTGGCTCTAGCCGAATACATCACATCAGTTGAGCCGGCGAGCCCCGCGTGAGTCACGTCTGCTTTAGCAGGAAAAGACTCCGCGGCTCGAGCCGGTCTTCCAGCTGCGGCGAGACCTGCCGTGGTCAATTCTGACTCTTTCACAGAAGACCCAGCGGCTCTAGCCGAGAACATTACAGTAGTTGAAAAGGGAGGAGATGCGGACTGCACATTACAACCAGCTTGATAACGTTGCATCGTGTTTGCTTTATTGAGCAGGGAAACTTGCTCACCGCCGCTCTTAACAGAGCGTGGTGTGGGCACAACACAGTCACGCATCTCCACGCACCGTCAATAGGTGCGCCTCTTCCTACCCCAAGCCGGAGGCGGAGCGGTGGGCGCGCTTGAAGACGCCGGACCGGTCCCGGCACCCTGGGCGGGGTAGGCAGGGGGAGGTCGCGGGGGAGGAGCCGCGTGCGCAGTCCAGGAGCCCGGGCGAGCCGGTCCATGGGCCGTAGCGGGGCGGGACCCCGTGGCAGGTTGTTTAGCCTTGTGTGTTCGCCGGCGCTTGCTCCCAGTCGCGGCAGCATCAGCCGGAGCACGCGGACGTGCCGACACACTGCGCTCCCCCGGAGCAGCGAGGTGGCGAGCGAGGAGGAGCCGGTCCTGCTCCTGGCTGCGACACTGCTCAAGGATGTTAGACACAGCCGCCCCAAACAACCCCTCCCTACTGACCGGTGAGTTGAGGAGGACACTCTTGTTTTCCTCACGCAGACGAGTCAGGGAGAGCCATAGGTGGCGCTGCTGCACCACCGACGTGGCCATCACTCCACCGATAGCTGCTACGTCAGTCCAGCCGGTTACCCTCGTAGCTCTGCTGAACTGGCGAAGCGGACCTCTGATGGCCAACGGCCGCTCCCATTCAGCCTCGACGAACGCCTCCAGGTCAGGCATAGCCGGCAGGAGACGAGGAGCAGGCTGAGAGGGACGCCCGTAGCAGACGGAGCTCCACAGTGGGAGCCCCGTAGTCGCAGCAACCTCCGGGACGGGGATACCCGTCTCTCTCCAGCAGCCGGGGCAGGTCGCGATCGAAGGAACCCCGCCCCGGGAAGGAGGCGCCACTAGCCGTAGTGGCTTCCGACGCAGAGAGAACCTCGTCTGCCTCGGAGAGCTCTTCCCCATCATCCGTAGGCGCGAGGGAGGTAATCGGGGCCGCCGGTTGTTGCGGGGGCGCGCCGATGTCCTCGCCGACCAGCTGGACCAGACCTTCAGTCTCCAGCGGCGGCGGAGCGAAGAAATGCGCCCGGAGCATCCTCTCCATGGGGTCCAGGAGGGCGCAGATCTCGCAGGCGGGGGACGGAGCCAGACCCGCTCTGGCGTGCTGCGGCCCCAGACAGCGGAAGCAGAGGTGGTGTCCCACGTCGCTGTAGCGGGAGCCGCAGACACAGAAACGATCCGGCGGATCAATCGGCGCCGGCAGGGGGTCATCTGAGGACGCCGCCAGCTCCGCTTGGGTCCGCTGAGTAGACATCTTCTTATCTTCTCCAGTAGCAATGCGAGCTGAAAATTTCGAAGGAGCAGATGTGCGGGCGTAGCCCGCTTATACAGTGGTGCACCGGACCTGGTTGGACACAGGTGCGTGTATGTTTTTTTTCTTCAGTCAATGTAGCTAGCTGGGTTTCGCTAGCCAATAGGAGCTAGCCCTGTGGGGCGGAGCTCCACGAAATAGAACTGGCTTGGCACGCAGCTGGAAGTGCCGTCCCATTTAATTCACGGCCCTGCACCCTCTGGCCCTTCCAGCTGACGTCAATTAAGTGCTCAGGCCGCAGGCCGCAAGTGCGAGGGGCCGCAAGTGCGGTTTGCGCACTCAGATTGGGATTCAGCTAAAATAAATCGGTGTCGGCCTATTTACTAGAGGCGCTCATACTTACAAGTGTCAGATAAACATGAAACTTAATTTACCTAAGCAAAGGGGTCTATTTAAACAAATGCTGGGTTTTGAAGACTCGGCGCCACCATTAAATAACTTATTTAGACGCGTTCTGTCCGAGTGAAATAATTTTTCCGAGGTAGTCTTCTTCTGTGGTGGTGGCGGTCTCTTTGAAGCTTCAAATCACCACCACCGATTTATTTTGACGGCGAAGTGAATGGAGCTGGAAAGGACTGTTCTTCTTCTTCCTTGGGTTTTATGGCGGATCGCAAACAGCTTAAAGGTGCATACCGCCACCTACTGTACAAGAGTGTGCATCATCATGTCATCATCCTAGTGCTTACAGACTACAGTCTGCCCCACAAACGTGTGTCACCCAAGAAAGTAAATAGAGCCTTCCTGCAGATTCCTACCCCCTCCCCCTCCGTGCCCAGTAAACCCCTCAAAGACCATTCCCGTCCTGCTTCTCTGACCTTATCCCGGAGTCTCTCTCTCTCTACTTCATAGTTGGGACAGTGCAACAGAACATGTTCAGTGTTTTCTGCAGCTCCACAGTGCCCACATGTACCACTCCCCCTTTTCCCCAGTACAAACAAGGTGCCGTTCAGTCCCACGTGATCAAACCTGAGTCTAGCCATGATGATTTCCTCCCTCCTGTTCTGTGCAGTGTAGTTCTTCACCATAACTGACTTCTGCACCCTGTGATACCCCCTCCCCTTCTGGTCTTCATCCCACCTCTTCTGCCAGAACTCAAATCCCTTCCTCCTAATCACCGCTTTCCCCTCTCCCTTCCCGAGCGGAACAGGCACCGAGATGACCTTAGTCAGCGCACCTTTCGCCAGTCGGTCTGCAGTCTCATTCCCTGTCACCCCCTCATGTGCCGGAACCCAACAAAACTGCACGTCTATACCACCCTGTGAAGCCTAAAAAAACTTTGATACAATTCAATAAGTAGATCCTCTCTGATGGACTGGGTGGACTGTATACTGTCCAGCACTGATTTGGAGTCCACCACATTCCACCACTCTATCAGGTCTGACCTCCTCCACCCACTGCAACCCAAGGATGACCGCCACCATTTCAGCCGTGTACACAGATAACATATCAGACAGCCGCTTGGAAAGACCCACTTTGAACCCCGGGACATACACTCCAACCCCCACTCTATCCAGTTCATCCTTCGACCCGTCAGTGTAGATCTCCACACACCCGTAGTAACTCGCACGCAGATACATGCCCGTGTTCACACCCACTTCACCTGGCTGCCATCCATGTTTTCTCTCCAGAACGCGCCTGTCCACGGTCACTTCAGGGAAGAGCCAAGGGGGCACCCAACTAACTGGGGCGGACCTAGTGAACTCCATCCCCTCCAGCCCATAGTCCCTCACTGTGGCTTCAATAGTTCACCCAAACCCAGTCCCCTGGAACCTATTGAGTTCCCAGCAATCCCGCAACGTGAGCTTAGCAAGGTGGTCGTCCCCACACCCTTGCAGCCTAACCCAGTAGGCCAGTGCCAGTTTCTCCCGCCTGAGCTCCAGTGGCATTTCTCCACCTTCAACGAGCACCGCATTATTGGGGGTAGATCTAATAGCTCCCAAACAGATCCGCAGAGCCCTGTATTGCAACCGATCCACTTTAAGCAACTTGGACTTAGCTGCCGCTGCATACACCACACCCCCATAGTCCAGAGCTGACCTCATCAGTGCCCTATAAATGTCCAGCATTGCCTGTGTTCCTGCCCCCCAGTCACACCCAGCCACAGCACACAGTAGATTGACAACCTTTTTGCACTTGGTTTCCAAGTGGCGAATGTGAACTGCCCATGTAAACCTGCTGTCGAGCCACAGGCCCAGGTATTTAAACTCTGTAACCAACTCCAGAGGCCGACCATAGAGCATGAGCCCCCCAGCCTCGAGCTTGCGCTTATTAGTGAACACCATGTAGCAGGACTTGCTCGCTGACAGTTTGAACCCCCACTCATAAGACCACCTTTCCACCTTCTCAATTGCCTGCCTCAGCTTCCCGAACACGTACGGTACATTCCTTCCCCTCATCCAAATGGCCCCATCGTCTGCATAAAGAGCCGACTTGATGCATCCCTCAAGGTTCGCAAAAATATCATTAATCATCACATTAAACAACACCGGGCTGATCACACTCCCTTGAGGGATACCATTCACTATGCTGAACAGCTCTGAGACGTCCGCACCCACCTTGACTCTAAGTGTCCTACCCGTTAAAAAGTCCATAACCCAATTGTACTACCTCCCCACAATACCCAAACGACTCAACTTGATAAGTAGCCCATCCCTCCACATAGAGTCGTACGCCTTTTCAATGTCAAAATAAACTATCACCATCCCCTCCTTCATTTTCATTGACTTTTCAACATCAGAGCAGACTCCAACCAGAGCATCCAGCGTGGAACGCCCTTTCCTAAATCCACTCTGACAGTGACTCAGTAGCCCTCTCCGTTCCAGCACATGACACAGCCTGCGAACTATCATCTTCTCCATCCATTTGCACAAATGAGAAGTCAATGCGATGGGCCTGTAGCCATCAGGCACAGCAGGGTCCTTCCCAGGCTTATGAAACGGCAAAATCACTGCACTCTTCCACCCACATGGTAAGAGGCCCTCACTCCAGATTCTATTAAAAAATCTCAGTACTAGCTGCAAAGATGCCACGGGTAGCTGTCGGAACATGGCATAGCACAACTGGTCCTGCCCTGGGGCTGAATACCCGGTACCCTGCAAAGCTTATTTGAGCTCTGTCATTGTAAAGTCCACATCTAGGGTTGACCCAAACTCACCACTCCGATCCCACACATTCCCATGTCTACTAAGAGTGCAGATCTTCTGCTGCCTATGCACTTCATCCAGGTGCTCCCCACTATGCACTGCAGCAAATGCACGACCCAACATATCCGCCTTCTCTTTATCAGACACTGCCAGCCTCTCCCCAACATTCAGTGCTGGAATACGGACTGATGCCCTCGACCCACTCATTCGCTTAAACATGGACCAGACTTCTCCCAGCTGCACATTCCTGCCAATAGAGGAACAAAATTCCGTCCACGTCCTCTTTTTTGTGCTTTTCACCACCCTACGAGCAACAGCCGTACTCCGTTTGTAGGCAACCAAATTCTCGGGCGACAGGTCCCACCTCAAAACTCTAAGAGCCTTGTTCCGCGCTCGAACCGCACTACTGCATTCTTCATTCCACCACGGCACCACCTTCTTCCTACGCTGGGTCAACCGTCTTGGTGTACTCACAGTGGCAGCATTCAAAATATGACCAGCCATCTCAGCTGCGCAGTCCTCTATGCTACCTTCAAGAGCAACCAGATGAGCCGTGCCCTCACAAGACAACCTAAAGACCTCCCAGTCAGCCTTCCCGAAACACCACCCAGTAAGTGCACACCCGTCTTGCACGTACACACTCGCACGAACAACCGTGAGAACTGGAAAGTGGTCACTCCCAATAGACGACTCGGTCTTAACGCGCCACTCACAGGCCGTCACCAGACTACTTGACACCAACGTAAGATCCAGGCAGGACATTGTACCCCTATTCACATCAAGCCTCGTGCCCTGCCCATCATTAAGGCAGACCAGCGACCTTCCATCCAACACGTCTTCCACCACCTGACCATTACTGTCTGTATGAAGACTGCCCCATAAACTGTTGTGTGCATTAAAATCCCCAACCCACAATTCCTTCCTAGACACCGCCCCAGCCACCGCCCCAGCTATGTCCTGGAACATGTCCACTGTAAGCGACTTACACGGATTGTAGAAATTGACCACCCTAATATTGCCCCCCTCCCGCGGGCTGCACAAATCAACCACAATACATTCAACATCCACAGGAGAGGGCACCTCCCTATAGGCTAGCCCATCTTTCAGAAAAGTCGCACACCCCCCACCACTTTGATTGTGCGCCCGATCTTTCCTTACAGACCTGAACCCGGGGATCACAAAATCCAACTGAGGCCGCAGCCAAGTTTCCTGCACACACACAACATCAGGAACCACATCTAACTCATACATATACTTCTTCAATTCTTGGCCATTGGCTACAAGGCTCCTAGCATTCCACTGCAGAATGTGAAGCACCATCAGTAAGGTGTCAACCCTCCCCATTATCTACTGGTTTAGTCAACAAAGCATGTATCTGTTCCGCTTTAACCTCCGTCACCGCAAGGAATCTTTCGGCTGCCTCCACAATGGCTTTGATCTTATCGCTCTTCCCTTTATGCTGCGCTGCAACATTCATGACATGACAGATGAAGGCCACAAAATCCACCTTACCCACTACCAGTGTGTCATCGCCAACACTACATTTGTGGGAACACACACTAGGCTGTGGAGCTGGAGCTTGGGACTGGGGCCGCCTGACCGGCACAGGACCAACACTCTGCACTGCAGCACTCTCAGTCACACCACTAGGAGGCCTGCTGCTCGGCCCCGCCGCCCTAACCGTCTTCAGTGCCTCCGCGTACGATACCCCTGTCACCACCTTAACCCGTTGGACCTCCCTGGCTTCAATCTGCGCTACACATCCACCATATGCAGCACTGTGCTCACCCCCGCAATTACAACAATGCATCTTGGCATCTACCTCACACTTCCCATACTCATGTTGGCCCCGCAACGGGCGCATCTAACCTGACCCTTACACTGCTGTGCTGTGTGCCCCATTCTCTGGCACTTGAAACATCTGAGCGGCTTGGGGATGAACGCCCTCACACTATACCTCACGTAACCCATTTGTACTGACGGAGGAAGGGCTTTCTCAAACTGAAGAACCACTGACAAGGTGGCCGTCAGCGCGCCATCCCTCTTGCTCATAAGTCTAGTGGCCTCAACCACCTTGCCTCCACGCAGCTCCTTCTTGATCTCCTCCATAGACACACTCACAGGCACACCCGAAATAACACCCTTCAACCGCGCCATTGCACCCGGAACATGAGCCTTCACCCTTTCCCCGCCAAGCGACGACAACCCCAGGATCTTGCTACTCTGTATCTCGCTGTTAGCACAAATCAATACTCGCCTATTGCCGAGAAACCGAGCAAACTTCACCTTCCCTATCTCTTTCTCGATCGCCGTAGTCAGTTTAAGGGGATGACAGTGCCCGCCATCCTGATCAAACTCCACAATTACCTTCCACGACACGACCGGGGCTCATCCGAGAGCTACCTCCACCGAGTCTCGACTGCTTCACACAGCCGCCCTCGGACTCACTACCTCCCGAACCCTGCCCCCGATCTCTCCTCTTCAAGCTCCTCCTCGGCCTCGCCTCACTCCACTCCATTTGTGTCCTGTACCCACCACTACCACCACCACCATCCGAACTAGTAGACATGTTGATACAGTCAGAGTACAGTTTATGCAATCTCACCAGAACCAAACACTTTGAATCTACCGCCCGATCGCCACTTCCGCATCCTCTGGGGGACCGCCCTATCCTGCTCCTCTGTTTCGGAAAGGACTGTTGTCTGGCATGAGCGAGCGTAATGCGACAACAGGACTGAGAAGGGCTACTACTGAGCCAACTGTTAGCCAACTAGCTGACGGAAGGCGCTAACTTCCGGTTTTGCAGACTTTTCGAAATAAAAGTTTGAGTCTGTAGAGTTGCAACTTGCACTACATTGTGTTGACTGTTGTGTTAGTCATCTTAAATAAGAAGTACATTAATGTAACTGCTGTGGGGTCAATTCTTCTTGGTTATTTATTGATTGCTTAGCAATGATTTGTTGTATTTCAACATTTCAGAACACATGGAGAGGAAGTTTGCAGTGGTGCGGTGGATTGAAGGGGAGGATTGTGGGAAGCTCAGCGACATAAAAACTGATGCCATAAGGGGGTATGATGATACCAAGATGGACCAGGATGGGAATCCTATTTCCAACTACTCAGCCATTATTGAATGGCGCCGTGGGAAGAAACAACGAGGAGGATGGCCTTACTACAGAGGCGCTTTTTGTTAGTGGTAGGATACAGTTACTATGGCTTTACAAAAAGTTGTTACGGTGTTATGAAAAAGTTATCTGGAGTAATCAGCTGTTTGAGTTTAACTCTGGTGTATGTATGTATGTTTCTTTTGTTCTTCAGCTACTCGTTTTGAGACAACCCGTAAACTGAACTCACTGCTGAAGGAAGAAGCTGAGGAAGAAGAACCTGCAGAGCTGCCAAAGAGGGTGTCAGTGGCCCCCCATAAATTTGGGGATTCTGATTCAAATGAGTCAACTGAGGTTGAGAGTCAGTCATTGCTTAAGGTGACGTTAATTTACTTTTAACTTCTATGTAATGACCATATTCCTCTGTGGTACCATTTAATTAGAATATGTAAGGGGTTTTGCATTACAGTGTACAAGGTATTGAATATGACTAGAAAAAAAATTGTACAGTAGGCCTATGGGCTGCTCAACTCCAGCAACAGCTGTGTTCTCTTGGTTTGCTATGTCAGTATTTCCATTTTCTGTCTCTTGTCACCCAGAAGTCAAAGGCTCCAATGAGGACAGATCCTGCAGAAGAGTTCCTTAAGCAATACGATCAATCACAGCCTTCTTCAGATAACAATCCGAGAAAGACTGTAAGGAATCTTGATTGTTGATATTAATTCTGTTGTACAGTATGTTAAATTATTTTTAAGTTAGGGGATTGGTTAGGGTTAAGGAATTGGTTAGGGTTAAGGAATTGGTTAGGCATATCAATCAGTCTGCCAATCAGGAGGAGTAAGGCAGGTCGTTCCCAAATTCACCAAACGGGAAAAAAAATATTGCGTGCAGTATGGCTGTTTAGCTCCAGCAACAGCTATGTTTTTGTATTGGTTTGCTTTGTCAGTGATTCCATTTTCTGTCTCTTGTCACCCAGAAGTCAAAGGCTCCAATCAGGACAGACCCTGCAGAAGAGTTCCTTAAGCAATACGATCAATCACAGCCAACAATGGATAACAATCTGAGAAAGACTGTGGTTCAATTACAGCAGGAGATCAAGGACCTGAAAGCAGAGAATGCTAAATGGAAGGAGATGGTTCTTCAAGGTATTCAGGATTCACTCATCGAATTATTAGATAGCTACAGATTTTGAACTAGTTTTCTGAATAACTAGGCTGTATTATCTGTATTGTAGGCCACATTGTCCTAAAGAAGAGTGATAATAACTAATTAATCATTATTTGTTTTTGATGTACTGTGTCTAGATATACCAGAACTCCTACTGAACATGAGGAATACAATTGACTCAGCTGCACCTCCTAAGAGACCCAGGATGGAGCTTACCACACCATTGCTGGACCTTCCAGATTCTGTGCAGTCTAGGTCCAGTTCTTCATCTGTCACTTCACCGCTGTGCCTCAGATCTACACTGTCCAGTGACAGTCCCACATCGGCGCCTGTCACTCCATCATGCACTGTCTCCCAGTCTTCTATGGTAATTGTACAGCCCATAAAACAGTACTGCTTGTCAGACTTGCTTTTAATGGCAGATCTAAGGTGTCTAAAAGTCTGTTGGGCTGAACAAATCATACGTGACTTTAAATGCTCACAGTGTGTCTTCGTCTCAACAGCTGGAGATCCATCCTGGGACCGGAGTCATGGTTGACAAATTGGTATGGGCCTATGCCACAAATGCCAATACGGCCACAGTGTTTGTGAGGCATCTGCTCACTGCAGTCTTCCCAGTGGAAATACTGCTGGTGAGCAATCTTCGGGGGATCAAACGTGGCAGAGGAGATGCCCGTCTACCACTGGGCAAAAATAAATTGAATGCCATTAAAGTAAGTTTTCAGCTTTTCAGTAGGTGTTTCGCCAGGGCGAAGTGTCCTTGAGCGAGACACTGAACCCCAAATTGCTCCCAATGAGTAGGCTAGCACCTTTCATGGCAGCTGCTGCCATTAGTGTATGAGTGTGTGTGTGGGTGAATGGGGGAATGAGAGGCCATTGTAAAGTGCTTTGGATTGCAGTCCATTTACCAATAGTCTCCGCTTTTGTGTATTTTCAAATTTTAGCCTACTGTACCCCACTAAGGTTTTTCTTGCTTTCCTTTCTTTTCTTTTTTTTCCTATGTAGGTGCAACTCTTGAGAGATGGCCAGGGACCCCGCTCTCCAACATTGGAAGCACAATCAACGGCAAGATTACCGAACTCCGGTCAAAAAGGAAAACCCCTGCTGTGTCCACAACTTAAATTGTTTTGTTTGCTCTGTCACATAGTTCTTGGGTCTGGGTCTGAGTGATATGTTTAAATTGCTACACTATTGAGTTCCAGCTTTGATAAGCGTGTTTTTATTTATTTTTGATTACTGTTACTGGTCTGCATGAGCAGCAGAAGTTTGTGCAACAACTAGTATTTTTAGCCTCTACTAGTAATCATTTA
The DNA here is from genome assembly GCF_949987555.1 of Borostomias antarcticus. Lineage (NCBI taxonomy): Eukaryota > Metazoa > Chordata > Actinopteri > Stomiiformes > Stomiidae > Borostomias > Borostomias antarcticus. The sequence continues at coordinate 12,701,061 of NC_140244.1, forward strand.
GTTTAGCCTCTACTGTAAAGGACAACACAGGCAGGCATACTGTAGGCTTCAAACACCAGCACAGAGCATGTGGGCTTGTTTTAATTGTTTAATTGCTATTGAAAGCAGTTACAGTATTAAAGATTTGCAAAATAAAGGTTTGCCTAATAGTCATGTTTACTATATCTAGACTGCATTTATATCATTGTGTGGTGGAAATTAGTTGTTTTGAGGGCAAACCAGTTTTAAACTCGTGTGTCAACTAAGGTATCTTTTTTATGCTGTTATGGTCATTTTCATTGGGTGACATATAACAATCTCATAAGAAATATACAGGAAGCATAGTTTACCTTTAAGTTAGATATACTTTACATACAAAAAACCTATAGATTATGGTATACATTTATATATTAAAAGCATATGTTTTTAACTGAAATGTTTAAATATTTGATAAAAAAACAACTTCAAAGTTTATATGGCACATATATGGGAAACATGATTTGCTATGCACTTCCCTTATAAACAACAAACATAATTCTTACTTGATTCATACTTAATTCTTATACGATATGATGTATGACAAAAATGTGAAATGGGCATTTTCATTGGGTTATGTATAACAATCTCATAGAAATTATATAAAGAAAGCATAGTTTACCTTTAAGTTAGATATACTTTACATACAAACAACCTATAGATAATGGTATATATTAATATATAAAACAATTTAAAAGTTTGTAGGGCACATATATGGGAAACATAATTTGCCATGCACTTCCCTTATGAACAACAAACATAATTCTTACTTGTTGCATACTTAATTATACAATAATGGTGTAAGAGAAAAATGCGAAATGGCTCACTTTCAGGAGTAAATCATAGTATGAGACATATAAGTTTTGCCACTAGAGGCAATGTCAAATTCTTGTAATTTTTTTCTATTTCTTTTCCGTATGGGTAATCATTCACTCAATCGATCCATTCATCCAGGTACGATACAGTACGTTGTTCTGGCTACCGTCCGTTTATTCTTCTAACTGGTGTCTTTTTTCATCTGTACTTTATAGTGACATTTTTATTGAAAACCATGCACATTCCACACACAACTGCATGCACTGGCGTTCTCTCGTCCAATATTCATTGACCATTAATTTCTTAAGTTTCATGAAACAGGTTATTTTACTGATCAAGCATTTTTATACTTTAACTTTGTTATTTTGCGAGTTGTTTGCATAGGTAAAATACTTTTTCTGCACCTCTTCCAGAGTTTAGTTATTTATAACAGCTTAATATATTCAATTCTTGCCAACAACGCCATTAATGATGTTAGAAACTCAACTTACACATATTACTGATCAATAATTATTCAGAAGAGAGATTATCTTTCTGTAGTTTATTTAACAAAGAATAAGCATATTAATACACGACAATATAAAACAATAACCAAGCTTCAGGCGTGGTCAAATACAATTCTGACAGGTCTGACAAGGACAGTTAAGTAACAGTGATAGACAATACAATACCGTGACAGCGTGGGAGCAGCAGAGTAGCAGAAGTTGACGTCAAAGTAAAACAGGTGTGAGCTAGCATGCTAACAAGCTAACATGCTAGGCTAAGCTAATGCTAATGCTAAAGCTAGCATATGATAGTTTAACCCAACATGAGCTACGAGGTTAAGTGCGCAAGCTAAGCTACCCAATCCGGTGGTTCTTCTTTTATACTGTTTAGTGTGGGCTGGTCACATGACAATCTTTAATTATGGTGAGAAGCGATGCTGGCCCAGAACCAGTTCAAGATTAGACCTGCTAGGGGACTGGACCATATCTAATGTCGAGTTGGGCAACTTAACAGCTGTTGGTGCTCCGAGAGCCTTCTCTGACCTTCTATGACCCTCAGACTGTTAATCAGAGTCACTGTAGCCAGAACTGACTTTATATAAACAGCAATGAAACTGGTGAAGTTCTGCCCCAAAACCCACTTCACTGGTTTACGGCCAGCCACTGCGGGTTCCGGGGGAGTTTCTTCCGGATGCAGCCACTCCCTGGTCTACCTCTCATCGGACTGGGCCCCAGGAAGGCGCCAAGGCTTTTGCGCTGGTCCCCACATCTCACCACTGCCTCCCTCAGTCCTACGTTCTCAAGGATCTGATGTCGGCCAGATATGTCTTCATCCACCACGGCCGCCACCGTACCCCTCTGCAGCCTCCCTACGACGGGCCCTTCCGCGTCCTGGAGACAGGGCTCAAGAACTTTGTGGTGGACATGGGGGGAAAGCCAGAGCGGGTCGCAGTGGACCGTCTCAAGCCTGCCCATTTGGATCTGGACAGACCAGTTGACCTGGCCCTGCCCCCGCGGCGGGGTCACCCACCTGCTCAGGCCTCCGGCCCGGCACCGATCCACACCCATCCCTGCCCCTGTGCCTGTTAAGCGCAGCCGCTTTGGCCGCCTTATCCGTCCCCCACCATGTTGACTTTCTCCCTATGAACTGTTTGCCTGTTGGCTGTAATATTGCTGTTTTGCATTTTTTGATATGGTGAATTCTGGGGGGGCCTGTGTGGTGGATACACATTTGCATAGTATTGAGACATTCACCAGAGAGTTAGGAATTCAGAACGAGAACTAACAGCTAGTTCAAATGTAGACAAATGTCAGATGTGTTTAGCTCATGCGTTGGATACTTTCTGGGTTGCTAGGTTACAAGAGTTGGGACGTTAGTTGTTACATTGTTGATACTTGCTACTTTGTTGTTACCTCGACTGCGCTGTAACTTTTGTTGTTTATTATGTGAGTAAATAGCTAGACTCGACTCGCCTTACGTCTACCGTCTCCCCGTTATTGTCTCCCACATGTTACTATTTACAGAACATACACTAAATATCTGTGACCCAGAGAGAAAGCCGCCAAAACTCAAGAGGTCAGGCTGTGGTCTGCTTCTGATGTTCTTTTGCCAACAACCCACTGGTGTTGGTGTAAGAAGTGCACACACATAGGCCTACAACCCCCCCCCCACACACACTCACACAAAATGTGTCTTATGGTATTGGACCTGGAGATTCATAATCTGAGCAGCTGTCACACTTTAACCTTGGCAAGCTGCAGCCAACTGCTGTTAAAAACAAATAAACTGGTCAAACAAACAGTAGAGACAGGGGAGTGAACAAGATGGACAACAAAAAAAAGCTGAGTTGGGGTCATTAACTCCAGTTGCCTGGGTAATGTGATGTATGTAGCTTGAAGATAACCTGACCCACAACTCAGCACAAATAACCAGACTGATTGAAATACAGACATTAATGCTATTAAACAAGCTCTCTCATCACAAACTACCCGTACAAATGTAGGTCTCGGAGTAGGCAGGACAGTGTAGAGCAGGCACACAAATCTGCCCAGTTATTTGGCAGAAGATCCATCCAGTTTTTCCTCAGACTTTCTGAAAGGCTCCCCCCACAAGATTTTCAACACAAATGTCCCCAAAAGTGTGCCTGCTCTACACTGTCCTGCCTATCCTGTATTGCTCCCTGTGCAGCTCCTCCAGAAGACCCAGGGCCAAGAGTAAAGTATCAAGCCAGCTCAAGCACCTGGGCCCAGAACTGTCCCAGCCACCAGCCCAAGCCGAATCGCCTCCAGTTCCCAGAGATGTGGTCACAGCACAGCCCCCCCAGGAGGGCACACTCCTTGGCCCTCGGGGTGAATGGGGGACCTGACCAAGGGCTGGAGATGAGAGATGTACTGGGTGAGGATCCCCAAACAGAAAGGCAGGCCCTAGCAGTGTGTGTCTGGAGCATCACAGGCTGTGCAGGAGGTCGGCCACCAGTAACAGAGAGCAGTGAAACGCAGCCAGATCTTCCAACTACAGGAGGGCACCCTAGCTTCGTCAGCAGGATCAGGTTGACACCTTTCAGGGTAACTAGAGCCAGGGCCACCCGTGGCCAATGCAGTAGTCGTAGAGGGGTTGTGGAGCACTGTGAGGACAGGTCCAACACAGGATCCATCACATGCAATATGTCAGTGAGAAGGTGCACAGCCCACATAATATTGGAGAAAGCCATTGGTCAGACCCATGCAGGGCATCAGTGACTGGGAGAACCAACCAAGTGACGTTAAAGAGCGTGTTAAATCGTAGCCGACTTAACATTAGAGGCAGGCCTGTTGTTCAGGTGTCACCTCCACAAAATTAAAAACAATCTCAGGATGTAATATAAAACTTGCTGTGAAGCACCCATTTGAAAAGCAACAGTGCAAAGGTTTCATTAGGTTTCACTGTTAAGCCACAATTTCTAACACATTTTGGTCTGCTTATTTAATTACCCCTTGGATCTGGATGTGTCCTGCAACTGCCTGCCCCAGCCACTACCATAAGATATTGCATTTCCTTCTGTCAAGATCATGGGACAACATGCAAAACCTTAAGAAAAAAATATAATACAAGCAACTTGTTTTAGAGGTTCTTTATTGACCATTTCAGAAGTGATGGTTCACAAGTGGTGGATCAGTGCTGAAAGAGGGAGAGCAATGTTGAAATATATACTTCAAACTCCATTTCATGTTCAAGTGTCACATCTCTGACCTAGAAATTCACTTTTTCGGGGTCTTGCTGTGTATAGGGGAATTGTGACCAGCTGCATAAGGCTGTGCACCCAAGCTGCCAGAATGAGGCCAAGTTGGAATCCAGGGAAGTGCTCGAGGTGCTGCATTAGGGACAGACTTGTGAGCTGGTTGAGGGGGGTTAAACCCTGCATAAGGGAATGGGTAGTAGTATGGCCCTTTAGCATGATCAGGGGCAATAAAGCCCTCTGGCAACCTGTCAGGGTCTGCAGGAGTGCCCTCAATGTTGGTAGGGATGGGTTTAAGAGTGGCAGCAGGTTCAGGAGTGGCAGCAATTGTAATGCATTCTGGAGTTTGGACTGGGCTGGCTATTGGTTTCAGGAACTGTGGGTACAGGGGGTGAGGGAACAGCCAGTAGGGGGGCATCTGAGGGTAGTGCAGGGGCATCTGAGGGACCTCGACAGGGTCCACAGGAGTGCCCTTAGTGGTTGTGGGGCCAGCAGGCTTAGGAGCGGGGGCAGCAGGCTTAGCAGGCTTAGGAGCGGGGGCAGCAGGCTTAGGAGCAGGGGCAGCAGGCTTAGCAGGCTTAGGAGCGGGGGCAGCAGGCTCGGGAGCGGGGGGAGCAGGCTTGGGAGCGGGGGCAGCAGGCTTGGGAGCGGGGGCAGCAGGCTTGGGAGCGGGGGCAGCAGGTTCAGGAGTGGGCTTTGGGGTTTCAACTGGGCTGGTTGATGGAGGGCCTGGTTTCTCAAACTGTGGGTACAGGGGGTGAGGGAACAGCCAGTAGGGGGGCATCTGAGGGTAGTGCGGGGGCATCTGAGGGACCTCGACAGGGTCCACAGGAGTGCCCTTAGTGGTTGTGGGGCCAGCAGGCTTAGGAGCGGGGGCAGCAGGCTTAGGAGCGGGGGCAGCAGGCTTAGCAGGCTTAGGAGCGGGGGCAGCAGGCTTGGGAGCGGGGGCAGCAGGTTCAGGAGTGGGCTTTAGGGTTTCAACTGGGCTGGTTGCTGGAGGGCCTGGTTTCTCAAACTGTGGGTACAGGGGGTGAGGGAACAGCCAGTAGGGGGGCATCTGAGGGTAGTGCGGGGGCATCTGAGGGACCTTGACAGGGTCCACAGGAGTGCCCTTAGTGGTTGTGGGGCCAGCAGGCTTAGGAGCGGGGGCAGCAGGCTTAGGAGCGGGGGCAGCAGGCTTAGCAGGCTTAGGAGCGGGGGCAGCAGGCTTAGGAGCGGGGGCAGCAGGCTTTGGAGCGGGCTTTAGGGTTTCAACTGGGCTGGTTGCTGGAGGGCCTGGTTTCTCAAACTGTGGGTACAAGGAGTGAGGGAACAGCCAGTAGGGGGGCATCTGAGGGTAGTGCAGGGGCATCTGAGGGACCTTGACAGGGTCCACAGGAGTGCCCTTAGTGGTTGTGGGGCCAGCAGGCTTAGGAGCGGGGGCAGCAGGCTTAGGAGCGGGGGCAGCAGGCTTAGGAGCGGGGGCAGCAGGCTCGGGAGCGGGGGCAGCAGGCTCGGGAGCGGGGGCAGCAGGTTCGGGAGCGGGGGCAGCAGGTTCGGGAGCGGGGGCAGCAGGCTTGGGAGCGGGGGCAGCAGGCTTAGGAGCAGGCTTTAGGGTTTCAACTGGGCTGGTTTCTGGAGGGCCTGGTTTCTCAAACTGTGGGTACAGGGGGTGAGGGAACAGCCAGTAGGGGGGCATCTGAGGGTAGTGCGGGGGCATCTGAGGGACCTTGACAGGGTCCACAGGAGTGCCCTTAGTGGTTGTGGGGCCAGCAGGCTTAGGAGCGGGGGCAGCAGGCTTAGGAGCGGGGGCAGCAGGCTTAGGAGCGGGGGCAGCAGGCTCGGGAGCGGGGGCAGCAGGTTCGGGAGCGGGGGCAGCAGGTTCGGGAGTGGGCTTTAGGGTTTCAACTGGGCTGGTTTCTGGAGGGCCTGGTTTCTCAAACTGTGGGTACAGGGGGTGAGGGAACAGCCAGTAGGGGGGCATCTGAGGGTAGTGCGGGGGCATCTGAGGGACCTTGACAGGGTCCACAGGAGTGCCCTTAGTGGTTGTGGGGCCAGCAGGCTTAGGAGCGGGGGCAGCAGGCTTAGGAGCGGGGGCAGCAGGCTTAGGAGGCTTAGGAGCGGGGGCAGCAGGCTTAGGAGCGGGGGCAGCAGGCTTAGGAGTGGGCTTTAGGGTTTCAACTGGGCTGGTTGCTGGAGGGCCTGGTTTCTCAAACTGTGGGTACAGGGGGTGAGGGAACAGCCAGTAGGGGGGCATCTGAGGGTAGTGCGGGGGCATCTGGGGGACCTTGACAGGGTCCACAGGAGTGCCCTTAGTGGTTGTGGGGCCAGCAGGCTTAGGAGCGGGGGCAGCAGGCTTAGGAGCGGGGGCAGCAGGCTTAGCAGGCTTAGTTGCGGGGGCAGCAGGCTTAGGAGCGGGGGCAGCAGGCTTAGAAGCGGGGGCAGCAGGCTTAGGAGTGGGCTTTAGGGTTTCAACTGGGCTGGTTTCTGGAGGGCCTGGTTTCTCAAACTGTGGGTACAGGGGGTGAGGGAACAGCCAGTAGGGGGGCATCTGAGGGTAGTGCGGGGGCATCTGGGGGACCTTGACAGGGTCCACAGGAGTGCCCTTAGTGGTTGTGGGGCCAGCAGGCTTAGGAGCGGGGGCAGCAGGCTTAGCAGGCTTAGTTGCGGGGGCAGCAGGCTTAGGAGCAGAGGCATCAGGCTTAGGAGCGGGGGCAGCAGGCTTAGGAGCGGGGGCAGCAGGCTTAGGAGTGGGCTTTAGGGTTTCAACTGGGCTGGTTGCTGGAGGGCCTGGTTCCTCAAACTGTGGGTACAGGGGGTGAGGGAACAGCCAGTAGGGGGGCATCTGAGGGTAGTGCGGGGGCATCTGAGGGACCTTGACAGGGTCCACAGGAGTGCCCTTAGTGGTTGTGGGGCCAGCAGGCTTAGGAGCGGGGGAAGCAGGCTTAGGAGCGGGGGCAGCAGGCTCGGGAGCGGGGGCAGCAGGCTCGGGAGCGGGGGGAGCAGGCTCGGGAGCGGGGGCAGCAGGTTTGGGAGTGGGCTTTGGGGTTTCAACTGGGTTGGTTGCTGGAGGGCCTGGTTTCTCAAACTGTGGGTACATGGGGTGATGGAACAGCCAGTAGGGGGGCATCTGAGGGTAGTGCGGGGGCATCTGAGGGACCTTGACAGGGTCCACAGGAGTGCCCTTAGTGGTTGTGGGGCCAGCAGGCTTGGGAGCGGGAGCAGCAGGCTTGGGAGCGGGGGCAGCAGGCTTGGGAGCGGGGGCAGCAGGCTTGGGAGCGGGAGGAGCGGGGGCAGCAGGCTGGGGAGCGGGGGCAGCAGGCTTGGGAGCGGGGGCAGCAGGTTCAGGAGTGGGCTTTGGGGTTTCAACTGGGCTGGTTGCTGGAGGGCCTGGTTTCTCAAACTGTGGGTACATGGGGTGATGGAACAGCCAGTAGGGGGGCATCTGAGGGTAGTGCGGGGGCATCTGAGGGACCTTGACAGGGTCCACAGGAGTGCCCTTAGTTGTTGTGGGGCCAGCAGGCTTAGGAGCGGGGGCAGCAGGTTCAGGAGTGGGGGCAGCAGGCTTAGGAGTGGGGGCAGCAGGCTTAGGAGTGGGGGCAGGTTTAATAGGTTCGGGGGTTTCAACTGGGCTGGTTTCTGGAGGGCCTGGTTTCTCAGACTGTGGATACCGGGGCTGAGGGAACTGCCAGTAGGGGGGCATCTGAGGGTAGTGTGGGGGCATCTGATGGATCTTGGCAGGGTCTGCAGGAGTTCCCTTAGTTGTTGTGGGGGCATCCGTTTTACTGGGTTTTGGAGTTGGGACTGGGCTGGGGTCCTTGGCCGCAGGCACCTTTGCAGGTTGTGAGGCTGAAGACTCAGGTGCTGAAGGGCAGGACACTGCAAGTTGTCTTTCAGCCACCAGCAGCGAGAGCAAGTGTTCATTATCCTGAAACCAGTGAGTGAAGGGAGAGCTCATTGAGACCACATGATGGTGCTGTTGACTATACAGTCATCTCTATGCATTGTGCTGTCGACTATAAATCAACTCAAATTTTATTTGTAAAGCACATGTAAAACATACCAAGGTTAACCAAAGTGCTGTACAGCTTCGTAGCAACATGGCACCAAACGGAACACTACAACTATACCTTAATCTCCATGCAGGGTCCCCCATAAGGTGCAGTTATGCTCAGTCCTTGTTCTTCAGACAGCGTCTCAACAGCAAATCCACAATGCCATGACCTCAGGGGCTCCCACACACCAGCCACTGACAGCCATATCGCAAGTTGACAGTTAAAATCTATAGTGATTAGTCATGAGTGCACTACCACAATTGGCCAGAGTTAAAAAAAAAAAAAAAAAAAAAAAAAAAAAAAAAAAAACAATTTAAAACAATTGAACTGGAGATTTAAGAGTTTAGTCCACTGTCATACACCAAAAAATAACACCAAAAAATATTATTATTATTATTATTAATTAATGTTAATCATTCCATTGGGGACATGTCTTAAATGTTATAGGCCTGGTCTTTGCTATAGGCTACCTTGTAACATCAATTTGCTCAAAATACTAACCAATCACTTTCAATGCATCTGCTGTAACACCACCCAGCTTCAGAACCATTCCATTCAGGAAGCAAGAGACGGAGATTGGAGGAGGAGGAGGAGCCACGGGACAAGACATTGTCATGGGTGACCCCCACAGACTAAGTGGAAGTACATATTGATCACCCTGTTGGAAAGTAGTAATTACATCCATGAATAAGGTTATGTTCCAAAGGATAAACAATCCAACAGGTGCACGATTCATCATTGATTTAACTCCACCTGCTGAGTGACATGGCAGCCCTGGTACGGTGCTACAAAGAGCAGGTCTCTGCGGGACCTTTTCACAGAGAAACCACAATGGGAGGGCATCTGGTTGAGGGGAGTAAGGGACCCTTCACCTATAGGGACCAAAAAAAGGTAAGTTACTGTCTCATGTGGCTCAAGTGTACACCTACAATCTGCATCACTGAACCTTACCACTATCGACCAGTAAGGGGGGAGCTTTCACCCCCTTCACACGCAGCGTCATAGCGTCGTCGGTGCACTGCACAGAAGGCCGAATGCGTTTCAGTCTCGCATCCTGGTGCCAAACTGGAGAATAAAAAAAGCAAAGACTTTTCTATGAGCAATTAAAATTAAAGCACGCTTAGAATCCATACTTTGAAACCACGATCCATACTTAGAAGCCATGAGTTAATACCAGGGTTGGGGAGTGACGGATTACATGTAACGCCGTTACGTAATCAGGCTACAAAAAAACAGTAGGGGTGACATCAGCTAAATTGGGCCACTTTTTGGTTAATCGCTTATGAATCTAAGAAAAAGCAATTTTTGACACTGAATTGTGTTTTCATAGTTAATAAGGATTGTTGTTAATATTTTTGTGTTGAATTGATGTAATAAAATATAATAGTTCAGGTGTTACAGCATTTGAAACATCACCTGTCCGACATTTTTTTCGTGTACAGTGTTCAGGTAAAATGGGCCACTTGATCAGCTAAAATTAGCCACTCATCAGCTAAAATGAGCCACTGAAACGGCAAAGCAAAACAGAGTCATTTCTGATAAAACAATCAAATTTACTTACATTTTAACACACATAAAACACAATATAACATTACATTAAAATCACTTTTAAATAATTCATGAATAATAATATTGAAGCATTAAGAATTTATAATAATTTCCAATTTTGGAACTATGGTGTGTGTGTGTGTGTGTGTGTGTCAAGTAGCTGTTTGGCTGTATATAACATTAGCCTACATTACAACATGAAACATGAAAACATTGAAACATGAAAAGTGTGTTGTGTGTGTGTGTTTGCGTGTGCGCTGTATCTGCATGTGTGTGTGTGAGGGGCTCCGCTATCCGTCGGCAGGGGGACAGATTCTATAGGCAGGCCTGACAACAGAATCCATCATCATCACAAATCCCATTGTCTTCTCCACAGCTCTCGTGGAACCAGGCCCTGCAAGTCTCACAGCTCACCCAGTCTTCAGTGGCCTAAGACAAACAGACGGATATCAATTTTAATAATCCTCTATGAGTAAATTCTCCATTGCAGGGCAATACAGACTGTTCAAGACAATACACAATACAGTAGTATCCAACAGTCATGGTCAGGTAAGAACATACAACCTCGCTCACATATGTAGGCCTACAGGGTTTGCAACCCAAGGGCACAAGGAAACGGTAACATCAGTGAAACAATAGCCTACCTTTGGGTCACTGGGATTGCCATAGAGGATCTGACATCCTCGACAGGGTTCGTTGTCCTCCTTCTTTGTCCTGTTCCCGTATTTTTTTGTCGTGTTTGTCTTCTCTTTCTTCTTTGGTTTCCCTTTTGAGGAGATATATTCCAGGTGTTCCTGACTAGTTAGAACAAATGATGGTGGCTTTGACCTCTTCCTTGTGGTCCTCTCTCGTTTAGGCAGGGAACAGAGATCGCTGAATGTGACAGACTGCCCAACATACAAAAGAAAACAATAAGGTATAACAATAAATCATCCGTTTGATATGGTTACAGACTTAATGTAATATAGAGTAGTGTTGAATATTATGGTTATTCACTTACGGTGGAGGTTGAAGGCTGTTCCTCCTGTGGTGTGAATAGATTAAAGAGGGCCATCTCATCCTCTGAAACATACTCAGCGCCGCCTAGCACAAGCTCTTTATACACCACCACCTCATCATCCTGAAATAGGTGTAGTGTGGGTGCCTCGGGTATCACAGCAGGGTGATGGGTGGGGCTGATGGTGACTGGGGTCTGCCGGTCGAGGGCTGGAGATGACTGCGGTCTGCTGGGTGGAGCGGTCAGTGACTGCGGTCTGCTGGATGGAGCGGTCAGTGACTGCGGTCTGATGGGTGGAGCGGTCAGTGACTGCGGTCTGCTGGCTGGAGCGGTCAGTGACTGCGGTCTGATGGGTGGAGCGGTCAGTGACTGCGGTCTGATGGGTGGAGCGGGCAGTGACTGCGGTCTGATGGGTGGAGCGGGCAGTGACTGCGGTCTGATGGGTGGAGCGGGCAGTGACTGCGGTCCGCTGGGTGGAGCGGTCAGTGACTGCGGTCTGATGGGTTGGGATGGGAGAGTGGGTGGCAGGGGTCTCTCCGTTGTGTAGCTGGGAGCAAAAGCACTCTCTGGGATGATGTTCTTGTTCAGAGGGAACATCCCTGTCCCTCTGAACCCTGCCTGGGCATTCTCAACTGTGGCAGCTCTATTCCATGCCCGGCTGAAGACAGAGAAAAACTCTGATTTTGGCAGCTTCTGCCCCGCCATCAGCCTGGTCCACTTCCTTCCCTCTTGGTCCCAGTGGTGCTTCAGGCTCCGGAACAGAGCCTTGTCTGCTGGCTGAAGAGCATGGGTGGTGTGGGGAGGGTAGCACAAGATGTGGACGTTCTTTGCCTTCATCAAATTGATGAAGTTCAGGTTATATACATGGCTGCTATGACCATCCAGCAGTAGAATGTGGGGCCTGTCATCATCCTTGGGTAGTGACTGGACAAACAGCTGACCCCACTCCAGAAAGAGGTCAGCATTTATCCAGCCATTGTCCGAGACCCGGACAGTCACTTTCTCGGGGCACTGCTGGAACCACTCAGCCCGAAGCCGCTTCCCCTTAAAGATGACCATGGTTTGGCTGTACGTCCCTTCAGCGTTGAAGGCTGCCAGGCAGGTGGTGGTCTCGCCCTTCTCGCCTGAGCAGACCTCCATGCAGGGTTGGCCAACTTGTCCTACGACCTTGGTTGACGAGAACTGGTCCTGGAGTCCAGACTCATCGCAGTTCCAGAGGTGCGATGGAATGCTCTGAAGGCCGAGCGTGCAGAGCAGGTTCTCGTAGTCCTGGAACCACTGGCTGACCACCTGCTTGTTCAGGCCTGCGGCCCTTGCAGCTGACAGTACCTCAGGCTTCCGCATCCCAAGCCCTGGGTTGCGCTTTAGGAAATTTTTGAACCAGTAGTACCCTGCCTGGCCAGCCTTTTGAGAGAAGCCCTTAATCTGGTTCTGAGATGTGTACTGGAAGGCCAGCTGCTGGACATCGCGCTTGGTGAGAGGGAACCCCCTCTCAGCCATGGTCTTCAGCAACGCAGCCAGCTCCTCCTCTGCTGCCACAGGGAGGTACTGTTTCCTTCCAGAAGCATGGCCGCTGCCAGCAACCTTCCCATTTATTCGTCTCTGCAGCGTGGGCCTGGGAAGATTCCACGCCCTTGAGAGGAAGCGCACACTTAATTTCACTCCTTTCTCAAGCGCTTGCTTGTACTCCTCCATTGCTCCGCACATTCTCTCCTCTAACCACTGATTGTATTTTCCACTTCCTTTCTTCTCCTCGCCGTTTCTCTCTCCTCCTCTCCTCTCCTCTCTTTTGTTTTCTCCTGCTCTTGTCTCCTCTCTGTTCCTTTCTCTCCCTCTTTTGTCTCTCTGCCTGTCTCCCCCTCTCCTCTTCTCTCTCTTCATTTCTCCTCCTCTCCTCTGCTCTCTGTTCTTTCTTGCTTGCCATACTGTAATCATAGTTTCATGTTACTTAACATGTAGCCTACCACTATCACCTCTAGGTTACATTATGCCTCTTTCACCTTTTCCTGTCAAGTGTGTGTGTGTGTGCAAGCATTCATATGTGCATGTGTGTGTGTGTGCATGCATGCATGTGTGTGTATGTGTGTGGGTTTGCGTGTGTGCGTAGATCATGATGCACCTTGCATCACAGCTAAAACACACACACAGGACCAACATAAATACAGAGAAAATGTGAAGAGGCATGTAATGATGCTATAACACATTGATATATTCATATATTGATGCACTTTAATAAGAAGAACCATCAAAATATCTGCTAAAACTCAACTCTGAAGGTGGCTCAATTTAGCTGAAATGCATGGCTCATTTTACCTCAGTAGGCCTACATTAAGGTAAATTGAGCCACCAACAAAAATATTTTTTTTATAAAGAAATTAGTTAGCTAAGCAAAAATCTGGCATTATATCTAATGAAGGCCATTACCACATATATTATACATCATTTTGTATAGATGTACATCTGTTTTTTACTGATTTATCAACTTTATCATTTTCAAGTAAGATTTGTCTGTCAGGACACTTACCTCTCAGTTTTCCTCAGGGGTCTGGATGTGAGAAATTGCCCCGCCCCCCATAGCAACCATAGACCAATCAAATGAATTGATTTTTGTCAAGAACAGTTGTGGCAACGATTTGAAATAATTTGCAGCCATTGGCTGTTAAAATTTAAAGAGCTAGGAGGCTCAGACCTTAGGTGGCTCATTTTACCTGATGGCTCAATTTAGCTGAAGTCACCCTAACTGTAATCCGTTACAGTACAATTTAAAATATGTAATCTAGATTACAGTTACATTTGCATAGTAACGGGGATTACAGCCGTGATAACAAGTCACTCCTCGCCTCATCAGTTTTACAAAATAGCTTAAAAAAAAGAAAGAAAAAGAAGTAGGCTAGTAATAGAATTGCGCGCAGCGCGCCAACAAGATTCCCACTGATGTGCTCGTTGAACCACAGCTGCCAGACAGACAGCATACCGCAATGTGCATTAAAATCCTGGAAATACTAGCATTTTTTTTTTTTTTTACCCGTCACAGAACCACAACAATATTACAGCACAGTGTAAACTATGCCTCCCAGCCAACGAAATGTCTTATGTCCAACCTGAAAAAGCATTTGCCGGTAAGTTAACGTTAGCTAATGTCAAACGTTAGGGTAGCTAACATTAACCTTACTTCCACTGACAGCTAAATTAGCTAGTAGCCTAGTAGGCTTCTACAGTATAGCACTAATGTTCAATCAGAAAACCAGACCTAAGCGCCCATTCAGATTATTTTCACTCAATAGTGCCTGTCGGTGTTATTCAAGAGCTATAACTAACTGCCTGGGAAAACTGGTCAGTGGGTGCTTTATCCATAATATATAAGGCTGTGTGTCCACTGGCAAGCTGTATAGCTGAATAGCGTCAATCACAGCTGCTTAGAACGCATTAGAGCTGGAGTTTAGAGCTGGCTCCGACGTTTACACCGTTAGCTACATTAGCAACGAGTGTAGTGTTTTGCAGACTGCAATTAACTAGCCAAGGCAAGATGACACGCACCCTAACCTCTAAAACTTGCTCTAACTGGGCAGGCGCTGGGCAACTGCTGTTCTATGTTGTCAGCTCTAGAACACAGAAAAAGAATAAATAATGTAGGATTTCTGGTGAAATACACAGTAGGCTACATTTTATTTAAAGTAATCCAAAAGTAACTGAAAGTAATCCCTTACTTTACTTTTAAATTGTCGTAATCGGATTACGTTACTGACTACAATTTTTCACAAGTAACTTGTAACTAAGGGATTACTTTTTAAAAGTAACCTTCCCAACCCTGGTTAATACTCACAATGCGTTGATTTGGGTTGGTCAGTCTTGTAATTAGAGTCAAAGACAAGAGATCCGTGTTGAGTTACGGAGCCCTCCGTGGCGCCGGATTCAGTGTCTGCAGTCTGTCCATAACAAACCGTTAAAACAGAGGTCAAAGTCGCCATCACGCAGTAGAATAAATAATTGTTCCATGGCACCATTCCTTTCGACGATTTTCGCATATTGGGAAGGGAAGCGGGAGACAACCCAGACGCCTTCTATTTAAATGACTCGCTTAATTGGACGACCAATCGAATGTCGATACGCACCTGGCGTGCACTAGTGGAATCCCCTAGAGCCAGCATCATATAGAGATACTGCTCTCAACGGTTTAATGTTTATTCCGGATCCCCATTAGCGATCACCCAATGTGACGGCTATTCTTCCTGGGTTGCTTAGAGCATACAGCCATTAGACTGACACATAATAACTCGCAGGCGGATCGGGTGTTCTGAAAAGTTGGCCTACCTCCTCAGGATGATCTACCACCCATGTAGTAGGCTATGCTTAATTCATGGATAGCGCATCCTGCCCGGGTAGGAAATGTTGATCTTCATTTCCTACCTGGCAGGATGCGCTACGAATTAAACATACCGTAATATAATGGGTGGTAGATCATCCTGAAGAGATAGGCCAACTTTTCAGAACACCCGATCCGCCTGCGAGGACGCAGATAGATCGTTCTCGATGATAGCCTACAGCTGTTGACCAGACCCCGCCACTATAGCCCCCAACCTGGAGCACCAATGAGAGGTCTAACACCAGCAGGAAGCAGCTTCACTCATCCAGTTTGATTTAAATAAAGTCATGCTATTTATTTAGAATCTCAGTTCTTCCGTCCTGCCAGATATGGGCCATTATCGGGCCAAACAATTTGGCTACCTGTGATGGGACGGACGATTAGACTTGAGAGATAGGCCTAGACAATATTCAGATTTTGTTTTTCTCATTTGCACTGACTTCTTCTACACGTGGCATAATGTGTGTCCGTTTGTAGCATGAGATTTTAATCAGGGTTAACCAATACCGTCAATATTACACCAGCACAAGAGGACAGTAGAGATAGCTCATTCTCCAGCTAGGCTACTTCAGTACCTGACTGATGTGATTTTAGGCCTATAATGAGAATAGACGTATAAGTAACAAACTAGGCTATCAGAGGCACACTTCATTTTAATGTTGTGTGTTAAGCAACTAAAATGTGTGGATGGTATATAGGCCTAATTGTGCAATCAATGAAAAAGTTAAAATCGTATTTATGTGTCAGTCTAATGGCTGTACGCTCTAGGCAGAACCGTTGAGAGCGGTATGACCCTGGCTCTAGTTGATTCCACTAGTGCACACCCGGTTCGTTTATAGGCGTATCGACATTGGATTGGTGGTCCAATTAAGCGAGTCATTTAAATAGAAGGCGTCTGTGTTGTCTCCCGCTTCCCTTCCCAATATGCGAAACCCGTCGAAAGGAATGGTGCTATGGAACAATTATTTATTATACTGCGTGATGGCGACTTTGACCTCTGTTTTAACGGTTTGTTATGGACAGACTGCAGACACTGAATCCGGCGCCACGGAGGGCTCCGCAACTCAACAAGGATCTCTTGTCTTTGACTCTAATTACAAGACTGACCAACCAAAATCAACGCATTGTGAGTATTAACTCGTATGGATTCTAACCGTGCTTTAATTTTAAAGTGCTCGTAGAAAAGTATTTGTTTTTTTATTCTCCAGTTTGGCACCAGGATGCGAGACTGAAACGCATTCGGCCTTCTGTGCAGTGCACCGACGACGCTATGACGCTGCGTGTGAAGGGGGTGAAAGCTCCCCCCTTACTGGTCGATGGTGGTAAGGTTCAGTGATGCAGATTGTAGGTGTACACTTGAGCCACATGATACAGTAACGTACCTTTTTTTTGTCCCTATAGGTGAAGGGTCCCTTACTCCCGTCAACCAGATGCCCTCCCATTGTGGTTTCTCTGTGAAAAGGTCCCGCAGAGACCTGCTCTTTGTAGCACCGTACCAGGGCTGCCATGTCACTCAGCAGGTGGAGTTTAATCAATTTTGAATCATGCACCTGTTGGGTGGTTTATCCTTTGGAACATAACCTTATTGATGGAATGTAATTGCTACTTTCCAACAGGGTGATCAATATGTACTTCCACTTAGTCTGTGGGGGTCACCCATGACAATGTCTTGTCCCGTGGGACCTCCTCCTCCAATCTCCATCTCTTGCTTCCTGAATGGAATGGTTTTGAAGCTGGGTGGTGTTACAGCAGATGCATTGCAAGTGAATGGTTAGTATTTTGAGCAAATTGAAGTTACAAGGTAGCCTATAGCAAAGACCAGGCCTATACCATTTCAGACCAGGCCTATAACATTTAAGACATGTCCCCATTGGAATGAGGTCACATTATTATTTGTTGGTGTATGATGGTGGACTAAACTCAAATCTCCAGTTCTATAGTTTTAAATTCTGTTTGCTTAACTCTGGCCTATTCTGGTAGTGCACTCATGACTGTCAGTATAGATTTTAACTGTCAACTTATGATGTGGCTCAGTGGCTGGTGTGTGGGAGCCCCTGAGATCATTCCATTGTGGATTTGCTGTTGAGACGCTATCTGGAGGACCAGGACTGAGCATAACTGCACCTTACGGGGGACCCTGCATGGAGATAAAGGTATATTTGCAGTGTTCTGTTGGGTGCTGTTTTTTGTTGCTCTGAAGTTGTATAGCACTTTGGTCAACCTTGGTTGTTTTAAATGTGCTTTATGAATAAAATTGAGTTGATTTATAGTCGACAGTACAATGCATAGAGATGAAGGTATAGTCAACAGCACCATCTTGTGGTCTCAAAATGAGCTCTCCCTTCACTCACTGTTTTCAGGATAATGAACACTTGCTCTCGCTGCTGGTGGCTGAAAGACAACTTGCAGTGTCCTGCCCTTCAGCACCTGAGTCTTCAGCCTCACAACCTGCAAAGGCGCCTGCAGCCAAGGACCCCAGCCCAGTCCCAACTCCAAAACCCAGTAAAACGGATGCCCCCACAACCACTAAGGGAACTCCTGCAGACCCTGCCAAGATCCATCAGATGCCCCCACACTACCCTCAGATGCCCCCCTACTGGCTGTTCCCTCAGCCCCTGTATCCACAGTTTGCGAAACACGGCCCTCCAGAAACCAGCCCAGTTGAAACCCCCGAACCCATTAAACCTGCCCCCACTCCTGAACCTGCTTCCCCAACAACCACCAAGGGCACATTTTCAGACCCTGTCAAGGTCCCTCAGGTGCCCCCCCAGTACCCTCAGATGCCCCCCTACTGGCTGTTCCCTCAGCACCTGTACCCACAGTTTGCGAAACCAGGCCCTCCAGAAACCAGCCCAGTTGAAACCCCAGAACCCATTAAACCTGTTGCCCCCACTCCTAAGCCTGCTGCCCCCACTCCTAAGCCTGCTGCCCCCACTCCTAAACCTGCTGCCCCCACAACCACTAAGGGCACTCCTGTGGACCCTGTCAAGGTCCCTCAGGTGCCCCCGCACTACCCTCAGATGCCCCCCTACTGGCTGTTCCCTCAGCACCTGTACCCACAGTTTGCGAAACCAGGCCCACCAGAAACCAGCCCAGTTGAAACCCCAAAACCCACTCCTGAACCTGCTGCCCCCGCTCCTGAACCTGCTGCCCCCGCTCCTGAACCTGCTGCCCCCGCTCCTGAACCTGCTGCCCCTGCTCCTGAACCTGCTGCCCCCGCTCCTGAACCTGCTTCCCCAACAACCACCAAGGGCACTCCTGCAGACCCTGTCAAGGTCCCTCAGGTGCCCCCCCAGTACCCTCAGATGCCCCCCTACTGGCTGTTCCCTCAGCACCTGTACCCACAGTTTGCGAAACCAGGCCCTCCAGAAACCAGCCCAGTTGAAACCCCAGAACCCATTAAACCTGTTGCCCCCACTCCTAAGCCTGCTGCCCCCACTCCTAAGCCTGCTGCCCCCACTCCTAAACCTGCTGCCCCCACAACCACTAAGGGCACTCCTGTGGACCCTGTCAAGGTCCCTCAGCTGCCCCCGCACTACCCTCAGATGCCCCCCTACTGGCTGTTCCCTCAGCACCTGTACCCACAGTTTGCGAAACCAGGCCCACCAGAAACCAGCCCAGTTGAAACCCCAAAACCCACTCCTGAACCTGCTGCCCCCGCTCCTGAACCTGCTGCCCCCGCTCCTGAACCTGCTGCCCCTGCTCCTGAACCTGCTGCCCCCGCTCCTGAACCTGCTTCCCCAACAACCACCAAGGGCACTCCTGCAGACCCTGTCAAGGTCCCTCAGGTGCCCCCCCAGTACCCTCAGATGCCCCCCTACTGGCTGTTCCCTCAGCACCTGTACCCACAGTTTGCGAAACCAGGCCCTCCAGAAACCAGCCCAGTTGAAACCCCAGAACCCATTAAACCTGTTGCCCCCACTCCTAAGCCTGCTGCCCCCACTCCTAAGCCTGCTGCCCCCACTCCTAAACCTGCTGCCCCCACAACCACTAAGGGCACTCCTGTGGACCCTGTCAAGGTCCCTCAGGTGCCCCCGCACTACCCTCAGATGCCCCCCTACTGGCTGTTCCCTCAGCACCTGTACCCACGGTTTGCGAAACCAGGCCCACCAGAAACCAGCCCAGTTGAAACCCCAAAACCCACTCCTGAACCTGCTGCCCCCGCTCCTGAACCTGCTGCCCCCGCTCCTGAACCTGCTGCCCCCGCTCCTGAACCTGCTGCCCCCGCTCCTGAACCTGCTGCCCCTGTTCCTGAACCTGCTTCCCCAACAACCACCAAGGGCACTCCTGCAGACCCTGTCAAGGTCCCTCAGGTGCCCCCCCAGTACCCTCAGATGCCCCCCTACTGGCTGTTCCCTCAGCCCCTGTACCCGCATTATCAGAAACCAGGCCCTCCAGCAACCAGCCCAGTTGAAACCCCAAAACCCATTACACCTGCTGCCACTCCTAAACCTGCTGCCCCCACTCCTAAACCTGCTGCCCCCACAACCACCAAGGGCACTTTTCCAGACCCTGTTGAGATCCCTTATGCACCCCCCCAGTTCCCCCAGTTCCTTCCGATGCCCCCTTACTGGCAGTTCTCTCAGATGCCCTCGTACCCACAGTTTCAAATGTCCCTCCCAGTCCCTTCAAAACCGCAGGACCCAGCCAAGCAGGACCCAGCCAAAGACCCTGATAAATGTCCTCCTGCGCATCCTGTAAAGCATGACAATGCTAAAGCCCCTGCTAAATGTCCGCCAGTGCACCCTGCCAAGCACGAGCATGCTAAAGACCCTCCTAAAAGGCCTCACGTGCACCCTGCCAAGCATGAGCATGCTAAAGACCCTCCTAAAAGGCCTCACGTGCATCCTGCCAAGCACGAGCATGCTAAAGACCCTCCTAAAAGGCCTCACGTGCATCCTGCCAAGCACGAGCATGCTAAAGACCCTCCTAAAAGGCCTCACGTGCACCCTGCCAAGTACGAGCATGCTAAAGACCCTCCTAAATGGCCTCATGTGTACCCTCATATGCACCCTCCCAGGCATGACCCTCCCAGGTATGACCCTCCTAGGTATGACCCTTCTAAAGACCCCGTTAAATATCTGTACTACTACCCAGCCCCTGGTGGAGGGTTCCTTCCCCCTCAACCAGCTTACAAGTCTGCCCATCCACATGCTGCGGCTGAGCCGCTCCCTGTGATTCCACCACCCTGGTTTGAGTCTGGCAGCTGGGGTGCACAGTGGCCTGCAGCCGGTCACCATCCAAAGCAGCACCCTGACCCGAAAAAAAGTGAACTTCAGGTAATATGTGACTTCAAGTAAGATGTGACATTTTAACCTAACTGAAAATTAATGGCGTTATGTTTTAACGTTGCTCCTTTTTTTCAGCACTGATCCGCCATTGCTTGTGGACCACAAAATACTTTTGAAATCGTCAAAGCTAATAAAATAAAAACTCAGTGGTATTGTGTGTTTTTACTTGAGGTTGTTCATGTTAGTTAGACCACTTGGTACTTGATGGGAATGCAGTATGAAATGTTAGAAATTGAGCCTGCTTTCCATTATTCAAAACAGTGACTGCATGCTTCGTTAATTTTGTAGAAGGCAAATATATTACATTGTGGGATTAGTTTGTGTGGCCGGCCAGCCGCGCAGCTAGTATAGCGTTTGGGTTATCACTCCCTCCCGACAATGTTGGCCTCCATCCCTCTGTTGGTACCGCAAGAGGCAATAGTCCCAGCACACCAAAATCAAGAAGGTCACCACAATCAACCCACCCACCTTCACTGCACAAGTAGAGTAGTAGTCGAGCATTGGACTCCCACCTGGAAGACCGGGGTTCAAGACCCGGTGGGGATGACCTTATGGGACTATACCCCACACCTCCACATGTTCAACCTTTCACTCCGACCTTTACCTGTTGCTTTACTTTTCGACAGAAATCTAAACTTTAAACATCATATTGAAGCCCTAACTAAGAAACTGAAATTTACTCTTGGCTTCCTTTACAGACTTAAAGCTTGTTTTTCAACATGTTCTCGTAAAAGGTTGGTCTCTGGCTTATTCCTGTCCCAGCTTGATTACGGCGATACCATCTATAGATTTGCCTGTCCCACTGTTTTGGCCAAACTTGACCCACTCTACCATGCTGCACTGAGATATATATCAAACGCACCTTATAGGACTCATCATTGCACACTGTATAGCCTAACTGGATGGCCCTCACTATGCGCAGGATGCAACACTGGTTTATATTATTCTATAAGGCCATTTTAGGCAAGCTCCCTCGGTACGTATGTTCCAGGGCCGCGTTTCCCAGATTCGCCGAACTTCTCCGTGCTACGACGCTTCTCAAGGTATACCTTGGCGAAGGGACAGTTTTTCCTACGAGTGTTTCCCAGACTATCCCTTGATAGTAGCCTACTATCCCTGAAGATACATCGTTAGAGGAGCTGTCCCTGGGCGCGGTGCTGAAAAAAGAATGAATCGATGCCGCACACATCGATGGCCATTCGTAAAGTCACAGAAATGACATGCCAATATAATACGTGCTGTCTTAATTATTTTATTTCAGTCTAAATATTACCAAAAAGGAAGCTATGCCTCCGAAAGCTTATCTGCTAATGTATTTAAGAGACAAAGCGAGACCTCGTGATATTCCCAATTCATAAATCAAATTACATTACATCAAATAAAATATCCAAGAAAGAGCATGGATCGGATCGGGACATTTAAGCCCCGTCGAGGATGTCTTGAAAGGCCAGGATAAAGTACTTTAATGATGATAGGCAATGATGATAGCAAAATAACCACTGATTTAGTTATCATACAAACAAAGGTATAATGCCCATATAAATTGCCCCTGTGGGCAAGTAGCATTCCCACGTTATAATTCGCGCGGATACGATGACTAATTGAATCTATCAGGCACCGGTATTGGCACATGTGGCCTATAAAAAATACAAGGGTAACTGCACACATTGAGCGACATGGCAGATATGAAGAGGAATCGTGTGATAGCGTTCACCAAAGAATAACTAGTGATCATGCTGGACGAGGTGGAGCAGCCGAAGGCCGTCCTGTTTGGCGGATACCAGTAGGGCCTACTGTATGCACAACTCCAGTAGGCTACTTCCTGAAATTAGACATGCTTCTCTATTTCCTGTCCTACACTTTGGATGAAATGATTATTCAGGTGTGCCTGACTGCAGCACAATGATCAGGCACACCTGAATAATCATTTCATCCAATAGTGTAAGACAGGAAATAAAGAAGCATGTCTAATTTCAGGAAGTAGCCTACTGGAGTTGTGCATATAGCCCATTGAAGAAGACTGCATGGGCAAGCATTGCAGTGCGGATGGCTGCTTCCACTCCTGGGCCACCCAGGGAGTGGACAGTCGTCAGCAAGAAATGGCAGGACTTCGCCAGTCAGGCCAAAAGCCGGGGGGTGGCAGTGCGCCGAGAGGCAGAGCACCGTGCCTTCCCTCACCCCGGAGGAGGAGAAGGCCCTATCGATCATCGGCCTCACAGCCTCCCAAGGCATCACTGGTGGCCTTGATTTGGAGTCTGGAGAGGGCCCCTCCAACATCCAGCCCTCAGCTGAATCACCCCAAGCCTCCCAGTCCTCAGCTGAATCACCCCAAGCCTCCCAGTCCTCTGGAGAGGAGACCCCAGCACAGTCAGACTGCTCCACCCCGTCGATACGCTCACCCCCCACGCACCCCATGACGTCCCCCCCCCGCCCCCCGTGAGAGGCAGCTGAACACCACGGATGCGAGGTGCGACTGCAGCGAGGAGCTCCTGGAGGTGGAGAGGCTGGACCTGCAGAACAGGCAGCAGGCCCTAGCGGAGGCACAGTTTGTGTGGCCCTTCATATCAGTGCCCATCATTCTGCCAACTCCAGGTAGGCTAAGTGTGTATATTGTATACTCTGTCTATTCCCACACTGCATGCATTCCATTCAATGTCGCTAATTGAATTTTCCTCCCTTGCAGATGATGCAGATGCCTGAGACACACTGCACACACTCACCACACACACTTACCACACACTGCCCACCCACTACAGTACACTGCGCACACACACTACATACACTCACCACACCACTCATCCTTCCTAGGTGTTGCTACCTTGTCGTGATGGGAAGGCTTGTGTGCCTCCATGACCATGAAGGCTATATTGGTGGGGGGTCACCCCCCAGCAGGTTCAACCATGCCGGGCAGGTTCAGGGTAGAGGCCAGACCAAAAGCAACAACTGGCCCTCCAGGTTGGGGGTTGGGCATGGGTCTAACAACCCCACCCTGGAAAAAGACAGCCTGTTACAGGACAAAAGTCTGAAGAACAAACCTGCCCATGTTTTTTCCCGACCAATATTAAACAAGTTCCCTTTATCCTGTATATTTGTCGTTTCTTGCCACATTACAACAGTAGAGGTTTTGAAGAAGGCACACAATATAACAAACAACATTTGTAAGATCACTAAATACTGTGAATCTGTTAGCAAAGTACACTATAAGGACAACAGTATTGGGCCACCTACACATTACAACTTTCATGACATCCCATTCTAAATGAATAGGCATCATATGGAGTTGGTCCCCGCTGTGCAGCTATAACAGCCTCCACTGTTCTGGGAAGGCTTTCTACAATATTCTGGAGCGTGTGTGAGGATATTTGACTATTCATCTAGATGGCCTCATTGGATTAATCAATTCGCCAGGATATCTGTCTGACAATATATAAAGACAGACAGAAAATTTATATCATCAAATGATCCCTTTACATAAGAAAATGTTGTTGTTCACAAAGTGGATTATATTAGGCTATGGATAGTCCGTATATGTTGCTTGGCTCAATAAAAGTTTTAAAAACAACATTCCCATGATGTGTTCTGTAGGCTCCATGACATTATTTTCATCATTCAAGTTAATTGTATTTTGTGTACACTAAAGATGTGAATCGCGCAGGTAGGATAGATAGATGTGCGCTGTATTGCAACTCTCCTTTTTAAAAGTGTAATTTTGCTCTAATCGAGCTAAAACTATAACGGGATGAACGGAGCGCATCGCCAAGGGACAGCTTACGATGGGGTCCGACCGCCCTTCGTAACGTATCCCTTGGCTATGGTATACCTTGGCTAAGAAGGCTATGGGAAACAGTGCTTCGGCTCCAAGGAGGGCTAACGATGTATCTTCGGAAGGTACATCGTAAGGGCGATTTCCGATGTACCTTGGGTGGAGCTGTTTCCCAGAGCCTTCGTAGCCAAGGTATACCTTGGCTTAAGAAGGTTCTGGGAAACGAATCGCCACCTAGAGGTGGACCTAACGACGTTCTTAAGAAGCACGTAGCGCTACGATGCCTTAACGATGCCTCTGGGAAACGCGGCCCAGTTTTGTACCAGTTTGTGACTCTCACAACCTCAGATCCAGTGCCTGGATACGGTTCCAGGTACCTGCTGTGCGGACTGAGGCTGGGAAAAGGAGCCTTTTTTATTCTGGTCCTTGGTCTTGGAATGACCTTCAGTCAAGCCTCAAACTGATGGCACTTATTCCTTTAGCCAGTTTTAAACTGAAATTATCAGAAGTCCTTACCACCAGCTGCTCATGTAGTAATACACCTTAATTTCTTATTGTTCCCACGTGGTCTACACCTTTTGTATATTTAGTTGTGTTGTTCTCTGTATTTTATATGTCCTTGTGTCTTTCTATGTGAAACTTTGCTGCCTTCTTGGCCAGGTCAGTATTGTAAAAGAGATTTTATCTCAATGCTTTTTATCTGGTTAAATAAAGGTTAAAAAAATAAAATAATAATTACCCCTTGCCTTATAGGTCAGATACTGTCCCAACCCTTATTCTAACCCCAATTAATGAAATGCAAACTGCTAGTTGTGAACTCATGAGCTAACTGGCTATCCCACTCTTATTGTGCTGGATTAGCATTGGAATTTATGTCCAGGCGACAAGACACATCTTAATTTATCAGGCATTAAAGGATAATGCTCGTTTTTGACAACCTGGACCTTATTTACGACATATTATAAGACGTTTGACTCACCGAGATCACTTTGGGGTAGTTCGGAGGCATGTAGAAGAAATTTAAAATCCAGCGCGAGCCAGTAGGCTATATCCATGTAATGGCGGTGGTCGGGGCACTTACAATGCAGTTTCTAAAAATCTATTTTCTGCCGCATCAATCTGTCTTGATGAATCGCTAGTTGTGCTTACATAGAGCATATAGGCCTGTTGTGGTTTTTCACATGCCTCTGTAATATGATCTTTAGAAACGTCTTTAGACACGAAATAGCTTCCTCACTTGCTCCAGCACGCATGCGCACAGCGTGCTGGAGCAACGATTGCGCGCTGTGCTGGAGCAAGTGAGGAAGCTATTTCGTTTCGAAAGACGTTTCTAAAGATCATGGCATGTGAAAACCACAACAGGCCTATGCTCTATGTAAGCACAACTAGCGATTCATCAAGACAGATTGATGAAAACAACCGTTTCGCGGCAGAAAATAGATTTTTAGAAACTGCATTCTAAGTGCCCCGACCACCGCCATTACATGGATATACTGGCTCGCGCTGGATTTTAAATTTCTTCTACATGCCTCCGAACTACACCAAAGTGATCTCGGTGAGTCAAACGTCTTATAATATGTCGTAAATAAGGTCCAGGTTGTAAAAAACGAGCATTGTCCTTTAATGTAATTTCAATTCACAGCTATTTCAGTGGCATGACTAGCTTTCGTCCTACCAGTCCTGAACAGAAATAAGCCAGCCACGCACATAAGCCAGGCTGGATCTGGCCTGGTTAATTTCATGGAGGTGAGACGCGAAGGATCATACAGTACTATCTAGGCCTGCCTCATTCAGCCCTACGTCTGAACACGCTCCCTGACGTCATCGTGGGAGTGTTCCATCGTTAAAATGAACGGTCAACACGAAGCTCTACAGCCGAGTAAGTTGATGCCTGGAAATACTCCGTAATATAACGAATATTATAAATGTGCGGTGACGACTTGCTGTTATGTATTCTGAAAGGAGTGTTCTGGTCATGAACTTGGATGTCGAACTGTTTAACCTAATGTGGTTAGCTTAGCTAGCTAGCCGTCAAGCTAACGATAGTCTAGCTAGATACGTTATAGCAAGCTAACGTTACAACGGCTCAGGCTATTCCCTGGAAGGCTGACAATTCATTGGTGGTTCTGTTTTGATTGGTTGTGTAGCTAACGGTAATTGAATAAAATTGGTTCTTCGTGGAGTTTAAATAATGTAGCTAGCACTATGGCAGTGAAAAATGAAATTGTCAATCATTAACTTTTAATTTGTATTATGGTGTGTTAGGTTTGTGTCTCCGACCATACTGCTCCAGTCCACTAAATAGGTTGTGCCCTGCTGTAAACCAACCTGTTCAGGAACATTAGCTAGCTAAGCTAACGTTAGTGCCTGGAAGGCAGTCTGACAGGTTGTAACGTTAGCTTCATATCACACTTAATCGTGATAATAGCATTAAGTCGTATTCATTTTGAGCGACATGCGATTTGATGTCGCTAGCTAGATCAATCGAACTCATTTGAATGATAATTTAATTATCATTAACTTAACGTTACAGTATCTATAACAATACAACTGAGACACTAGCTAGCCTAAATCTAACCGTAGCTGGCGTTAAGGTGCTAACAGACGTTTATCTGCCAAAGCTAGATTTTGAATCGTCTGCATGCATGGGTGTGTCAGTGTACGATGCATGTGTTACAAGATTCAACATTGCAGCAGCCTTACTGTTAACGTTAGCTAAACTGGTGGTGGAAAATACTTTAGAGCCAGACTACAGTAGCCTTCCCCAATCCCAACACTGAATGATCTGATGGTAACGCCCTGGGTCCTGGTCACCTGCAGGGTCGGGCTAGCTGAGCAGAGCAGCGCTGGTGTTCAGTTCAGACGCTGCAGTGTCGTGATGCGCCGGGTGAGATTCTTGCCTGAATTGCCTGGCACATCACGTTAGCTAACAGGCGACTTATTGACCGCCAAGCTAGAGTAAGTGCAGTGACATATATGCCAAACTTGGTTATAGCTGCGAGATTAATTGTGCTTGGATTGCATTTTACTATCCAGCTAGGATGAGAGGCGTAAACAAGCACACGATGAACAAGCTTTGCCCATTCTAACGTTTGGTCGAACAACAACTAGCCTAGCCTACCTAGAAACCTAGCCTAAACCTCTTCATCATCTCTACATGCCTATGTTGAGCAGCAGCAGCCAGGCGATTCGCGGGTGGAGGAGCATGCTATTTGCCTCAACTAACACAGATGTACCTAATAAAGTGGCAACTGAGGTATTTCGGTTGTTCAAACGGTTAGAAGGAGCAATCCTCCATTTCACCGGGCAGCTGACTGTGGATCTGAGTTTGATGAATAGGTTCACAATTGACTTGTCAATAAGCATGACGTTTTAGAATATTAACAATAGCTCAAATTTTAACTTGAACCATTGTGATTTCTGGCTATGACAGAATGCAAAAATGCTAAAAGTGTGCACGTGTCCACCCTGACGGCTACAGGCCGAAACGCGTAGGTGATCAACATGGTGCATTAAATTATTTATACTCAAGGAGACCTAGAGTGTGCGGCTTTCTTTCTTTCTTTTAGTTATCCCACCGTTAGTCGGCACCTCGCCTAGAGAGGGTGTGCTCCAGCTTTCTCCCTAGGAAGAACTTTTAAAAGTGTGCATAATGCAATTATTAATTTGTTTAAGTAGGCTACTTCGTCAATCAATGACTGGGTGTACAATCCCATTAATGGCAACTATAACAGCATGTTATGGATATATCAGGGATTGTTCATGTTATGGATGTGATGCCTGTAGCAGGTTAAGCTACTGTAGCAAGTTATACAGGAATAATAACTGCCCATTTGTTGTTGGTTAATGTAGCCAGATTTTCTTCACACTAAGACTTGTGTGTGGTTTTCAGCGATGGCCTACTTGGAACAATCGCAATTACGTAAATCATGAAGACCTGCTCTTACACGCTGTCTTTCTCCTATTTCTCTCACTGTAGCATGTGATATTACAAAATGTCCATGGAAACAGCTGACTGAGGTTGGGAGGAAAGCCCGCCCGTATCGTTTGTTCAGCCCTACCAGAGGAAGTGCTGTTTGAAACTCCTTTGGAATACTAAAGCCTTTCCCTATGCAGAGAGAAATCACAGAAGGCCTGCTGATGATCCAGTCTGAAGGTACGTGCCCTGGTGGGGGCTATATAATGCTGAGTTGCATCTCCCCACCACCCCCCCACCCCCAAGTAAGCTAACGTTTCATATGTCAGAAAGCAGAGACTGTCCCTCTTGGTAAATTAACTTGGGTGGATGAGTGCGTAGGGTGATGACACAGCATATTTTTGTGTTAGGGCGCAGCTACGGGGTTACGCTGAAGTGGCCTTTGAGTCTGGTTTTTGTTATCTAGTTCATCATGTTGACCACAGTAGTAAAGATTTAGAACAGGGTCACAAGTAACAATTTTGTGCAGCAGTTTTTTTATTAACACACACAGTAGCTACACACGTCACACACACACACGTCACACACACACACACACACTGTAGCTTGTGTGACCTTGTGAAAGGTTAGGTAGGGGAATGAGTGCTGGCTGACCCACTTCAGAGTTCAGACAGACTATGCCCTACAGGAGGATGTGGCTGTCCTCTGCTGCCATGCTGTGTGTGTGTGTGTGTGTGTGTGTGTGTGTGTGTGTGTGTGTGTGTGTGTGTGTGTGTGTGTGTGTGTGTAGGCTATAAATCTGTGTTCATGGCCCGTCGATATACGGAAGTAGTGTACACATCACCTCTGTTAGAAACCGCTGCAGCAAAAGCGCCTGGGTCTTGTCCTAGATCTCGCCTCAACCTCTTCTGTCTTGTTGTGTAAACGCTATCTCTCTGTGTGTGTGATAGAGAGAAGGGTGTGGCAGCCTGTGGTGTTAGAGAATGTTTTTTGGACTCTTCAGGCTGCGGCTGGCTTGTTGACAGTGACACACAATAGCTGTGCTGAGTCTCGGAGTCACTCCTCTGTTTGTCCACTTAATAATGCATGGACAACACAGCTAGATGCATCCCTGCAGCTCTGTGTAAATTACCCCCCAGGCCTCGGTGTGTGACACGCATGTCACTGTCACCCTCTGGGTGCACCTGTGTACCTGCTCCTCTGTTCATCTGTATTCACTTGCTGCCTGACGCCTCAGCCCAGCTGGAGTCAGACATTTTGGCTTGAGCGTCAGGCCAGTCTTGATAGTGGTTTCTGGTGTATTTTCCGGCAGATTTTAGGCATTTTCCGTACAAGTGACGCGGTACAGTAAGTGGTTAGTGATTAGGTGGGAGTGCAGTCTGGGCTGCTAGCATAGCTTCTCTGTGTGCGGAGGAGAAAAGAAAGGATGATCTAAGCTGGGTGAGGTAAGACGCTGGGTGTAATACTGTTATTGGTTCGTGTTGAGGTTTCTGTCATGGTAAGAAGATGGGCCTACGCAACACTGGGTGTTATATGAGATCGTGTCAGCCTTGTGGGTGTCATACATCTAGCTGCTGAGCAGGTCAGTGTGTGTGTGTGTGTGTGTGTGAGTGTGTGTGGGGGGGGGGGGGGGGGGGGGCGGGTTAGGGTTATAGTGCTGATTGGATGGTTGCTTCTGAGATCTCTGATTGATTGGCGTGTTCTTGCTGTCTGTCAGTGACTAGCTGGCTCTTAGCTTGCGTACTACTATACATCAGGGGCCTCATCAGCTTGTTGACAGTGTCTGACCGTCGGCGTCTCAGAAGCTCTCTGTGTCTCTCTTTGCAGCTTAAGTACTTAGTTTTATCCCTCACTACATTTATTACAGGGTTTGCACAAGGTGCTGTAAGTGCTTAAATTTTGAGGGGGGGGAAATCAAGTCTTGGTATAACTTGAAAATAGCCTCTTTTTAACAAAGTGCTTAAAAAGTCCTTGAAATAAACAAACCACATAACGCAGTCTTGACCAAGGCTTTGTTCATCAAGTCATTATAATTTAATTGCTCAGAAATCAGAAATTGCTCATCTTGTTCTTTTTTGTTGTTGTATATATTCTGACTAACAGCCATAAAAACACCCATCTCAGATTTTAAACTGGATTCCTCTTTACAGAATTACCATCAGGAAATAAAATGGCAGTTTGTGGTCCAATCAGTTATCTTATTTCTCCTGAATGAAATTGAATTTCTAAAAATACAGGTTGCAGAAGAATACTTAGATAATCCATCTGTCACTCTAGAAACAATTGTAGAATGATTGGGATGGCTGGTGTCATATTGGATTGATCCCTAAGTTTCTCCCTCTAATTCTTTTTAATATACATACATGTATTAGAGCTGTTAATGTGTTAACACTCGTGAAACCTTAACACGTTTATTTTTTTTTTTAACACAAATTATA
This sequence comes from Borostomias antarcticus, assembly GCF_949987555.1. Taxonomy (NCBI): domain Eukaryota; kingdom Metazoa; phylum Chordata; class Actinopteri; order Stomiiformes; family Stomiidae; genus Borostomias; species Borostomias antarcticus. Next base: position 12,731,942 of record NC_140244.1, read on the forward strand.
TATATATATACACATACACACACACACACACACACATATATATACACATATATTATAGATATAGATAGGTACATAGACAGAGAGATGCATTTGTTTACGTAATGCCATTAGGTTAATGACAGTAGCCTGATTTGTACATCACAGATTGAGAAGAAGTCCGTGTGTATCAGTATCAAATACACACAGCATCAGGCTTCATCCAGTTGGCTTCAGTTGATGTAAATGTTGGTCTTGTGTTGACCTCCTCCTCTGCAGCCAAACCTGTACTGTGAGTCAGAAGAGGAGGCTGGACGAATGGTAAGATGCTTCTCCCTCTCTCTCTCTCTCTCTCTCTCTCTCTCTCTCTCTCTCTCCCCCTCTCTCTCTATCTTCCCTCTCTCTCCCCTCTCTCCTTCTGTCTCTCTTTCTCTCGTTCTGTTTTCTCCCTCTTTCTATCTTTTTTTTTTTTTTTTTTTTTTAGCTCTCTCTAGCTCATTCTCTATCTTTTTGATAATTAAAAGTGTCTTTATACAAAGTGATGCGCCTGAGCCCTGAAGAACCTGTGGAGTTCGTAGCCCTGGTCACCCCCGTGGCCAGCACACACTGAGATTTTACTTTGAGGCCAAAGCTCTTCAGTCAGATTGTGGTGTAACTACTGGCTTGAGTCAGATAAGAGCAGTGACTCCACACTAGCTTCCCATCGCTCATCATCCTTCATACACCAGTAACCCTCATCCAGATCCTCACTACTCTTGACGGAGCATAACCATCCACTTATATGCACGAAAAATATCTGAATTGCTTCAATGCCTAAACATGCATTTTAAAGGACAATGCTCGTTTTTGACAACCTGGACCTTATTTACGACATATTATAAGACGTTTGACTCACCGAGATCGCTTTGGTGTAGTTCGGAGGCATGTAGAAGAAATTTAAAATCCAGCGCGAGCCAGTATATCCATGTAATGGCGGTGGTTGCAGCACTTAGAATGCAGTTTCTAAAAATCTTACATAGAGCATAGGCCTGTTGTGTTTTTCACATGCCTCTGTAATATGATCTTTAGAAACAAAAAGCTTCCTCACTTGCTCCAGCACACATGCACATAGCATGCTGGAGCAACAATTGCGCGCTGCAGGTGTGCGCCAGTAACGATAGCCCAACTACCGTGGGTGCCTCTTATGGTGCACGCCCTCTGAGGCGTCACATAAGCCTTCTCCCACCACCCGGCTGCGCAGAAGTTTTGCATACGGTTGCGCTTTCCTAGATTTACCGCAAGGTCGGGAATTGTAAGCATTTCCCGGTTAATGTGCACAATCTCCGACCGTACGGGAGATGTGAGAAATACTAACCAATTTCTCACATCTCCCGCAAGGTCGGGGAATGTGCACATTACCCGGGAGATGTGAGAAACGCACATGTTTCTCCTACATTCCCCGCGAGGTCGGGGAATGTGCGCAATAACCGGGAAAAGCTCACATTCCCCGTTTTCTCACATTGACCGTAACAGATATACTGGCTCGCGCTGGATTTTAAATTTCTTCTACATGCCTCCGAACTACACCAAACTGATCTCGGTGAGTCAAACGTCTTATAATATCTCGTAAATAAGGTCCAGGTTGTCAAAAACGAGCATTGTCCTTTAATAATATGCCTCAAGTGCCACAGTATCCGTGGATGGTATCCAATTTGAAATAAATTCAAGCATTTCAGAAATCATTTTTGGAAATGTAGACCTATCAGTTTTTTTGCCTGGCACTCTCCATTGCTGTAGAATTCCTTCTTTATTAGTAAAGTAGTGTTGGTATTTTGTTTGTCATTGTTGTGGGTCTGGTCCTCTAAGACATGTTGATTGGCTATGGAGGAACTCATGGCTTTCTGGAAACATTTAGTTTCTATTCAGGCTATTTTAATTGATATAATACACAAATCCTTGGGCCTGAAAATTTGAAAATGAGCCAGGCTCCAAAGTGGAGCTTCCATGTCTCAGAGCCAGCCCAGGCACTGCTCTTGCTTTGATGATGTTATGTTTTGCTTCTGCTGCTTATCTTGTCATCCCTCACTGCTGCATGTCATAATCCCTGTTCTCTTCCTTCCTGTGGTTGACGAGCATGCCTTTGAGCCAATCCGCAGATGCATGCACACTCGCAGGGCCCCACTGCGCGCCGCCCACCCTGCTTCCTGGCTCTGAACCGACCTTCTCCGAGGGGGGGTGTGTGGCGGCGGGGGCCGTAGCTAGACCCCCGCCCCCCGCCCCAGGGTTGAGCGTCCCCCACCCCTCCGCTCCCCGGGGGCCTGGCGCCCCCTGATGGATCAGGCTGGTATTGAGCAGAGTCCCGAGGAGCCGGACGCCGGGGGCCGGGCGGAGCCGGAGGTTGGCAGGAGGGCATCCGAACCGGAGCACGGCCTGTCCAAAATTACCCAAAATGCCCTGGAGAACATGGGGGCGCTGGGTCACGGCCTGAAGCAGCTCTTCCAGCCGCAGCGCCGCCGGTCCTCCGTCTCCCCGCACGACGCCGCCTCCGCGGGGGCCCCTCCCCTCCAGCCCCCGGATTCAGGGCCGGAGGTCGGGGACGCCCCCGCGGCCGGCGCCCCGGACTCTGACCCCCACGCCGCTTGCGCCCCCCCACCCGCAGCTCTGAGCCGCGTCCTGCTGCAGATCCGCAGCGCCCCCCCCACCATGAAGCGAGGGACCAGCCTGCAGAGCCGGCGCAGCAAGGCGGCCGCGGCCGGCGACCCCCCCCAGAAGGGCAGCCCCCAGATCCACCGCCGCAGCACCCAGGAGGCCCTGCTGCTGCAGGTGGGCCGGCCGCGCTCCTCCTCCACCACGGATACGCCCAGCAGCCCCGCCCTGGCCGACGTGCTGCTGACCTCGGGGTACCAGTCCACCGAGGAGCAGGACAGGGTGAGTGTCCAGCTAGGGCCCCCCCACCCCCCCACCAGGACCCGCCCGCCAGAGTCCGGCCACACAGACAGACAGACCCCCCCGGAGAGCACACATGGAGATGAACCGCAGTTAAGACGTGCTTTCCGCTCGATTTACCCTGATGCCCATCTTCAGTTTTGGGTTCATAAGGTGTGTGAATGGTGCATCTCAGGGATGATGGGGGGGGGGGAATAGGCAAAATGGCCAATGTCACTTTCACTGTTTAAAAAACATGTTTTTTGTAAAGATCATCTAATGGAGCTTAAAACTACCAGCAGAAATGTAGTTGAACCTGAGCCAGGCGGACACAGCTGCGCTGCGTGGGTGGGTAACACGTTCCAGATTATAAACACTGTTATAACATAACATATACCATTTCTGAAAGTTGATGGCGTCGAAAAAAAGGAAAAGATGCCTACACTGTACGTTAACCACAATTGTTTGTAGGCCTATTTATTTTACATTTTGCCTCCAATACTGTATATAATTGGTATCAAGGAAATGTTGAAATGGTGCAACATGCATCTTTAAATGTTTAAATGAAATGCGCTTTATGACATAAAAGGCCATCAGATTGGAGAGAGAGTGAAAGGGGAAGTGGAGCTGAGCTGGCCATGTTATCAGATCAGAGATTGCCTGTGTGCATCGGTCACTATGGGCTCTAAGCCTTTCTATATTTAGCCGCCACTGTCTCTTGAGTGTACTTCAGGTCAGTGAGCACTTGCAGGGCCGAACCAAGCTCAGAGTCTGAGCAACGTGGCTCTCTGGGCGCTGGTACCAGTGTCCTCTGTCATGTCACTCAACGCTGCTGAAATGTTAAGGCGTTCTGTATGCAAATACTGCGTTTTATCTCTGGCTGCTCACGTGTTTATATGTAATGATCAAGCCACAAAGCCTGTTACATAGTACACACGCGTAGTCTTTGACTTGTTTGACAACTGGCTGACGTGTACCCCATAGCAGTAGTGTTTCATGACCATGTTAGTGAACTATGGCCACTGTTCGTGTGAGGGGAAGACCCAGTATATTGTCTGCAATGCTTAATCGTAACGACCAAAGCTTCTGATCAATAAGTACCTATCGGTCAGTTAGGCTGAGGGTAAGCTCTTCAGGCAACACAACAACACTCCCACATGAGTGCAGCCATCAGACCACAGCCGTCTAGACTGTCATTCAGTGACTCAACACATCATTTTCACACAGGCCACGCCCCCTATCGTCATCATGAAGATGTGTGACGGGTTTATACGTTATTTTACTTTGTTCTTTTTCTTGTATGATTCCCCTCTTTAGGAGAGTTACTGTGAGATACTGTGCTATCTACTAACTCGTAAAGGCTTTCGTATCCTAATCAGCTAATTTATTTATTTTTCTTCTATCCCATCCTCCTTCCATGTTCATTCTCTCTCTCTCTCTCTCTCTCTCTTTCTCCCCGCCACCCACACTGGTCAGCTGGAGCGTTTTGAGGGCTCGGGCGCCGCCGTGTCGCCCAGCGCCCTGCCCTGCGGCGCCGACGGCTACGACGGCGTGGATGGCACCCCCGACCCCCAGCGCACCAAGCAGGCGGTGGCCCAGCTCCAGCAGAAGATCCTCAAGCTCACGGAGCAGATCAAGATCGAGCAGACGGCACGCGACGACAACGTGGCCGAGTACCTGAAGCTGGCCAACAACGCCGACAAGCAGCAGAGCGCCCGAATCAAGCAGGTGTTCGAGAAGAAGAACCAGAAGTCGGCCCAGACCATCCAGCAGCTCCAGAGGAAGTTGGAGCACTACCACAGGAAGCTCCGGGAGGTGGAGCACAACGGCATCCCGCGCCAGCCCAAAGACGTGTTCCGAGACATGCACCAGGGACTCAAAGACGTAGGGGCCAAGGTTTGTCTCTGTGTGCTCTGACAAGAAAACGCTTTTGGAGTCAGTGTTGATCCGTGTGTGTGTTGCGTATTGTGGTGTCAGTGTCTGAACATGTAGATTGTTAAGGGTAGAGGTTTGTTAGCCTGGTAACAGTGTCATGGGCATGGGACCACCTTTCAGAAGCACATATCGCAGTCCTGTGATTAGACTAGCACTAGACAAATTCAGACAATGGCATTCCTCATGAAGTCCACTTCCCACCCATACCAGATGCACGCTGCGCCATTTCCAGGCTAAATGTCCTGTGATTGAATTTGATCATGAGGACCAGGCTAGCCCTGCGGTGACTCACCTGTTTCTGCTCAACTCTGCCCCCTGCAGATGACAGGTGGCTTCTCCAGCTTCTCCCACGCCACGCACTCTGCAGCCGGGGCCGTGGCGTCCAAGCCCCGGGAGATCGCCTCCCTCATCCGCAACAAGTTCGGCAGCGCCGACAACATCGCTGCCCTCAAGGACTCCCTGGACGAGGCCCAGGGGGAGGAGGGGACGGCGGGCGGGGCGTCCAGGGCCCTGGGGGGCGGTGGCCAGATGCAGTCCAGCCCTAAGTATGGCAGCGAGGACGACTGCTCCAGCGCCACCTCGGGCTCTGTGGGGGCCAACAGCACCACGGGGGCCCCCGGGGGCCCGCCCAGCTCCAGGGGAAACACGCTGGAGCACGGCCAGAGCTCGGGCTTCGACGCGCTGCTCCACGAGCTCCAGGACCTCCGGGACAGCCAGAGTCGGCTGGAGGGGTCCTTTGACAACCTGAAGGACCACTACCAGAGGGACTACTCCATGATCATGCAGGCCCTGCAAGAGGAGAGATACAGGTAGCGCAGTGCGCCACGTACATTCACAACATGCCTACATTTACCACCAAGTATTTAGGGAAGATACTTTTAAGACACCCCTATTCACTTCAGAAAGGCGTTTTTCAGTTCAAATGACGCTATCATCAAACACGGCAACAACAAACAGCTCGTCTGCTGCATTGTGTGTGAGCTGTCGGACGGCTGTGGCTCAGGAGGTAGGGCGGGCTGTCCAATGATCGTAGGGTCGGTGGTTTGATTCCCGGCTCCTTCCTCTTGTCCACTTCCTCCTGTCCACATGTCGAAGTGTCCTTGGGCAAGACACTGAACCCCAAATTGCTCCCAATGAGCAGGTTAGCACCTTGCATGGCAGCTGCCGTCATTGGTGTGTGAATGAGAGGCCATTGTTAAGCGCATTGAATAAAAGTAAGTTTAGTCCATTTACCAGTTGTCCCTGACCTCCGTTTTGTTCCCAGGTGTGAACGTTTGGAAGAGCAGCTCAACGACTTAACTGAGCTCCACCAGAACGAGATCCTGAACCTGAAACAGGAGCTGGCCAGCATGGAGGAGAAGATCGCCTACCAGTCTTACGAACGAGCCAGAGACATTCAGGTTCGTCACGCCAACACCTGGAGTATTGTAGTTTTGAATCTCTGCTCAGTTCTGTATTTTGTGGTGGACTGCCTTCCAGCACTTGGAAGAAAATAAGATTCTATCTCATACACGACTATATGATCCACTTGTGTTGTATCACGATAATGGCGTCTTTTACATGTGACCTTAAAGAAGTAGTAAAGGGAAAATGCATGTTTAGCCCTGTTTTAAGGTTACTTATAATCATATACAATGGTTCAGATCAAAACGTTGACAAAGCTAGCATTTTCGAGAAAGTTGATAATTGCTCTACCACCGTTTTGTTCATACAATGGATGTGGATGGGCATCTTGAAAAATCATTCAAAAACATGTTAAACTCTCGATTTCAAAGACAAGAAGCTCACCGAGGGTGTAATTGGTGTCCGTTGGTGTTCTGACATCAAATTCGCCGAAAAGTATGAATCCTGTAGGGTTGTATTTATCATTTTATGAAATCCATTGACTTGTATTGAAGCGGCCGTTGTAGACGTGTAGATCAATCCGCAGAGGGGATTCAGGAAGCGGAACTACTTACGGTAGCGGCTTTTATTGTTTATATTGCTAGGCCACCTAGTTTGCAGATGTTTACACACGTATGTGCTGCGACTAGGGATGGGAATTTCGACTAATTTTAAAACCGAGTAACCTAACCTGATCCTACTCGAGTAACCGATTAGGACTACTCAAAAATAAGATTACTCAAAAAAAGCGCATTTAACCCCGGCCCCCTCGGAGGGGAATACGTTTTTTTCCGCCGTTATTACCGTAGCGGTGCTTTCATGTCTCGTCCATGCCCTTGCAAATAAACATATTTAAAAGCCGATGTGTGGTTGGATGCATTACTTATCATCAGATTGAATAACCCACAGGTTTTCATGAAGCTATCGGAATCTAAAAACACAGCCTTTTAATGTGGATGCACTGCCCAGCTCATAGCCTATTATCGTTAGGCTACACTGAAAACTCTAAGCCTACAATATGCAACCAGACCTCTAATTTACTAATCAAAATTAAGTATTAAACCAAGCCTTTACTGCCAATGCCGGATAACAAGTGAATTAATTTTTTGCGTTATCTAAAAAGCACCGTGGCACTCACTGCCTATTTCCAATTTATTGGACAATAATGGATGTTTCGGCGTCAAGCCTTCATTAGAGAAATGTCCATGCAAAACTAAATAGATTTATTGAAAAATAGGCCATTCATTCATTCATTCAATATTTATTTATGGCAGGCTGGAAAACTATAGGAGTAGGCTACGCGCATGGGCCTGTGCTGGTACTCGCTGTCTTTTTCAGCACCACCTCATTACCAACATGATTAGCCTACCGCAAAATGATGGGAGTGCTGCGTGGAGCCAGAGTACAAAGTCCACTCACACCACTGCCTACTATGCACAGTATGCAGATAAAAAAAATCAAAGACCCGGTACCAGCGTTTAATTGTCAAAACAAAACAAATGAAGTGGCATATATATAGGCTTAAGGCTATACTCACTAGTTCTCTCATAGGCTACCTACGCTGTGAAAGTCCGAGGCTCGATCCATAAAATGCTTTAACACTATGCAAAACCACGGTGTAGTTTGATCCGAAAATGCTTAACAGTATGGAAAACCGAACCTAGGACATCTAGCATTAGCAAGCCCATGGGCTAATTATTGCTAGTTTTCGTGACCACTTAACTTTGCACCCAAGAACTGTGTCCAAGTAAATAAATATAGCTTTTAAAACGTAACCAGTTAGCTGGCTAGACAGTAGTCAACTAGTAATCAGTCATCACTGCCCCTGACAGCTGGCTGAATTTATTATTTTTACGATCGGTGCACTTTCAGATATTCCGTTTAATAGCCAGGCAGGGGGGTCCCCCGGGATCCCCAGACAGCTGACGAGTCATGCCCTATAATATCTGATCATTGGTTGCCTGAAAGAGCCGCAGTGACGTTGGCAGCGCCTTTCTGAAAAGTTGAGATGGCAATGTTTTCAAAAAGCCGGAGCGCTCGAAAAAAGACTCCGTATACAGCGCTTTTCTCCAGGCAGCCGCCAACGCTCTATCCTCTTTGGTAACAATTGAAGAAGGGCACAGGCGCTCAGAAATGCGCGCTTTCACGGCCAAACATGCCATATTGTATAGCCTTTAGATTAACCGAGTAGTGTTTATTTTCCGACTAGCAGATCGCCTACTCGGGTACTCGGTTAACCGTGCACATCCCTAGCTGCGACTAAATAGTTCTATGCTAAATATTTTAAAAAGCCTTTCCAGATGAACTAGAATCTTACTTTATGGCGAATTATGTCAGAACGCCAACTAACACCTAGGTGAGTTTCTTGTCTTTGAAATCGAGAGTTCAACATGTTTTTGAATGATTTTGAATGATCCATCCACATCCATTGTATGACCAAAACGGTGGTAGAGCAATTATCAACTTTCTTGAAAATGCTAGCTTTGTCAACGTTTTGATCTGAACCATTGTATATGATCATAAGTAACCTTAAAACAGGGATAAACATGCATTTTCCCTTTACTACTCCTTTAACAAATGTGACCGTCCTCACAGCCGTCCTCACAAATGTGACCGTCCTCACACTAACCTTGCCCCTCCCCCCCTGCAGGAGGCGCTGGAGGCATGTCAGACGCGCATCTCCAAGATGGAGCTGCAGCAGCAGCAGCAGCAGGTGGTCCAGCTGGAGGGCCTGGATAACGCCACGGCGCGCACGCTGCTGGGCAAGCTCATCAACGTGCTGCTGGCACTCATGGCCGTGCTGCTGGTGTTCGTCTCCACTGTGGCTAACTGCGTGGTCCCGCTGATGAAGACGCGCTCGCGCTCGCTCTCCACCCTGCTGCTGGTCATCCTGCTGGCCTTCCTCTGGAGGAACTGGGAGGCCATGTCGCAGTACCTGGACCGCTTCCTACTGCACCCCAGATGACCTGCAGGGGGAGATTGTTTTCAATAACAGCTGAGGGACAGGGGAACGGGGGTTGGGGGAGGGGGTGAGTGTTCTCCAAATCGTCCCTGGTGTCCCCCTCCTTCAGATCTTTCCCAGAAGGCCTTGGAGAAGACGTCGCCAGGCTGCTGCTGTGGCGTCTCCAGTGAGTTCTGAGGAGGAGGGAGGACGCTAGGGTGCACTAAAGAGTTTTTTTTGGCGGGGGGGGATCTCACCCAGCTCACCTCTGGTGCAACTGTGGCAGCAGCACAAAGGGGCGGGGCTTAGCTGAAGAAGGAGGAGCCGAGGAACAATGCACACACTTGATTTCCTCTCTTCGAAGAGTGAATTAGTTTACACGTGGAAGATGTTGATGTATTCCCATTGCAGAAAGTGTAATACCCAGTTTTATTGTTTAGATTTGACTCAAGTGGTTTTGTTTCAATGTCACTGCTGTTATTAATACAGTTCATCAATAGTTCTCTGCTATTCTGGAGTTGAATTGAAGGGTAATGAGCTAATTCCCATCTCTGATCTCACCCTTCCCTTTCATCTCTAATTGCAAAATCCAGCACTTTCCTTCTAATGTGTTGTGTTGTTCTCTCATCAGTAATTCTCATCTCTACCCCCCTGTTCCCTCTCAACTCTTTCTAACAGCAACACTTTCCTCTCTTTCTGAGCTGTTGTTCTCTCCTCAGTGTTCCTCCACTCCCTTGCTGCTCGCTACTCTGCTACAGAGGCAGACACATATTCATCACTGGATCAAGCAAGTGATGGGTTCTTGACTTGTTTCTGTTGATTGAGCTGAGTTTGCAACACTGGATCTGATTGGACCAGGACAGCTGGAGAGCCAATCAGTTTGGGAGGGCCTGACCTGGTCCTGCCCCTTTCTGGCCAGCTAGCCCCTCCCACCCTGCTGGCCTGGCCCCTAATGATCAAATAACTAAATCTATGAACTGAATGAACATACTTGAAGAGCTTTAAAAATGCTCAAAGACTGTCAGTGCTTCCGTACTGTTTCTATTAGTGACGATGAAATAGTAATACTTTTTAGTTTATTTTTTATTTTTGAAGACAAATAAACATGCTGTTTTAAAAATGACTGCATGAGTGAAGAACTTGTTTATATCAGTCTGTACCAAATCAATCCCTAATCATGTGGGTTTGACAGGTGAAGGAAGTGTCATGGCTTTCGCTTTGATTTGGATTGAATCACCATATTTCTTTCACTGCTCCACTTTACCTCGGTCTACATGGGTACTGGGCTAACGGGCTGGTTTGGGTGTGATTACAGTTGTATTTTTCAGCCCATTGGTGCTTTGCTTGTGCATCAGTAGGCTTCACTAATGTACAGGACTGGCCACACGGGGGTGCTATAGCAATACATTAAGCCATTAAATATTCTGTCCTAGATAAATGTTTAGGTGAAATATCCCTTCCCTTCCAAACAGCAACCAAATAATAGAATACAATACAAGTTATAATACAATAACTAGTTCACTCAACACGACTATTCCAAACCATTAAGATGATCTGAACCAGACAACTTCTCCAACAAAAAAAACTTTATTCAAAACATACCAACAGTGCATTGTATATGATTAAAACCCACAGAAGTGCAGTCACTTAGTTGTCGCATTCTTTCGTTTCCCCTTAGCTTTTTTGGGGGCAGCTGCGTCACCTTTGTCATCCTGTTTTTTCTGTGCTTTGGTGACCTTTTTTGGAGCTTCCTCCTCATCGCCCTTGGCGGCCACTTTTGAAGTCTTCCGTGGTGCCTTGGGCTCCCCAACCTCCCCCTCTCCAGACCTCTTCGCCTTGGGCTTCTTGGCGGGAGCGACCTTCGAGGTAGCCGCACCTTTTGAAGACGTCTTGGGTTTTGCATCCTGAAAACAGAGCGGCAGGTTAGGTTCCACCGCTGCCATTAGGTTTGTGCAAATTATGTTAAAGTTATTATTATTAATGTCAAGGGCAAGGAAAGCTTCACCACCGAAACCAGTCCATATAGGCCTAGTGCCAATAAAATACATAAGGGATGGGTCCCACCTTCAAGGCCTTGTCTTCCTGCTTCACAGGAGGCGGCTTCTCGGTACCTAGGAGCAGAACCAAACAAAATGCTCATGATGCAAGGGTGGACTGAAATGCTCTCCCCAAACCCTTAACAATAGCCTACGCGTGGTGTTTTGACCACATTGTCCAGCTTCTGGAGCTAGATGTGGCAAGCAGTCCTACCATATTCCGGATCCTTGGCCTTCTTGACTCTGGCCTTGGCAGCTTTTGGAGCTTTGGCCACATTGGGATCCATGTTCTCAGTTGTTTTAGACTTGGGCTCCTTGGCTTTACCCTTCACCGCAAGCTGAAGAGGCAACGTTTAAAATCAACAAAACTAAATGGTTTCGTCAACAAAGGATAGCAGTAGGATTCTATAGGAAGGGTACAATCACGAGTGTATAGGTCTAAAGCACACGGCCTTACCCGAAACCTTCCTTGAACCCCACTGACTACAGTAGAGTTAGCTGGCCTCACCAACACCCCGCTCTCGAGAGCTTTGGTCAGCGCTCTGCGAACCAGATACTTGGACCTCACCAAATCAATAGACGGGTATTTCTCCTTCATGTATTTGCGTATCGCCTGTGAGGAGACGCCTTTCCGAGAGTCCAGCTCTCTCACGGCTTCTTTCACCATCACCATGGTAGGAGGATTAGATGAAATTTTCCGCGACGGTTCATTATTTGAGCCTCCTGCGACAAAGAAACTCACAAACTTAGCATAGAAAAGAGATATTTCGATCTAGAGAATTTTCAAAACGTCAAACCAATACCGCGTGCACACCTGGAGTTGTCTTACTAGTTTTCTGACCCTTTGGTGCCGCATCGGAGGACGTAACTTCCTGAGGGGTTGCTTTTTTAGGAGGCATTCTCACACAATAGATTCAAAATCAGGACCGATTAAAATGTAATCCTTAAAATATGCACCACTATTCTCAACCACTCAAAAGTCTGATTTTATGCTTCCCCCGACTGCTGCAAATCACGTGGTTAATCACAACAGGTGTTGACATTTAGGTAAGGACGTCAGTCTACTCAACCCGGCCGCGTCTACGTTTTTGCGCATCCCAGTTTATCGATAACACCATTGAGTTTAGGGTTAAGGAAGACCCTAACCCTAAACTCTATGGTGTTCTTGCTAAACTGGGTTGCGAAAAGTAATCTCGCAACCCGGCCGTGGGGCGATAGCTTTGAACAGCGTGCGAATTGCTGGGGGAGATGGGGGGGATTTCCCCCCCTCTGGTTTTGATATCCCCTCCTCTGATCATTCATTTTATCGCCGGTGGGGATACGTTTTTGTGTGTTGGCTGTAAGCCAGCCTTCAATTCGGAAATACAAGTCATGTGGGCCACAGCCAATTCCCCTTTGCGCAAACATTAGCGTCATTACGGTAAATCGTTTTTTCTCTTGTAAGGACTTGACTTGACACCGTGGCGTTCACCAACAGGTAGTGAAGTCAAATAACTATGGTTTGATTAAAGAAGTGAAAGGCGGTTGTGCTGTGGCATTTCAAAATAAAGGACCTCTAAATTGTCATAACTATATTTCCTTAATATTCAGATTAGAAATGAAAGGAAATCGCCCATCCCCTACTCCAATCCAGAGAGCTAGCAGACCTCCCCTGGCTCTGGGTATATCCCAGTGATTTTCAGGACATTCTGATGTGGCATTTCAAAATAAAGGCCCTCTAAACTGTGCTATACGACCTACTGTTTCCTGCAATTTCAGATTAGGATTAAAAGGAGACCGCCCATAATGCCTCAACACTTCCACTTCAGAGTACTAGTAGACCACCTCAGGGTGTCACCCAGTTATTTTCAGGACATTCTGATGTAGCATTTAAAAATAAAAGCCCTCTAAACTGTCCTATACAACCTACTGTTTCCTGCAATTTCAGATTAGGATTAAAAGGAGACCGCCCATAATGCCTCAACACTTCCACTTCCGGGGGGGGGGTTGGGGGGCATTGGGAGTAATAATGTCGGAGAAGACCCTGTGCAAGACCCCACGGTACGCTACTGCATTATAGACAGACAGTCATTACAATAGGAGTAGGACACTTCAAATCCTATAGTAATTCATTTTTGTATAGGATGTGATGCACCAGTCGCTCTACGCCTATGTGGTTTATTTTCAGTGATTAGACTGACTGTTGACTGGCACAGCTTTAGGTGGTGATGGAGAAATGAGCTTAATGTATTGATGCTTTTTTGTGCGTGGCTGTAAGCCAGCGCACCTATAATAGCGTTCGTCCGGTTATCACTCCCTCCCTCCCTCCTTCCGTTACTGCGGACAATGTTGACCTGCATTTCTCTGTTGGCACGACAAGAGGCAGTAGTCCCAGCACACCAAAATCAAGAAGGACACCAAAATCAACCCGCCGATCTCCACTGCACAAGTAGAGTAGTGGTGAGAGCATTGGACTCCCACCCTGGAGACTGGGGTTGAAGACCCGGTGGGGATGACTTTATGGGACTATACCCCAAACCTCCACATGTTCATCCTTTCACTCCAACCTTTACCCCTTGCCTTATAGATCAGATCCTGTCCCACCCCAACCCATATTCTAACCCCAACCCACACTAGGGACTGGAAGAAGGACACCAAAACCCACCCGCCGATCTCCACTGCACAAGTAGAGTAGTGGTGAGAGCATTGGACTCCCACCCAGGAGACCGGGGTTCCTGGTAAGGATGACTTTATGTTATCATCAGTGTAACTGCTTTAGCCACTGACCGCTACCATTAATGTTATGGAAGCTGCTGCTAGTTGTTGTGAGCCCATGAGCTAATTGGCTATCCCGCTCTTATTGTGCTGGATTAGCATTGGAAGCATTGGAACTGATGTGTCCAGGTGACAAGACCCATCTTTATTTATCAGACATTACCGTCCTACCAGTCCCGCACAGAAACAAGCCAGCCAACACACATAAGCCAGGCTGGACCTCGCCTGGTTATCCCTGCTTCTGGTCAGACTGAATATAGCTACAATTCCTGTGCCCGAAAATAGATGGCGCAATTTAGAAAAACTACACTAGCTATTTGAAAAATATGATTTACAACAGCTAGCCGCACGTTTGATTGGCATGCCAACTGTCAACCAAGCGCCTACTCTACTAGCAAGAATTAGCAATGAAACGGGGTCAACAAAGCATTTCATCATATTTTGCTGCGAGGATTTTGGAGGATGCCCAAAACGCCAGAGGTCCCTCACCAAAGCAGACTTCTATTAGTTCTAAACATTTTAAAACGAACTAGTTCAGGTTCAGTTCACAATTTTCAAAACGAACTAGTTCAAGTTCAAGTTCAAAATGTCAAATTATGAACTAAGTTCATTCCCAAAAAATAAAAAAATTCATAGTTCTTTTTTTAGTTCTTTTTTTTTCCGGTCAGCCAGGAGGCTTTGTCGGTCTGTGTCTGTCTTTTGCGAGGTGTTTCTACCATAGTCTACGCACCTGGGGCCTCATTTATCATTGTGGATACACCCTATTTCATTTAAACCTGATTTTTGTACTTGCTTTTCTCCGCAAATAATGTGATGTATCATGACAAAACTCGATGGGAAATATTGTGTATATATCTCACAATATTTCCCATTGAGTTTTGGCATGATACATCACATTATTTGCGGAGAAAAGCAAGTACAAAAATCAGATGTAAATGAAAAAGGGTGTATGCACAATGATAAATGAGGCCCCTGGGTGGAATTTGTTGAGAACAGATGACTTCACCTGTGCTGACGGGAGCTCAGGCCAGAGAGGTGATCAACATTAAAGATCAGCTCATGGCTGATGCTTTGTGGATAACAACCCAGAAAAGTAGAGCTTGAGGGAGAAAATTGAGGAGAGGTCACATGTTCTGAACATGACCCACAGCTGGTACATCAAAGGCCTGAAGGTCTTTAAATGGTCTTCTGGGTCTGGCAGGAGCCAGGTCTCCTGGTCTTGTTATTTGAATGTGCTGCTCTGATCCCATTATGATTTTTGAAATATAACCGCCTCTTATTAATCCATTAGGCTATACATAGCATACACCAGAATTGCTACAGCCCATTACAGAATAATAGACATTACGGCTGAAAGTATGTTTCAGTAGATAGTGAAACAAGAGATATAGCAAAGGCACACTGTAGATGCAACATTTATTTATACTGCCTGAACCTTTGTGCATCAGCAGTTCAAAAATACAACAAATTACAAAACACAGGCGAGAACTGTAATGAAGGCTGAGGATCTGAGCAACTCACTTAAATATTCGCACTTTGCCCCGTCAGTTGGGGTTTCCTCGTTGGATGCCATCCATGGGACCGTTTTATGGGCTAACGTTAGCAAATAGTGGCGCGACCAGGCCCCCAGGATTCGAAATCTAAAGTGAAGCCCTATCATGGATGTATTAATAGAACTGGATACAGCCACTCCATTCACTGACCGCTATCAACAATGAAGCCCTATTGAACCGCGCCATCTTGGCAAATTTGTAGTCATTTGACTATTTCCGGTGACTTTTGTACTTGCGCAGTTGGTTTTTTTCTGGCCTTCCGGTGACTTTTGTACTTGCGCAGTTGTGCTTTTCTGTCCTATGCGCGTCCACGTCCACGGTCAACGTTGGCGTTGACTGCTTCTAGCTATCGAATGGCCGACTGGTGTAAGATGGATAGCCTAATGTTAGAGAGATAAATGTAGTCTATGGTTATGTTAATAAAGCTAACAATGATGTTGTAACATGCATGCAGCACTGCCTATCTGAACGATTGATTCATTATTACCATGGATCGGTATTGGGATTGATCAAGGGCGAATGTGAAATAGCAGCCACGAACTCAGCGGGTTATCCGAGATGCGGTAGCAGCGGCCAAAGCTCCTGCTGGCGGGGAGTGAAGCTTTTCAACTCGCTTGTCACTGGCTCCCTGGAGGAATTTAGCCTGGCTGCAATAACGTTATCGCGAACGGAATGAATACCATCTACTAGCAAACAAAACATCTTCAGCTATAATTAACCTGTTAAACTAAGATGCCTGGATGAAAAAATAATTTCTCCAATGGATATATTTTACAAAAACAGGTTAATATGCAAGCCGGTTTTCATTGCTAAATCAAAGCGGGGAGAGCCGGGAACGTGCGTCTACATTTCACATAAACGTGAACTTTGTCGTGGACGCGCGTAGGACAGAAAAGCACAACTGCGAAGGTACAAAAGTCACCGGAAATAGCAAAATGACTACAAATCTAGCCAAGATGGCGCGGTTCAATAGGCCTTCACTTTAGATTTCGAATCCTGGGGGCTTGAGCCCTATTTGCCTTATTCACCTCAGCTGCCATATTGGTCAGTCTGACGTAATGAGGGGTGCGGATGCGTAAGTGCCCGTTGCCTTCAATGTTAAAAGTTCGCTGTAAAAACACCACTTCAAGAACCAAAATAGTCAAAATAACAGGCTGAATACACTATCGGGGTTACAAACTCATAATTACCAGACTCCGATTGTTTTTCACTGCCGTTTTTTTCGCGTTTGGAAATACATCGGAGTGAATGCAGCTGATGGCTAACTGGCTCATTCACTTCCATATACTGTTTTTCCAAACGCGAAAAAAACGGCGAATTACTGCAAATTTGATTAATCAAATGTATTAATGAAAATGACCATAGCACAACATCCTATGCATAATAATAATGCATTTTATGTATATAGCGCTTTTCACAATAGTCACTCAAAATAGTTGTGGGGTGATAAAACTTGAGTGATCATTTGACAGAAATGATTAGCCTTTTCCAAAAATGGACAGAGACGTGATATTTTGTAAATAACTGGAATTAACTTTATTCACATACATGGAAATGAGTTGATGTGTAAGCATAAAGATTAAATGATAAACTGTCATTCAGCAATTCCACTACAATTAGCCAAATACTTGCTAGTATTTGACAGCCAGCCGTATAGTGACGTTAATGTCAAAAGAGGTGAGACTGGCCAAGCATGAACCATGGCATGGACAAAACCATTTAAGAAGGGATATTGCTCAGGAAGGTAACATTTTTTCATCTGTATTGCATTATTTGTGGCTTAATTTGAATTCTGATGCAGCATTAGTGTGACTGATCTACATACAGAATAATTTCGCCATAGAAAGAGGGACCTCTTGTTTTTTTTTTGTGGGCCCTGCTTATAATCATCATCACCTTTCACCGCTAAACAACGGCGCTGCATGTACACCATGGATGTATTAATAGAACTGGATAGGCTCACTCCATTTACTGACTGCTCGAAAGAGTGAAGCCCATGGAGATATAATATAAACTGGAGACGACATTGAAAATGGCTGCCTATTCATTTCAATGAATGTTGCTCACTGGCGCATGAAGCCATTTGACGTAGTGGCTAAAGCTCGGTATTGCAAGTCACGTGATGGCATGCGGCCCAAGACCTTTATTTCCCATGATTTGTGGATTATGATAGATAGGGCTAGAAAAGGAAAACAACATGTTGTTATCATTCAGCATAAGAGACCAATCTAATCAGTATAAACTTTTAAATCAATGCATTTTCTTTGTTTTTGAAGCCACCAATACCTGTATCGAGCCCATTTGAGAAACATGCTGTGAACGTGCCTCGGGGACGCTGGGCGCGCATTCATGAGTCCTGCGAATTGGTGGAAAACACGTCACCATAGGAAGACCCGCCCTACTCTGCCTCTGATTGGATAGTTTTAAGGAAGTCATATGTAATGACGTCGGCTAACATTTGCTATGCTTTTAGCAATGAAGCTGCTCTGATCATGCAAATCATAGATATGAACGTATATATTAGCTGAATCCCAAATCGCTGAATCCCAAATCGCGCACAAGTGCAGAGCACTCGCGGCCTTACATGCGCATTCCCGCTAAGTCCACAAGGGCTCAGGGTAGTCCCAAAACGTAATTGCTAGGTCCACAAGTGCGCCACTGCCGCCATTTTGCGCACTTTAACCGCACTTACCGAAAGTCCGCAATTTTGCGGACTTATGGCACGTTCCAGGCAACCCCTAACTTGTGTTTTTCCGACCTTCTACACGTGAAAATGCACTGGAATGGCAGTCAAACCCGTAACTTCCCACCCGTGAACTCGTACCAGATCGATGTACTCCCAGTTGCGCTCTCTGACGTCACACAGCCCTCTAAGCAAGATGGCAGCCCCCATGGGTATGGCGACAAAGATAACTTTAGGGCAACGTAAAGTAAATTTGTACGTTGTAATCAAAATAATACAAACGATTAAGCACTACAATCTGCTATTTGTTTGTAATGATGCCCAAATATGTTGACAAGAGATAGCTAGTGCTAGCTAGCTAACATTAAGGTAAACCTAAACGTGACCATGCAAACGGCGAAAAGTCGATGATGTCAATAAATAAAATGTAACGTACGATTTCTTAGCATAGCAAAATTAGGCATACAATGTTTAGCTTGCCAGCTCTGACAATGTGCCAAATTTCAAGCTTTTACCATATCGGCTTGTTTACATTTATCCAGAATGCCACGCATTCAGACAGTTTGCCTGGAACGCTATGAAGTCGTGAGTCGTGACTTGAAGTCGTAACTTACGGGCTCAAAATCCTATCTGGAATGCGGCATTAGGAGGAGAAAATATCCACAGCCCACCACATCTCATGTGACACAGTGCTTGAGTGCATCCGAGTCATGATCCGAGTGCATCACACATAAATGATGACATTTGCAGATAACACAACATTTATCTTGAAATCCACATGCTGCAAACATATCCCACCCAACATAATTTTGTAATTATTATTAAATTAAAACAGACGTCAATCGGTCAATTTGCAGAGCCGAGCGGAGAGCTGAGGGGAGCGTCAGAGCAGCCTCTGCGTCGGAGGGGCGCGGCAGCCAATGAAAACGAAGTGGGAGGGGCATTGAGCTAAACTGGCTTGGGAATCGTTGGCACGCCGCTGGAAGTGCTGTCCCATTTAATTCACGGCTCTGCACTCTCTGGCCCTTCCAGATGACGTCAATTAAGTGCTCAGGCCTCAGGCCGCAAGTGCGAGGGCCCGCAAGGGTGGTTTGCGCACACAGATTGGGATTCAGCTTATGTCTATGATGCAAATGATCATGACATGTGGTTACTTTAGGAAATTGTTGGAAAAGATCTAGAGGGTAAGTGGGTCAATGTTGAATAACTTAGCTAACATATACCTAATGTACATTTCCTATAGGATTCTCTGAATTCGGTGCACTTTACGTCCCACAGATTTACCTCAAAGATTTTAAAATAATGTAACCCATAAAAGGCATTTTAAAGCAATAAATGGATAGATCCACGTGTCTTTAGATTATAACACACACACAAAATAAAAATAAAATATGTTTTAAAAATTTTTATGGGTTGCTTAGGAGTAGATGACAGCCAAATGTGCTGCCCCCACTGACCAAAGCTACTTTTTCATTGAATCTAAAACTAATAAAAATTGTAATTAAACCCAAGTTTTTTCTGCTAATATAATCACTTGGCTGTCTACTTTAACCAAAATAAAAGAAATCAGAAAAAAATACATTAACTCTTTATGAAATAGCACTATTTAATCATGTCCCCCAGTTTAGTTCAACCCCATAACAGCATACCAATTTCCCCCCTTTTAAAAAATAATGCTTCAGTCCAACATCCTCAGCATTCAGGAAGTGACATCACTCAAGTCTTTTCAAGGTCATGCTGTAAAGAGAGTTAAGTGTAAGCATATTTCTTACCTATATTTCATTGTTTTTACTGTCAGATTGACATCGTCAAGCTCAACCTTTCAACACTATTACATAAATAAATGATAGTTAACTATTGTTTAGGAAAAAACAAACAATAGTGTTGAAAAATATATTAATTTCATGATTTCCTAATGCCAAGTGGTGCAACATACCCTAGCTAATTATGGACTTATGGCTACTTTTAGCTAAAATCTTCAACCCCGTAACATTCAAACCCATAACAAAAAACATTGTTATGGGGTTGAATTATTGTTACGTGGTTGAAAGTTGGACAGTTCTTAAGTCAATTCAGTTGGAAAGATATATGTGAACTGGGTAACACTTTAAATTAAGTGTTTTTAACTACTGTGTAATTACATAGTAATGAATGCATTTATTACATAGTAGTTACAATTAATTACTATGTAAATACTATGCATACTATGTAAATACTATAGTGTAGTCAGTTTTTTCCTGTTGTCTGTTTTAATGAATTCATTAAAATCAATTTCAATTTGATTAAATGGTGTCATTAATTTCTTAGGCAAATAAATGCATACAGAATTGAAATATTGATTGTCACTTCAACCCTGTTACAGTGAGTTCAACCCTGTTACAGTGAGTTCAACACTGTTATTTGATAGTTTTTCATACATTTTTGGATAATAATAAGAAATATTAGATAAATGTTTGTTGAACTGTATGTAGAATGTAGAGGACAACCAGAAAATATATGAAAGCCTAATCGGATCTTAAAGTTAATGCATATTTTCATAATATATGAAGACCGTTTCTACATAAAGTTGCCATATCCTACTTGACGGTCAAATTGTTAATATTTAAAATAAAATAAAATCTAATTATAATAAGTTATTTTAAACAAGGGAGAGATGATTACCAATATTCTGCACAAATTAGTTTGAATATGTTTTTGAATTATATTCACACAGGGATCAAGTTGTCCGTTACGGGGTTGAATTCAAAACAACTTAGGTGACGAAGAAATGCCTAATAATGTTTGGGATTTCATGCCTAAGGTGGGGAAAAGTATTTTCTCAGAGGTTTAAATAGTCCTTTATCAGATGCAATGTTCAGAAACACAATTATTTGTGGTATTTTTTTCAAAACCCAGACAATCCAATGTGCACCGAATTCAGAGAATCGGCCAACTATATTGATACTGTATAGGCTAGGTAGCTATGCTAACGGTAGCTAATGCTAACGGCTTAGGGTTAACCAAGTTAACATTAGTTAGTTAATGATAACGTTACGTTTGGAGGTTTCAGATGTATTTCAATTTTAACTTAATGTTGAGCATGCTCAATGTAACATTGTTCATACATTGATTACAGTCTGTAATCTTGTGTCTGGCGTTATTTAGCTATAGTGGGCTGATGCTTGCTGCTGCTACTATAGCATTTGCCACATTATACATCAAATTAATCAAGCATGGTTATTGTTATTACCTGTAGGCATTATTACCATTGCAAGTAAGCATGCCATGTATATGCCATGCCTGAAAATCTAAATTAATATTGTAATTCTTCCCCTTCATAGCTCATTGTACCCTGATATAACCATTTCATTCTCCTTGCTTTTGCTAATACTCATCTCTTTTATCAAACTTTATGCTAGGAAAGAAATCTGGGTGTCATTCGGCGCTTGTGCTCATCCAGGCTGTGGCGAAGACAGCCAGCCTAGGGGAGAAGTTCGGGACCGGGGAACTAGGAGTGCTCTACTGCTTCCCTGCTCTGGGTGGGGCGTCTTATTCCAGTGGAGCTGCTGGGATGGTGCTGAGTGGGTGCCGTCCACATATCACAATACCCCTGCTCAGGCACGCTCTCCTGGAGGCTCACAGGCGAACGCTCAATACTCGATGCCCATGTGTATTCTGGCTGCCAAACAATTCTGCTGTGAGCATTTGGTGACGTGTAGCAGAGTTCAGGCCCCCCTCCCTCTGGATGATCCATTCTAGCAGTAACCATAACTGACCATTGGACAGTTAAGTGGTCCTTTTAATTAGGCACAAATTAGTGTTGATGTCCCGTCTATTGTTCTCATCCCTGTTTGTATAGGTTTAGTTCTTTGTAGGATTTTATAGAGATCTTAAAGATGACAGTAGGCTATCTGTGGACAGTAGGGGTAAGCTGGTGGAAAGTTATCTGATCGGTAGGGGAGGATAACATGCCTGTCTAGCCCAGCTTAAACTATGCGCCTATGTATTAGGCCAACCTAATGAGACCCTCCTTCATCTTCTTCCACAAGATAGACCGGCTGGCCCCAGTACGCTCCAGCAGACAGGACCAGATACACAGGTGAGGTCTGTCTGTCACGGAGCCACCGCCTCGCTCCGCCTCCGGTGTAACTCGGTTCTTCAGCTTGGCTGCGTACTTGATTGATGTTGCTCATGGGCGATTGGAACTAAACTAACCTTGCGTTGCATTTGTCTCTCTCTCTCTCACTCTCTGGCTCTATCGTTTCCACTCTGCTGGCACTGATAGATGGGTTGGACAGTCAAGGGGAGCCAGTGGTCCAGTTCCAGTTCATGCTTGGTTGTTGCCTTCTCACCTTCCCATCTCCTGCATCCCCTGCCACCTGTCTCCGCCCTGCCCAGCTGCACCTCATCCCTCATTACCCTTAGCATTAATACCAGTCAATTTCCCTTGGTTCTCTGTAAGATCATCCAGTGATGTACCTAGTCTGTTCAGCTCTTCTGTCTGCCATATTTTGGAGTTGTTTATTGAAATTGAGTTAAAGTAGTTTGTATGAGTCAAGCATCTGCCATGTATATAGTTTACATATACTAGAAATTTGACTAGGGTTAAGGCATACACTGTTGTAGACACAGGACAGGGAGCAGGACAGGACAGTGCAAAGGCATGACAGTTTTCTTGCATGTCAAGTTGGTCAGTTAGTGACATGTTTTTAATTGTCGTTTTGCGATCACTTTGTCTTTGTGATACTTTCTGATGACCAAGTCTTTTATCTAAGCAGAGCCTTAGCACATTATGGAGGAACCATGTCCCTTTCTTTTACCGATCCCTGAAAGCAAGACCTGTGAATGTCCTGAACAGTGTGGTGGCCACATTTGTTGGGAATTTGGGTGGAAACAGTGTGGAACATCATTGCATAGTTTGACTGCCATTTCATACCAACATTATGAGAAAGTGGAGAAGTAGGCTATACCTTGTAAAAAAAATAATAATAATTAAAGCTGCTTCGCAGCGATGAGGCGGGGCCAGGCAATTTCCGACAAGTTTAGGAGCAATAAGCGAGCGAATAGGAGGACATCAAGAAAGTTGACATTCCAATGTTAATTTTGTACATTCGTATCGTATCGTAAAACATTTGTAAAACATTTTGATGCATTGTAAGCTCGATTTTGATAATTCAACAATCTGGTCAATGAGTTTGTGAATTACAGTCTGAACATCCAGTGGAGCAAGTTGTGTGGTGTTAATTGATTGAAAAATGTGGGATGAGATATGTTTATTCATTTTTACAGGTTTTGTTTGCTTTTCTTCATAATTGAACATTAACTTCAGCAGCTGTGTACTCAGTCAGTTGCCAATCAATCGATTTAGTCATTGTAATCCTCGGCGGGGGCTGGGTAGGGTTGCCAACAGCGATGTCTCCGGAGCTTGCGTTGGATTGTGGGTAATGTCGTTTTCTCTGTATGTAGTGTTGGTTTCAGAGGACAGAATTAAACATATTTTTAAAAATTCAATTTTTGAGATAAAATTCTGAAATAAATCACACTACATCTTCGATATGTGGTCAATGTTGTCACTTTTTATGAGGATGATCAGACATTGATTTGGCGAGAATTAATAGGAACTGTATACAGAACTGTTTACAGTAAAACCTTTTGATGTGCTGTGGGCTCAATTTTTCATATTTCAATAATCTGTGAGGATCGTTTGGTACAGACCGTCTGTAGATACAGTATATCAATTTTGGTGTCAATTGAACAAAAAATGTGGGAGGAGATAGGTTTGATAGGTTTTACAGTTTATGAAGAAATCAGAGTGATGGACTTCAAAATTCCTGCAAGGTCAAAGCATATGAAAGTTTTGTCTCACTTGGGACTACATTCACGTGGTGGTTTTACAGTGATAGCACCTATGGCTGATTTGTTATGATTTTTTTAAAGTTTTAAACTTTAGACTGTTGCTGTAGCGCCACCTTCAGGTTTATTGACCTACAATGCAGGTTGAGGACTTTGGGTATAGTACTGGAGCTTTGTGCAAATTTTGGTGATTTTTTGTCCACGGGAAGTTAGACTTCAGTGGAAGATGGAGAATAATAATAATAAGTAAAACATTTTGATGCATTGTAAGATCAATTTTGATAATTCAATAATCTGGTCAATGAGTTTGTGAATGACAGTTTGAAGATCCAGTGTAGCAACTTTAGTGTTAATTGATTGAAAAATGTGGGTTACAGGTTTTGTTAGCTTTTTTTTCATAATTGAACATTAACTTCAGCAGCTGTGTACTCAGTCAGTTGCCAATCAATCGATTTAGTCATTGTAATCCTCGGCGGGGGTGGGGTAGGGTTGCCAACAGCGATGTCTCAGATTCGTGGAGCTTGCGTTGGATTGTGGGTAACGTAGTTTTCTCTGTATGAAGTGTTGGTTTCAGAGGACAGAATTAAACATATTTTAAAAAATTCAATTTTTGAGATAAAATTCTGAAAGAAATCATACTACATCTTGGATATGTGGCCAATGTTGTCACTTTTTATGAGGATGATCAGACATTGATTTGGCGAGAATTAATAGGAACTGTATACAAAACTGTTAACAGTGAAACTTTTTGATGTGCTGTGGGCTCAATTTTTCATATTTCAAAAATCTGTGAGGATCCTTTGGTAAGGACAGTCTGTAGATACAGTATATTAATTTTGGTGTCAATTGAACAAAAAATGTGGGAGGAGATATGTTTGATAGGTTTTACAGTTTATGAATAAATCAGAGTGATGGACTTCAAAATTCCTGCAAGGTCAAAGTGTATGAAAGTTTTGTCTCACTTGGGACTACATTCACGTGGTGGTTTTACAGTGATAGCACCTATGGCTGATTTGTTATGATTTTTTTAAGTTTTAAACTTTAGACTGTTGCTGTAGCGCCACCTTCAGGTTTATTGACCTACAATGCAGGTTGAGGACTTTGGATATAGTACTGGAGCTATGTGCACATTTTGGTGATTTTTTGTCCATGGGAAGTTAGACTTCAGTGGAAGATGGAGAATAATAATAATCATAAATATACCTGCAAGCAGGAATGTGGGGGCCAAGCTGTTTAACTGCAAGCAGACAAGGAATCAGCTAGACTGACGTGGTGACATGTTTGACAAGGGTCAAGGATGGGCCCGAGATTTTCGGAAGTCAGACATGGTTGAACGGGATTCGATCTCTGTACCTGCTGCTTGCAAGGCCGACACGCTAACCACTGTGCTACGCAGGCTGTTGCGAAGGTGAACCACCCTAGTCCACAAGGCATGTGAGCCTTCCCTAACCCCGTGTGTCTGAGTCCTGAGCACTTAATTAATATCACCTGGTAGGGTTGCTTCCTCTCGGTAGAGTGAGAGGGGGGGTGTCGTTGTTTAAATTGGCACACAGCGAAAAGTATACATAGCATAGCTCAACTATTTACTTCTTCAGAATCCAGACAATCACGCGAACATTTCCATGTATAAAATGTCCTTCGGTCTTCAGACGTGTAGGAGAGGTGAAGAGTTAGAAACAGTTAGAGATTCTAGAGCGAAGAGAGATTTTCTAGAGCGTGGCTCCATTGATTTCAATGGAGGGGGGGGAGTCATTATTCGAACTGTCACAGAGTGAAAAATATACATCGAAGAGCTTAGCTTTTTTGATTTTATTAATCCCAAGAGTCGTGTGAACGTTTTGATATGTAAAATGTGTATGAGCTGTGAGAATTGGAAGAGGGATGGCAGTTTAGAAAATGTGTGACTTTTTCCAAAATGCGCCTTTCAGCACTCTGAAACTGGTGAAATTGTGCAGAAGACAAAAAGTGTTCCTTTCATTCTGCAATCAAACAAATGAAGTAATAATAAAACCATGGGGTGTTTTGAACTCAGCATGAGCCAGGGAATCCATTGCTACCATAATTTTGAAGATTGGACATACAGTTCAAAAGTAACTGGCATAAACGCAACTCCAACTTTGACACGCTGGTGGCGCTAGAGTGCACGAGATGTCAACATGAGGCTTGGTGACAGATGTCATGAATATGTCCCGAATGAGTGTGCCAAATGTGGTTTTGATAGATTAAAACATTACTGAGATATGACCCCAGTTCCTGTTTTGCAGCTTTTCTGCCAATTTTGATTGGCTGTCACGAGCGAACGCAATAGATAATCAAAAATCCCTGTACATCCTTTGTAGACATTGGTGTATAGATGACATCCACCGATGTCCGTGCAGATTGGTGAAAGTTCCTAGGAGGAGATACATTTTAAGGGTTTTGCACATCATTCAAAATGGCGGAGAAGCCAAGATGGCCACAATGACGTCATAGAGTGCGTTGAATCCGGCTTAAGCCAAGGAATTGAAAGACACCTGAAGTTTGAAAATTGGACTTGCTGAAGAAAAGCTGCATGCATAAATGCACCTCCAACTTTGACACGTTGGTGGCGCTAGAGAGGGTGAGGTGTGGACATGAGACTTGGTGAGGAGGGTCAGGGCACTGTCCCGAATGAGTGTGCCAATTTTCATAACTTTCTACCATAAGCTTCTATGGGCTGCCATAGACTACAATGGCAGAGGAATAAAGAAATAAGAAAAGGTAGAAACTTAGTGGTGGCCTACGCAGCTTCGCTGCTTGGCCCCCAATAATAATAATAATAATAATAATATAGGCAAATACAATAGGGTTCCGGCAGCTACGCTGCCTGGCCCCTAATAATAATATTCACCATTAGAAAATACTATAGGTGTGCAATTCTTTTGTAGTCTGGTAGTTAAATGGTTACAAATGGGCAAGAAATAACATTGAAGGGAAATGTATACCGACACCGATGATTGTTTCAGAAATGGTCTGAGACAAAATCATGAAATGTTATACATAAGTATTGTGAAACACATAATTTATCCTTGTCAGTCATATTTTAATGACTGACAAGGAGAGAGGAAACAGTCCAAGTTAATCAATAATAACTAGGCTCGCTATGAACAGTATGTATTCTTGCCTCTGTTCTGACGTTAGTGGACAGTTCATTCCACCACTGTGAGGCCAGGACAGAAAAGAGCCATGGCCGCAACAATCTGCCACAGGGGGGCTTGGAGCAACTGGGGAACCAATCACCTCAAGGCAGCAGAGCTTGACCACAGCCTGGAGGTAGGAGGGAGCTGTTCATTTGCCCTGTAGGCTTGCACCAGAGTCCAAAATGGATGGGAGCTGCTACAGGGAGCCAGTGCAGAGAATGGAGTAGGGAAGTTGTGTGGAAGAGCATGGGGCTGTTGAACACCAGGTGAGCAGTAGCTTTCTCCAGGAGTCTGATGGCCAACGCTGCAGGATGGCAGCAAGTAGAGAGTTGCAGGAGTCCAGGCGGGAGATGGCAACAGCCTGGATGAGCACTAGTGCCGAATGACACCCAGATTTCTTTCCAAGCATAAAGTTTGATAAAAGAGATGAGTATTAGCAAAAGCAAGGAGAATGATTATATCAGTGTACAATGAGCTATGATGGGGAAGAATTACAATATTAATTTTGATTTTCAGGCATGGCATATACATGGCATGCTTACTTGCAATGGTAATAATGCCTTCAGGTAATAACAATAACCATGCTTGATTAATTTGATTTATACTGTGGCAAATGCTATAGTAGCAGCAGCAAGCATCAGCCCACTATAGCTAAATAACGCCAGACAAGATTACAGACTAATGAATGTATGAGCAATGCACATTGAGCATGCTCAACATTAAGTTAAAATTGAAATACATCTGAAACCTCCGAACGCAACGTTAGCATTAACTAACTAGCGTTAACTTAGTTAACCCTAAGCCGTTAGCATTAGCTACCGTTAGCATAGCTACCTAGCCCATATAGGGATCATCCCTATATTCCCCGGGTCCTATGTTCCCCCCAAAAAAGGGTTCTATGTTCCCCGGGTCCTATGTTCCCCGCGAAACGCGAAAGATAAATGTGATTATGCCATAGCATGATTTAATGCCAAAAGGGCAAAATAATATGCGCACATTTTTTCACATCAAGTTTAAAAAATGTTGCATAAACTTGACATGGATCAGACGTAGCCTAGCCTATCGCCTCAGTAGGCTACTCTACTGGAGGCCGAGTGTGCCGTTTCTTGTTTTCTTACATACAAAAAATGCAATGATTATGCAATGGAATATGCGGGGTTGAATGTTTTAGTTCCTCTTTTTTATTTTTTATTATTTTTTTATTTTCTGAAATTAGCCTATCACCAAATAAGATAACTGTTGTATATATTTTTTCATAGGCCTATGTGTGTGATGGCCTATTTATTAAACTTCAGTTATTTCAAGCACATAGTGGTTGAGTGACTATCATTTCTACTGCGAGCGGATCCTCTCTCCACGGAGATTTTTCCCCCAACGGATTTGCGCCTCTCATGAGCCATATCCCAACTCACAGCAGGATGGGTTTGGACTGGGACACTGTAAACTTCACGAAGGCATCAAGCAGCTTCTCAATTCATTGACATAAAACCAATAGTAGGCTAGCCTTACAATCTAGAATAGCCTACATTATAGTCAGAGCTGCTTTGGGTAGCCTACTGAGGAGATATGCGTTGCGCATCACAGGCTAGGCTACGTCCCATGTCAAATTAACATGCAACATTTTTAAAACTTGATGTGAAATAATGCGGGCATGGAATCATGCAAGATGATAGCAGCTTCATTGCTAAAAAAGCATAGCAAATATTAGCCAACGTCATTACATATGACTTCCTTAAAACTATCCAATCAGAGTCAGAGTAGGGCGGGTCTTCCTATGGTGATGTATTTTCCGCCAAGTTCGCAGGACTCATGAATGCGCGCCCAGCGTCCCCGAGGCTCGTTCACAGCATGGCCCTTTCTGAATCCCCACTCCCCACTCAGTCACCGAGTGCACTCCGTTTTGTAGTCCCCTCACAGCTGAATGTAGTTCCCTTGATTAGGGTGTAGGGTATAAAAACCTTAGGGACGCACTCCCCTCACTCCAACGGAAACAGGAAACACAAACCACAATGGTTACCATGGTTTCGCGTCAACAGCACTTTGCAGTGGTAGAGGCATCGCATGGATGAGGCATCGTTAGTACTGCATCTTCCTTGTTACAGCTTATGAGGATTGCCTATATCAGATAGCCTACCTAGGTCCTAAGTGGAAATATCCAAATGACAATATGGCCAAGGCAAGGCATTAAATTATAGTTATACATCATTTTAAGAACTCTTACCTATTCATTTCACCTTTACCCTAATTCATTATTATTAGGCTATAAGGCCTATTGTCAATAAAATATTTGTCATTTTTCCACTGCTTCAGCATGATTATTTGTAATAGTGTATTCTTTGTTTGTATTTTTGTTTTTATTTGCATCAGAAACAAAGCAGGGGCCTCATTTATCAAAGAGCGTGTAAATTCAGGTGTAAAAGAGGGCGTACGACGAAAACGAGGAAAAGGCGAAATGTCGCGTACGACGAGAATATTTACACGCTTTTCGGATCTATCAAACATGGCGTACACGCTGCTGCGCCGATTCCCCAATGAAAAATCCAAGCCCCCAGGATTCGAAATCTAAAGTGAAGGCCTATTGAACCGCGCCATCTTGGCTAGATTTGTAGTCATTTTGCTATTTCCGGTGACCTTTGTACTTGCGCAGTTGTGCTTTTCTGTCCTACGCGCGTCCACGCACGTTCCCGGCTCTCCCCGCTTTGATTTAGCAATGAAAACCGGCTTGCATATTAACCTGTTTTTGTAAAATATATCCATTGGAGAAATTATTTTTTCATCCAGGCATCTTAGTTTTAACAGGTTAATTATATCTGAACATGTTTTGTTTGCTAGTAGATAGTATTCATTCCGTTCGCGATAACGTTATTGCAGCCAGGCTAAATTCCTCCAGGGAGCCAGTGACAAGCGAGTTGAAAAGCTTCACTCCCCGCCAGCAGGAGCTTTGGCCGCTGCTACCGCATCTCGGATAACCCGCTGAGTTCGTGGCTGCTATTTCACACCCCCCCTTGATCAATCCCAATACCGATCCATGGTAATAATGAATCAATCGTTCAGATCGGCAGTGCTGCATGCATGTTACAACATCATTGTTAGCTTTATTAACATAACCATAGACTACATTTATCTCTCTAACGTTAGGCTATCCATCTTACACCAGTCGGCCATTCGATAGCTAGAAGCGGACGTGGACGCGCGTAGGACAGAAAAGCACAACTGCGCAAGTACAAAAGTCACCGGAAGGCCAGAAAAGCACAACTGCGCAAGTACAAAAGTCACCGGAAATGGTCAAATGACTACAAATTTGCCAAGATGGCGCGGTTCAATAGGGCTTCATTGTTGATAGTGGTCAGTGAATGGAGTGGCTGTATCCAGTTCTATTAATACATCCATGGAAAAATCCGACGTTGTCGTAGAAGAGAGCGGACGTGCACGCGCCTCGTGTTCCGCCCTCTCCACGCCCCAATTCAACCATATATGGGCCCAGTCCCAATGTCCACCCTTGCAGACTCGCAGACTTAAGAGCGCGCTCCCGCGAAGTCCGCGAGGGCTTAGGGGTGTCCCAATGTCAACTCGGCAAGTGCGTGAGGGCTCTCCGGCAGCCATTTTGAGCCCTTTATGGCCCCTTCCGTAAGTCTGCATTTCTGCAGACTTAGCCCAAGGGAATTACCCACAGTTCATAGCGTCGTGACGTGAAACACGGGGTTACCTGAAGAACAGCCAATAAACAAGCACGGACAGATCAACCAACCGTAACGTTCACGTTACAGAACAAAATATGTTTTCATGTTTTCAGCTGGACTTGCTTATCTGCACAAGTAGCCTTATAATTATTTTGGTTTCATTATTTTTAAGTATGGGTTATTAACCCCATGGGTTTGTATAATGTGATTTGATTAAAAATATGTAGGCTATGGTTATAATTTACATCGATTTCTGTTGCTCTAAATCATATGATTGCCCTGTTAAAAGCAGTATGACATTAATTACCCATTTCGGTGCAGTGTTCTTTGAATTGAGATTTCCAACATGAATAGGCCTATGGAAAGAGTTGTGAGGTGCAGGAATGTGTATACATAATATATTATCATTCTTAAGTTTATACTTTTGGATTCATCACAAACGAGAATCACAGGCAGTAATGTAGTTCGCATATGACCACAAAATGAAATGATTTCAAGTTGAACAAATGTTTTGAGGGTAACACAGAGAGTTCTGATAATGTAAAGGGGATTTGACTCAGCCAAAATTAATTTACACGAAGGCCTACAAGAAAAACATGTACAATTTAAAAATTGATTTAAAAAAAGCCCCACGCCCACAATAGTAAGAAATATGTTTTCACGTCAACGTAATGTGATGTCACAAGTGCTGTCCCATTCCCTTTTATACCAATTCGAGCCCTTGCAGCCTCTCGCACTCAACCACTTTACCAGGTGACGTCAATAAGTCTGTGAGGGCTCAGGGCTTGAGGGTTTAGGGGGGACATTGGGACTGGGCCATGGTCAAAACTATGACAGCGCACAACGTGGATACCCCGGAAGGAACCGACATAATATAGCGTGGAGCATAGGAAAGACAAATACGTTTATGGAAAAACGCGGAAAGAAGAGAAACTTTTCGGAGACGGAGGTGCATGTGCTTGTTGGTGAGGTCCACGCGAGGAAAGAAAATCATCTTCGGAAGGTAAGCTATTTGTACGAGCCTACATTTGTCTGATTGCTCCTACAGTTTAGGTAGCCTACTGTACGTTTCGTGCATCCTGTATGTGGCGTAGGCTACACGGACATTCTGTATTATGTGGCTGTGAGGAAAGCAAACATTCCACACATTCTGTGGTAGGCTATGATTGATTTAGGACCAAAAACAGGGAACGATAACACAGATGACCACTTCATAATGTTAGACCACATTAAACATTTTCCCCTCTGGGAAATTAAGACTCTCATCCAAATCACCCGGTAAATCACACTTAAGCATTAATTTGGCTGCCAACAGAAAAACATATCAATTGAATATGGCTACACAATGAAATGTTTAATGCATAATCAAGTTAACAGACAAACTCAAAGAAAATGACTGAAATTGTTTCTCCAGACTCTGACGTGGGGTGGGACTCAGAGGAGGGGGAGTCTGCAGTGGTCCTTGACCTGATGGTCGTGCCCCCGCCGGTTGCAGCCTCTACATCCAGCGCCACGACCTCCAGTGCCTCCACCTCCAGCGCACCGGCCTCCACCTCCAGTGCCATCTCCAGCGCCTCCGTCTCCATCTCCACCGCCCACGCCTCCACCTCCGGCTGCCAGCGTCCCTGCCTCAAGGGTCCCTGAGGGCTGGGCTTCCTCTCAGACGCTGTGCTGGAGGCTCATGACCCTAGAGGCCCAGAGGGACATGGCAGAAGGGATTGGGGCAGTTGTGGGGCAGTTGTGCAGCAGTTGGTGTAGGTCACCACACTACACCACCAGAGCCAACAGGACATCCTCACTGCACTTCATTCCCTCACACATGCTGTCACGGACCTCACACTGTCACTCACTACCACACTCACGGACCTCACACAGTCACTCACTACCACACTCAAGGACCTCACACAGTCACTCACTACCACACTCACGGACCTCACACATTCACTCACAAACGCACTCACACACCTCACACAGTCACCCACCAACAGACAATAAAATGGTAGTAATGTGAACCTTACTTGTTTGTGTCTTCATAGCTGGCGCATGACCTCAGTGTGGGCCCTTTGGCCCCGCTGGTAAACCTCATGACGGGGAGGGGGCTGAGGGCTTGGGTCCTCATTTTGTGGTGGGGTCTTGACTGGTTCTCATTCTTATCAGCTTTGAATATACATCTTGGCAAACATAACAGAATGATGTACAAGGAGGGGACAGTTACCTAGTGAAAGTACTATTGGTTGCTAGTAAAAAGACAATAATGAGGGCTTGGTATAAGGTGGAACCCCCAACCAAGGAGCAGTGGTGGGTGTTGTGGATGAGATTTATGAGATTTATTTATGCATTGAGGATGCAGGAAGGAAAGTTTGAAGGGAGATGGGAAAAATGGATGGATTATAGAAGAAAGTGTGATGATACCACTAATATTAAAATTGTCATATTTGAGTAAGAAAAAAAAGCTGCATGGATGGAAGTACCCATAAGCTGTTATTGTAAGTTTTTATGTTTTATTGTATTGGCGTTGTATGGATGGAAAATGCTAATAAAGATTAAAGTAAAAAAGACAAAGAATATGTATCTTGGCTATGCACACACCAACAAGCCAGCCGTCACGCGCAGCGCCTGCCTCCAGTCTAGCCCCTACCCTGCTGTGCGCCAGGATGAATGAGTCATGCGTGGAGCCAGGCCACCGTGCCGCTACACTTGTGATGAGCATGTCACATATGATTTGGGTATTTATAGTGTGCACATTTTAGCGATTCACATAGACGTATTCATTCACTGATGGTGCCCTTATGTGGGTGCAGTCGCCATCGCCGTCACCTCTTTGGAGTTCTATCTCGGCCAGTAGGCCGAGTAGCGCCGGATTCATTTAGGCTCGCATTACGCACAGGAGGACTGTCATTTATATGCTTACCAAACAGCAAACAGGTCCACATGATCACATATTAATGACAATCTAATTGGTCAATTATTGCCGTTTGATGGAGTGCCTGCATTAGGTGTGTGACATATAGCGCGGAAAGGTTTGGGACAGCGCATAGGTTCAGTTTGGGGAACAAATCCACATCGGACCATGAATGAGCCGATTAGAGGACACGTCTAATCTTGCATTGCGATATATG
Source organism: Borostomias antarcticus (assembly GCF_949987555.1). NCBI lineage: Eukaryota > Metazoa > Chordata > Actinopteri > Stomiiformes > Stomiidae > Borostomias > Borostomias antarcticus. The sequence continues at coordinate 12,765,896 of NC_140244.1, forward strand.
TTGGTGCTGAATTGGGCTATTAGCCTACATGATTGTGCGTTCATGAAGTGTCGCTCTTATTCTCTCCATCAAACATTGTAATTCACCGACGCACCACCTGCGTCGCCAGTTCCCCCTGTGTTCAAAAGGGGTGTAGAAAACCGTGTTAATCGGTACGGCTACTTGAGAGGTGTCCTACAAAAGCGCGTAGAAAGGCGACTAAATTTTCGCCCTTTCGGCTTGATAGATCGCGCTGTGGGGGGGGGGGAATGGCGTACGCCTGAAATCGCGGAAAAGACCGTGTAAAAGAAGGCGTACCTCAATGATAAATGAGGCCCCAGGTGTGATTTTGTTTGTCCTGATTTAAAACAAGCCCATTTTATGCTCATTTCATCTTCACTGTTATGAAGCACTTTGGGCTGCAATTCTTGTAATGAAAGTTGCTATAGCCTACAGTTTATTAAAACAAGCCCATAAAAACTGCACAAGCTGGCCGTATGAACCTGTCTTTGTCCTCATTATTTTCTGCAAATAATGTCTGACATTCTAAATTTTGGGGAAGAGTAGTATATAGAAAGTGCACTTAGTCAAAAACATCTATAAATAGTAAACCATACTTAGCAAACCAGGATTTTGCTGTGATCTCATCCTTTCCAGAGCTGTGTTCACCTGTGGTCTGAAGTATAGGCTAGTTTAGATTGCACACCATACCACTAATATGACAACCAGAGATTGCACATATTTGTCTCCAGATTCTGTATAAATGATACACAGGGATTGCCACAATTCTTATTTATTGAAAATAAAATAATATTGAAAACTGCAAATTGGGCATCACCGATCACAACTGAAAATTATTAACCCCCATCAATGGACCCCCGTCTTTTTTGGCAGGGGAGGGGGGGTTCAGGACGTGGATGTGCCTGCGAGGGATGGTTGATCAGACGTGGATGTGCCTGGGAGGGACGGTGGATTGGACCTGGATGTGCCCGGGAGGGAAGATGGATCTGGACTGGCCTTGATGGTGGGGTTCGACATGCATGAGGCATGTGACCCCACTGCCTCATGTATGCCATCATAGAAGCTCCAAGTAGCAGGGGTTTCCTCTCCCTGGTCAGTCCCAGAGCCAGTTGGTGGAGCTCTCAGCTCCTAAAACAAACAGTGGCATGAGATCTCTGCAGCATCTAGAAGGCTATATTCATGTTATGTGAAACAAATTTACTGTGTATTTTTTTTAATTTTATTTGAGGCCTGTTTTGGACTTGCCTGACCCTCCAGGTTCATTTCTTTTATGATGAAGCTGTTAAGAATATGTCCGGGAAGATGGTTTAAATGTTTTGGTCAGAATGAGTGCTGTGTGGCCGATCCAATCACTCCACATCTTACCAAGTAGGCCTACATATTATTTGTCAAGTCCTATGGGATACAATCACCCAATTAATCTTCTTTCAAGGAATCTTAAACATTAAGGTGTTTTTGGTTGTAGGCCTAATCAGTGAAATCTGCCAATGGAACAAGTGAAACTTTGCTTAATGTTTGGAAGAAGATGCATTTATCTAAAAACAAGTCACTTGGCCTATATCTCACCGAAATGTTGCTTGTTGGGTGTCTATATTACGTGTAAAAAGATGTGTTTTGTGGTGAGTGGCATTCATAGACTAAACCTATGAAAATAAATAATACTAACTCCCAAGCTTCTTTAGTGCTGTTTCGTTTTTTTGTGGACAACTTTTCATTTTCCATTCTCAGTTTGATCAGCTGTTTAGTCTGAACAACAGTCCCGGTAAATATCCACCACTTTACATTACAATCAAATAAACATAATCTACTGTTTTCTGAACTGGAGAACGGTATTTGATGCGAAATACAATGCTAATGTCGTATAATTTGTGAGGAACTTACATTTGTACGGCGCGTCTTCCATTTCGGACAATAAACACAGCTGCACATGTGAATCGAGCCTGCATCGGTGCAGACTCGCTACCGAGGGTGTTATAGGCCACTTCCACTCGGTGCTAATTGGTTTCGGATGGCACTTAATATGGCGTGGCCTCCGCGTGGACGCGCAAACCGAGGGGGAGTGCATAGGGCGAGGGAAGAGGAGCTGGATTCGAAAAGGGCCTGTCACTTTCGATCCAGAGTCCCCCACTCTTGCTAGGATTCACTTCCTGTGCAGAGTCCGCTTTGCAAATCGTAACATCCGAATAAACCTATTGTCTTTGTTTGAAACCAGCTTGATCGACCACTCAGCGTGTTCTTGAAATCTAAACTAAACCAAGTAAGATTTTTCTTTTTAATTTGGCGACGTGCATGTTTGGGGCGACTTCTTGGTTTCAGCATGTTTTGGGCCGAGCACACAGACGCGTGGTGACTTCGAAGTCACGATGGTTCAACCTTGGAGATGCTATCGTAGCTGGTAGAATTTTACCCTGAGGCCCTGCTCGGTCTGAGGTTTGCTGAAATCTGGTACTTCGCTTGAATCTAGTTTATAGTGGCATACTGGAATACAAAACCTAGTGGAATGAATACAAAACCTAGGTGTCATACTTGACTCAGATCTTAATTTCGAAAACCACATCAAGAATATTACAAAGACATCTTTTTACCACCTAAGGAACATTGCCAAAGTGCAACCCTTTCTCTCTCAGGCTGACACCGAAAGCCTAATGCATGCTTTCATCACAAGCAGGCTGGACTACTGCAATGCTCTACTATCAGGCCTACCAAAGAAAGCAATCTCTAAGCTACAAATGATACAGAATGCTGCAGCACGAGTCCTCACTAAGACTAGACGAAGGGCACACATCACACCAGCCTTAAAATCACTACACTGGCTTTTTTTTTTTTTTTTTTAATTTATTAAAGGGACAGCGTACAGTTAAAACATATCCATTACGCATAGCCTACTATGACAACATATAATGCACTGTACCAGATTCTACCTTCAAGCTAATTTGCATTTGCAGTCCCCTTGGCAGGTCAGAGTACATTAAACACAACAAGCGATACAAAATAAAAACAACATGAGAACACAGAAAATACCAAACAACACAGATGTATGCATCCTTACTGGACGACCTATGAAAATGACTAACACCGTTTCCCCAAAGCAGGATCAGTCTCATGCCATGAAGAAAGGTATGATAGAATATTGGTTTGCACTTAACGATGTTCTCAAGATATTTTCAACAGAAGCGAACCATTCCTGACGCGAAAGAGGAGTTCCTGCATCACATCAAGCCTGGGGATTGGGTCCTGATCAGTGACCTCGGGCCGTACCAGATTCTACTCACCACGCAGATGGCTGTCAGAGTAGCTGAGAGGACTTCATGGGTCCATGAGAGCCGTTGCCGGGGCGTCGCAGACGAAGGAGCAGTGGGCCACCACAGATGCAAGTTCAAGGGCCAACGCCATGGGCCACCACACTGTGGCTTCCTCTGAGGAGGAGCTATTGAAAGAAGTGACCTTGCCTGTCACCTCCCTCCCATGATCGTTGTTATGGCAACGTGGACAAGCTCCACAGCCATGGTCTCATAAAATACACCCCACTCACTAGGACACCAAAGTAACTCAATTCATTTTTCTCCTGAAACTGAAGTAATGGAGCGAATGAAGAAGACATGATGATCACACCACAGAAATATGTGTTTGTCTGGTTGAACACTACACTCCACTTAACTGTTGGGTCTATTCGATGGACGAAGATGGATGGACGACACTACATTTTGTTTATATAAGATTCGAAAGCAACAATCAATTTCCAGGTTCTACTGTTGTAACTGACTGAATAAGTTGCCTTATTGGTGTGTTTTGACTAGAGATGTTATGCGGGTATTGAAAATTCATAATTATGGAGTTGACATTTGTAGATCTGTTCCAGACTATCCTCAGGGTACCATGTTTAACTGCTCTGCACCTACTGTAACTACATCAACTAAGTCAATTGCACATGAAAAGACACATCCTAATGAAGCTATTAGTATAGTCAGAGATTTTGCTACTCTGCTCTAACTACTCTAACTATTGGATTTGAAAATGATCTACCTCTTAGTACCTCTGCACCCATATTTTACCAAATTCCTTTAACCCAAGCAGATAATCACATTATGATTGGCAAGGTTTAGCTACTCATATTTCATCCACTCCTGGACAATCCTTTGCTTGTCATTTTCATGTAAAAAGTAGATGGACTGAGTAACTCCTATACAGATATAGAAGAGACTATTCTAAACAGGGTTGACACTAGAGGTTAATGAGAACCATAATCTCACCTTGTTCTATTCAAGGGTACACAGTTTTCTGAAATAGCCGGACCAAAATTAATCCACAATATTCAAGCCAAGCAGACAATCATGCACTGAGTACTAGGTTAGCTTGTACCAAAGTTCCTTAGAGGAATTCTATTATCACTTCTGGATTCAAAAATAAAATTGTCGATTGCATCGTTAAAGCCTAACAGAATTGCACCCACAGGAATCTGAACTTCAAAAGCGAGTTAGACAATTCAAAGTGACCTCTTCAATATGCTACAGCATGTATTGAGATTTTCAGATAAACACACAGATTAGGACAAATTAATGATCTAATCTTATTTATTAGATGTTATATCCAGGTTCAGAGAGCCATTCCAAGAGGCATATTTTTGATATGTAGGGAAACGGCTTATTCAACTTTAAATTGCAACAGTGTAATATGGATGTTATCTTGCTCATTTAATTCCCATGATTAAGAAGGTTGATCACACCCAAATGCAGATCCAAATGCTACATCAACAGAGTTCCATGAAGCAAACAAGAAAGGTATTCAAATCTTAAATACTATTCATAAATGGAATGCTTGGGGAATTTTTGATAATGCTTTTTCAAGTTCTGGAAATACTCTCAGATCTATGGGTATCATTTTATGGTTATTATTTTGATCATTATTATTTTTGGAATTGTTCTTAAGTGTATTGGAAAGTGTTTGAATACTGTTGCAGATATGCCCATTGCTGCATTAATGTTAAAAGAAAAAGTTAAATTAGATCTTCATTCAACTCGAGACCTTAGTCAAGTCTGTGCCATTGGAAATGAGGATTTGGAATATTTTGAGACTTAATCTGATGTATTTCTAATTTGAAATTAAGGGTTTTTCAACTGAAATGTGTAGCATTAGGTTTTTACTAAATTTGTTTGATTATTTTTATGATATTTCTTAATTTGATTATCCACATTGTTGATTCTTTATATATATATATATATATATATATATATATATAGTTGTGGATGTTTAATCCACAAAACCGGGGAAATTGTTCACCAATGTGTTACCCCCCAATTTGTTCTTTTCTTTGTTTTCCTACCTGACTGTTGTTCTAACTTTGTAGTTCGTTCCCCTAGAATCAGTCTGTTAAAACTACAAATTGTTCCTGTGTGACATCACTTCCCTGTCCTCTTCATCCTGAAACTGGATGTCACTTCCTTTTTCTCGATATAAGCTATCACTTTCGATCCAGAGTCCCCCACTCTTGCTAGGATTCACTTCCTGTGCAGAGTCTGCTTTGCAAATCGTAACATCAGAATAAACCTGTTGTCTTTGTTTGAAACCAGCTTGATCGACCACTCAGCGTGTTCTTGAAATCTAAACTAAACCAAGTAAGATTTTTCATTCATAAGTGTCTGGTGTCTAGTACAGGTTTGACAGGTGTAAGTCATGTAGTTTTTGATCTGGACCTAGTCTAATGTGGTCTAAATGGGTAAAAAAAGAAGAGTGAAATTGCCCTTTTTCTGGCTTTCACAAATAGGACAAAGATTTCACAAATCTGAAACTGCATTTCAATGAGTGTCTGGTGTCTACTTGATAATCTAGCACAGGTTTGACAGGTGTAAGTCATGTGGTTTTTGATTTGGAAAAAAAATTTGGACCTGGTCGATCTGTGGTTTAAAAGGGGGGGAAAAAAGAGTGAAATCGCCCTTTTTCTGGCTTCCACAAATAGGATGAAGGTTTCACAAATCTGAAACTGCATCATAATGAGCCCCTGATGTCTACTTGATAATCTAGTACAGGTTTGGTGTCAACGATGTGGTCCATGCATAGTTTCTCTCCCTATCTGCGTGTGTGTGTACGGGGTGTGCGGGGGGGTTGGGGGGCATTGGGAGTAATAACAATGTCGGAGAAGACCCTGTGCAAGACCCCACGGTATGCTACTGCATTATAGACAGACAGTCCTCATTACAATAGGAGTAGGACACTTCAAATCCTATAGTAATTCATTTTTGTATGGGATGTGATGCACCAGTCGCTCTACGCTTACATGTGGTTTATTTTCGGTGATTAGACTGACTGTTGACTGGCACAGCTTTAGATGGTGATGGAGGAATGAGCTTAATGTATTGATGTTTTTTGTGCGTGGCTGTAAGCCAGCGCACCTAGTATAGCGTTCGTCCGGTTATCACTCCCTCCGTTATTGCGGATGTTATGTTAGCCTGCATTTCTCTGTTGGCGCCACAAGAGGCAGTAGTCCCAGCACACCAAAATCAAGAAGGATACCAAAATCAACCCGCTGATCTCCACTGCACAAGTAGAGTAGTGGTGAGAGCATTGGACTCCCACCCTGGAGACTGGGATTGAAGACCGGGTGGGGATGACTTTATGGGACTATACCCCAAATCTCCACATGTTCATCCTTTCACTCCAACCTTGACCCCTTGCCTTATAGATCAGATCCTGTCCCAACCCCAACCCATATTATAAACCCAACCCACAGGGACTGGAAGGACACCAAAACCCACCCACCGATCTCCACTACAACCTTCGGCTGCACTGCCTTAGCAAAAATGCACCTTTCACAGTCCCGACACCACTTCTCCACATCTTTGGACATGTTTGGCCAATAGCAGCGGGCCCGTACCAGTTGTAAGGTGCGTTCTACCCCTGGGTGCCCATGGTGGTCGTGGAGATTAGATAAGATGTTTTGTTTGAGACACTGGGGCAATAGGACTTGGTGAATCTCCTTGCCTCCATCAGGGGCATAGATCCGTCTGTAAAGCACAGACTCCCTCTCCTCCAAACGCCCCCATTGGCGAATAAGCTCCCTTGTCTCCCCACTCAAGTGCTCTCTCTCTGAAGGTTCTGGGGCCCGCGCACTCTTCCAATGAGTCAGCAGCGGCCCAATGACTGCATCTAACCTCTGCAATTTGGTCAAGTCAGCCTGCGAGCAGCCAGGGAGAGCAGAGATTTTGCACTGAGTACCCAGATCCTTCCCCCCGTTCTTCATTTCCACTGGGCATCTCCTCCTCTGACACCCTTGGTTCCACGTACTGTCGGGATAGGGCATCCGCATTCCCATTCCTAGATCCTGGACGGTACTTCAGAGTGAGGGCACCCAGTTTTGCTGTGTTTAGGTGACATAGGGGGTTGTTATCAGTGTATACCGTATTGGGACCCCTAACAAGTGCTCTCTAAACTTTTCTGTAACAGCCCACTTAAGGGCAAGGAACTCAAGCTTCATAGAGCTATACTTATCCATGTTCCTCTAGGTTTAAGCCCTCTACTAGCAAAAGCTACAGGTCTGAGTTTCCCTCCCTGCTCTTGGGAGAGCACTGCCCCTAGACCTCCATGGCTTGCATCAATTTCAAAAGGTTTCTGAAAGTCTGCATATGCCAACACAGGCGCTGAAATCAATGCTTCCCTAAGCTGGTGAAAACATGTCTCACACTCTGGGGTCCAGGCGGACATCAGTGGTTTCTTGGGAGTCTTGCCCTTCCTACCGGGACTGCTTAGCTGGGCCACCACCCAATGAAGCGGGGCAGCCATTTTGGCAAAGCCTGCAATAAATCGCCGATAATAACTAGAAAATCCTAGAAATGATCGGAGCTCTGCTAGGTTGGTCGGGGTCTTCTTCTCTCTCACAGCCGCCACTTTATCTGGATCAGTGGCAACGCCTTCAGGGGAGACATGACCCAGATACTTCACTCGTTTCTGAAAGAACTGACACTTAGAGAGTTTAATCTTCAGCCCCTGCTGCTGTAATCTGGAGAATACCTCTTCCAATCTCTCACGGTGCTGTCGTACTAAATTTGAGAACACAATAACATCATCCAAGTACAACAGCACAGACTGATAACGACAGTCTCCAAACATGCGCTCCATGAGACGTTGAAATGTACTGGGAGCATTACATAATCCAAAGGGCATACGGTTAAACTCAAACAAGCCAAAGGGTGTACAGAATGCAGTCTTTGCTTTGTCTTTTTCTGCCATCTTTACTTGGCTATACCCACTGACCAAATCAATGGTACTGAACCACTTAGCCCCGGTGAGTGCATCCAGGGACTCTTCAATTCTCTGCAAGGGATAAGCATCCTTTCTGGTTCTTGCATTTAGTTGCCGAAAGTCAACGCACATCCTCATACTTCCATCTTTCTTCTGCACCAGTACAATGGGGGATGAGTAGGGACTAATACTTTCCCTAATTATTTGGCTTTCCAATAGCTGTTTTATATGGGCTCTAACTATCTCATACTGGGAAGGAGGGATCCGGCGGTAAGGCTGGCGCACTAGGGCCTCATCTAGGAGGGGAATCTCATGTGTGATCAAATTAGTACACCCAACATCAGTCTCACTCTTAGCAAACAATGAGCTGTATTTTAATAGAAGGGCCTTGGCTTGGAGCTGCTCCATGCTACTCAGGCCTCCCAAAGGAAGGGTGTCAAAGTCTAAATTCCCACAAGGGTTCGCTATTTGAGAAGACACATAGGCTGTACACTCTTGAGAATCCCCATCTACCAGAATTTCTACTTGAGGGTCACTTTTGACCACCAAGTCTACAACCTGTACTGTTGTCATGACCCTACGAGGGGTTAACCAGACATCAGAGTGATGTATGTTGGTGACTGGAATGTAAGCTACTCCTCTTTCTGCTAACACTAGGGCAGGGGAAATTAGCAGCCCATCCGGAAGAACACCCTCATCAAACCCTAGTGGTTCTACCAAAAATTCAACCTGTTTTTGTGAAGGAACTTTTGGGCAGGTGACAGGAACCAGGGTTAATGTGCCAGCTGCAACACAAATCGGAGTCTTACCCTGTACCCTGACTTTGTGGGCTTCGGATGGATTTGCTACAGCCTGAGCCATCTGGCAATGTCTGAGGGCTCGTCTCCATCCCGGGGCAGCAGACTGCACGGAGGGGGCTTCAAAGAGATTAGGGCCATGCAGTTCAAACAATTCATGATAAAAACCAGTGATCACATTCATCCCCAACACACCAGGGGTAACAGTTTTCTGGTTCTTCATATGAGGATCAGCTGAATCATTAACAACAAGAACACCCCGGCGTGGCATACTTTTCCCCATAATAGTAATGTCCAATTCAAGGTAACCCAGATAAGGGATGTCTAAACCATTGGCTGCCTTGAGCCCCAACCACCCACAGTCTTGTAAAGAACCCTTGAGCACATTTGCAAAATGATTATTAAAGCAACTCTCAGTTATGGTCGTGACCATAGACCCTGTATCTAATAAACACTTCACTTTCACTCCTCCCATGGTAACTTCTACTACTGGACAGTTACCCACAAGTTTAGACAGGTTACTCGAGTCCGAGCCTAACAACCTTCCTTCCAGCATGTGGCTCTGCATGCTGGAAGTTTTCCGAAGGCATAGATGTCTGCGATTGGACCCCTTCCTCTTCTCGGACTACCTGTGTCTGCTTAGGAGGGACTGGATTGGGGCAGTAGCGTGCTATGTGACCTACCTGGTCACAACTTAAACACACAGGTTAACTGCCTGGGGTTCTCTTGGGTCTAGAAAGTGAGTTACTGCTGGGATTTCCTTTTAAGGGCCCTAGCGCTTTAGTCACCAACTCTAGCTGCGCTTGCATTAGAGCTTTTAGTTCTGCATACTCAGACTGGCTTACACCTGAGGCTGTACCAGCTGATTGAGCCTGGACCTCACTAGACACTGGACGGGGGTTGCTGTACTTATGTTTGAAAGGTTGACTCTCACACTGAGCCGTCCAGTGAATAGCCTCTTTTCTGGCCTCACGGATGGTCCATCGGGGGTTTAGTTGCACTAAATCCTGTAGCCTGGTACGTAGACTGAGGTCTCTCACTCCATCACAGAATTGATCACGCAGATCTTTCTGTGATTTAGCATTAGCCTGCTCATCAGTTTTTACAATCTGATCCATCAAACCCATTAACGCATGTGAATAATCAAGGAGGGACTCCCCTTCTTGTTTCTTACGATTAAAGAACCTACGTTGTAGGGACACATGGGAATGTAAACAACCATAAACTTCCCTCAACACATCAAATATGGCTTTCGCACTCTCTTTGGCCTCTGAGGGCAGAAACTTTATCTCAATGTGAGCTGCACCCTCTAGATGATTATACACTATATGAGCCTTCTCTTTTTCACTTATCGGTTTATTAACAACAAAATGGTTCATTTCATCAATCCATTCTTCTACTGTGAAAGAGTCTGGCTTGTCCAACTTCCCTGAGAATTTAGGTACCTTACGGTCCTGTTGGACATAAACCACCTCCCTTCTCTCAGCTCCAGCCGAAGAGGACACAACCTCAGTATTGGAAGTTCCAGGTGTAGGTTGCAGTCTCTGTAGTTGTTGTTGTTCCAGTTCACGAATGCGTTCCTCCATTGCTTCGCGTGTGGGCTCTGCCATTGTCTTTGCCTGTAGAATAGGCTTGAACAGAAGACAAGACACTTGGATACACTCAACAGCCGTCCCACCAATCCCCCCACTGCTCTTACTGTCCCTTTCCACATTCTAATTATTCACAATCAATATCAACCACTTCCCACCATATTATTAGGCTACTCTATACTCAACTCACCTTGGCACATAAAAAAAGAGAAGAAAAAAAATCTGTATGTATCCCTGTCGACAACGCCAAATGTAGCGCCAATACCGTATGGTACATGTTGTTAGGTTATCGCGCGATTCTCGTGCGGGTTGTCCTGGGTTGACCTCCATTAGTAACTCTCTGGTCCATGTTCTATATAAACGCCATTGAACTGTCTCTGTTCGTGTCTCGGCTCAGTTATTATAATACAGCCTCAACTGGCGTGGTGACAGCGTCGGGAGTTATAGCCTACTCATGCTTTCCCCTTCACGTGAAGTCTCCCTACTACATCGAGGACGTTACTGATGCCGACATAGTGTGGTCCGTCATTATGACAGCACGTTCGCCCAAACACAACAGGAAATGTCTAGTCACCGAGCACCGAAGCAGTGGTGCCTGTCAAAGACTGAGACTATAAATAGCTTCGAAAATTGGAAGCTCTGGCACCCTCGCTGCTAGTCCTCACCGTGTAAACACTCTGGCCTCCTGCCCCACACCGGACACAGTCGGCCGCATGAGATCCTTTGTCGGCGCATATAAGGTTCTCTCCCGTGTACTCCCAAGGTGCTCTGCATACCTGACCCCTCTCGAGGCCGCTGCAGCTGGGCGCACTTCCTCGGGGGCCATCGTGTGGACCGAGGAGCTGAGGGATGCGTTTCAGAGGTATAACAAGAGAAATTTACTATTTAGTTCACCGCACACCACTCCAAACTGTTTCACACTTGTCACACGTGAGCAATCCACACTGGAACAAAACACACTGGAAATCAGATGCCACAAAGGCTAGTATGCACACACACAGTGTCAAGATTCTCTTGAGTCTATCCAGCCATCCAGCTCTCCTCGCGCACAGCTCACCCTGTAGGCCTACGGCTCTGGGGGAAGTGGCGACTAACAACACAAAAACAAACAACAAAAATAAAGAAAATAAACTAGTCCGCCCACAGAGGCAACCCCAGATATTTTGCCTCAATACCAGCCACAGATGCCAGGCGGACTAGAACACAATATACCAGAAAAATAAACTTTAATGCTTAATAAGGGACTCAACAGTAAGAGCAGCAGAATGAATCTGTAGCTTCCTGAAACATACAAAACATCTCTTTAATAATCTACTTGATTATAAAATCATTAACATTCATCTTCCATCATTAATTAAATATTAAAACTTGCATACCTGCTATGCTGGACTCAACGGTATACAATACCAATAATCGGCATCAAACAGACTCCACAACGACGCCGTAGAACAGCTTCGACTACATACAAAACAGAAAACCTTATTGCATGGCTGGATGATTTGCCAACCATTAAATATTGTGGATTAAGATATATTGTCTTACCAAACATTTCCGCCGTGAGCGTAACAAGGGTGTGCACCTGCCCTTTCCTCTCGGCCGGAACTATTCGCTATTTTTCTGTGGCTGCCTATCGATATCAATCATATCATTCGCTATAGCTCGAATGCACACAGGTCGGAGGTAGGTATTTTGCCACTTGCGACTTGCCACCTCCGACCACAAACGAACGCACAATTATTTCCCAACACGGCGCGGCTCTTCTTCACCTAATTTCTCTAACTTGGGTTGGCAGTGTGACTCGCCAGTAGGCTACTGTCTTGTCATGTAGTGTAGATGCGCTCACAAGTCCGTGCGGAAATGGTCATTGGGGCACCACGATGGATTTAATTGGAATTAAAGCTGGCATATCTTATTTATTGAAACAATCATAATTTATATAAATCACTGGATAACTTCAGCTGCATGTGAGGTGAGGACAACTTTTGTTTTTGGCAGCTGTGTTACAATGCATAGGTCTATGCATTCCGTCTTTCTGATTTGATTGCGGCTACTGTTTTTCAGTTTTGTCAAACGATAAAACATTATTTCAGCAACGTTTGGATTTTAAATCGGCGCAATTAAATGTAATGTGAACTGCGTATTGCCTATAAAAAGTATTCATCGTGCGTGTCAGCAGGGGTAGAACATCTGGTTGCAAGTATCTTCACGTTCTTCTTTGCTAAATTGCTCTCATGCTCCATGAAGTTGGATGGGTGCCGTTGGTGAACAGCAATTTTTACGTCTTGCTACAGATTCTCAATTGGATAGACGTCTGGGCTTTGACTGGGTCATTCCAGGATATTGACTTTATTGTTTTTAAACTAGTGGCTTTGTTTTCTCAAATTTGTCAAAAATGTTAATAGGAAAAGTCCAATAGTAACATTACAGTCACAAACAGACTGGCCTGACAGTTTACAAACTGGTTTCCGGCAGGTTCCTATACAATACATACAGTGCATACAGAGCATGATACACATTTAACATAGACATACAATTAATATAATAGCATACATAGGCTTACAGTTGATATGGTTCAATAGGGCAAGCTGAGGGAATAAATCTTACTGTACAAACTTGATGTCCGAGACAGTCAATAGTGTTGTGGTTATTGTCCTGCTGGAAGACGAATCTTCTCCAAAATCCCAGGTCTCTTGCAGACTGCAGCATGTTCCTTCAGAATGTCTCTGTATTGCTCCATTCATCTTAGTTTGGGACGCACTAACCAACGTGAGATCACCCAAGGACATGTGCATTTATTCTGAAATCATGTGAAATAGATCAATTGCATACAGGTGGAAAAGTAATTATGTCACTTCTGAAAATGTATTAAAGATCTTATTTAGTTGTGTCGCAAAGGGGGAGAATACTCAATTATGTACTTTTTTTTCTAATTAAGAAAAATATTTTTTTCACTTTGACATTATAAAGTACAATACTTAGTGTTAAATCAATTTTCATTCCATGTTGTATTCACGCTGAAATGTGGAAAAAGTCCAAGGGTGGGTGAATACTTTTTAGGCACTCTATGGTAGGAAAAAATTGGTCTAGTGAGATATTATTTTTCTAACTGTAATTGACTGTAATCCACTGCATAGTCAGAATGTGATCATCATGATGTTCCAGGCCCTCCTGCTCCGTACCTTCATCTCACTCCAGGGTGCCGAAACCAAGTCTGACATCTTCATCTCCGTAAACCAACAAGACACGCCACAAATCGACTTTCCTTACAACCATGAGGTATAACCCGTAGGATTTAAAGACAGGAGGTTTTAATGTTCATGTTTGCAGTAGCCTACATGACCTGAACCATCTTCTCTCCGCTCCAGTAGGCACAAGGCAAAGTGTTTTGGAACGTTTGTCCTCCTTGGCCTTGTGCTCCTCCTGGTCAAGTATCTCCCTCCATCTGTCAGGTCAGCCAACCCTAACCCTGTCAACACCACTTAACCCTAACCCTGTCAACACCACCATCTAACCCCAACCCTGTCAACACCCCTTAACCCTAACCCTGTCAACACCATCTAACCCCAACCCTGTCAACACCACTATCTAACCCTAACCCTGTCAACACCACTTAACCCTAACCCTGTCAACACCACCATCTATCCCCAACCCTGTCAACACCATCTAACCCTAACCCTGTCAACACCACTTAACCCTAACCCTGTCAACACCATCTAACCCCAACCCTGTCAACACCACCATCTAACCCTAACCCTGTCAACACCACTTAACCCTAACCCTGTCAACACCACCATCTAACCCCAACCCTGTCAACACCATCTAACCCTAACCCTGTCAACACCACTTAACCCTAACCCTGTCAACACCACCATCTAACCCCAACCCTGTCAACACCATCTAAACCTAACCCTGTCAACACCACTTAACCCTAACCCTGTTAACACCACCAACACCACCACCTGTAGGGCTGTTTTAGACTTCAATAAACATGTGATTTATACCGGTATGCAGGGTTTCTGTGAAGTAAGAGTAGAAAAGGACACTGTCAGTATACTTGGTTGCGAAACCATTTTTCTACATACTGTATTGCTAACTTTTCCCCTGAACACAGAAAGGTTTTTTTGTAAACTGTGTGCTGTTGATACAGTCTAAACTGTACTGTAGGTTGCATTTTGTATTGCAGTACTGTATGTTTCCTTGTGTTTCAGGTACTTGAAGGGGCTCCAGCCTATGAAAATATGTCCAGTGACCACTGTGGCACCTCCATTAAAGCAGGAGAACCATATAGATGCCTCCCTGAAATTGCAGTAGGCCATTCTCAATAAATATTCAGGAAATAATGTAATAATGAAATGACCTGAAAATAACTTCTCTAATCTCCAACTTCTACTCCTCTCTATCTGCTGTTGAGGTGTTTTTCTACTTGACTAATTCAACTGCCTCTAACCCCGGAAACCACAGTGTAACTGTTCAAAATCAAGAGAAGCGGGGGAAGGTGGAGGGGGCGGGGGGAGGGGGAGGGGGTAGATTCACTCAGTTCCTCAGTTCGTACTCGAGATACAGGTATAGAACCGGCTGCCATAGTGGATGAGTGGGGATATTTATTTCACTCCTGAGCCTAAGTCAGGTGTTTTTATTATAAGTCCCAACTGAATGGTGGCTATAGGTCATATGTCCAACTCTGACACAGTTGGTCATGCCGTAGGGAGTCTGTGGTGGAATTGGTCATAGAATGCAGATCTGTGCTCTCTACTTCTGGGATCACTGATTGGCCATGCGCTTAGAGACGTGCTTCAGACGCAGTGAGGATCGCGGCGTAGCACAGGTGTCCTTAAACCCAGGCTAGCTCCTGGATGCTCTAGAACAAAGGCTCTCAACCTTTTTTGAGCTCTGTACCCCTGGCATATTTTGGAAAATCCACCCTAAGCCTGGGTCTAGACTTTAAAATACGCCCACTCCACCGAAGTTGACTGATTCATGAAGATTTCAACGCAGTGTAACGAGCTGACAAAGGCTACCCCACACCACCTATGGCTGTCACTATGGGTGGGCCATAGGTGGCCTGGCCCACCCCAAACAGGCACCCACAGATTCAAGATGTTTATTAGCCATATATATAGTTCACACATACAGTCATTTGACGTGGGTTAAGGCATACGCTGTTGCAGATGACATGTATGTTCCTATAGGAAATTACATTTATTTATTAATCATAGTATTTTTCTGTTTAATTAAAAATACAAACTTTAGTTTCCTTATAAATGAAGCCATTAAGAAACAATGGTGCGTTTTTTTCTCTTTACTGAAAAAGGAAGTTACTCAAGTATGATTTCAGTTGGGAGTCAAGCTGAGCTGTGCTGCAGAGGACATCTACCACAATGTGTGGAAACCAGTATCAGTCGGAGGGAGAACGAGAGAGCTCAGTATGCTATAATTAGTATGTGTCAGTTTACAAACGGGAGAAATTCTGGTCATTAAAATATATCATCATTATTAGTCGCAAAGGGGGAGAATACTCAATTATGTACTTTTTTTCTAATTAAGAAAAATATTAGTGTTAAATCAATTTTCATTCCATGTTGTATTCACGCTGAAATGTGGAAAAAGTCCAAGGGTGGGTGAATACTTTTCAGGCACTCTATGGTAGGAAAAAATTGGTCTAGTGAGATATTATTTTTCTAGCTGTAATGCAGGTTAGGGTTAAACATGCATTTTCCCTTTACTACTCCTTTAATACAGTACATCCATGGTCTAGAGTGGAAGCGCCTATGATGACGCATCGCATAATCTTCCGGTCTGTAATGTTTTTACTGTAGGCTGCACATGGTGAAGTTTCAAGTAGATAACATTCGCGATGGCATCACCAGGCATAACACCGAAGAAAACTGTAAAATAAGATGCAAGGAGAACTAAGAGATGCGTAAAGTTACCGGTTAAGGAAAAATAAAGCAAGCGGAAGTAGGAGGCGGGCTCTACAGGCTCGAGCCGGAAGAAGGGGCGGGCTTAAGGCAGTGAAGTAAATAGACGGCTCTTCTCCCCGAGGAGAGACTGGTGACCTGAGGCTAATCTAGTTAGCTAGCTAGTCAGCAGCCAGTAGGACGAGTTTTCCTGTGCGGGTGTAATTGCCGATCGTGCAGTGCACAGTATTGCACTAACCCTAACCCTGCTCCCATTTAGGCTACTGTAGTTTTCCTGTATGTTTTTGTTTGTTGTTGTTGTTTTTTAAACATAAAATGCCACTGCTCAAGAGCCCTGTTGGTGCCTAGAAACCTCCCGTCAGGGCATGCTTTGAAAAAACCCCGCAAATCGGGAGGGACGGCTTCGCTTGCTCGGGAGGGACGGCTTCGCTTGCTCGGGCAGTCTTTCTGTCGCAGGATTTTAGTTGTTGCTTTAACCCATGTGTCTGACAACAGCATATCGTATTATCAAAAATAGTTAATAATTATGCAGTTCATATGCCCTACTTACGACTGAGCTCTAGCGACGGGTCTGTTTAGTTGGCCTATATAAGAAGCCATAACAGCCATTTCTATAGCGTATTTAAATTGATGATCTTAATATTGTATTCAGCATTAATGATCTTAACATAGGCCAGTTCCAGTTTGCCACACCCTTTTCTGTTTGAATCATTTGTGAATCATTATGTTTCAAGAATGAGTGAGTATTTGTAATGCACTTTACATTTGAAACTAATGTGAAAGTGGTACAGAGAAAATGAGTGAAATGAAGCGTTGTTTGTGTTTTCTATTTCATACTCTGCTTTCTTACCCTGCAGCTTTCTGATTTGCTTGGAGGTGTGTACACTAGATTCAGATCAGATTCTTTCACTAGCCACCTTTCTATATGAATTACTGTTTCCTTACTTTTTCTCTCTATATACAGTATACTTTCCAAAATAATTAATTATTAACCTGCTTCTGAAGGATTCAAGGATGGCTTATTGTCATTATGTGCCATGTCAAATGAAAGGCCCCCATGAAAACAATGAAATGACCTGTACAATGAAAGCCGTGTAGCACCTGTGGGCTAGTTGTGACCCCCGGGTCACTGTGTGCATTCCTCACTGCAGGTCAAGACTGGACATCCAGACATGCACTGACTGGGGGGCGCCTATCATCTGGGAGGGCGTGTTTGACCCCGACCTCTACGACCGGGAACACAGGAGGAGAAACTCCTCCGTGGCTCTCACCGTCTTCGCTGTGGGCAGGTCGGGTCTCCTGTGTGACCTTCATTCCTTTACAGAAGCTATTCTGGATGACTAAGATCTTTAGTGGCTTTCAGGTCATGACCTGTACCTTTTCAGTACAATTCAGTGTTTGGTTATCAGGGAACTGGTAGGTGTTCATCATGCCTTTCAGCTCAGGCTTGTGAATACCAGTCACCAATGAATACAACTTCCATTGCCTCAAACATTCTACACAGTCCAGTTATAGCGATACTGTAACAAAACCAGCTCAATCTGATCTCTCAATCTCAAACCTCCCAGGTATCTGGACACGTACCTGAAGGACTTCCTGCTCTCTGCCGAGAAACATTTCATGGTGGGTCTTCCTGTGACCTACTACGTGTTCACCGACACCCCCTCCAAAGTGCCTGTCTTCCCGCTGGCCCTGGGACGCATGCTGAAGGTTATGAACATCCAGAGGCACGCCCGCTGGCAGGACGTCTCCATGATGCGCATGAGGGCCATCGCCGACGCCATCGACTCCCACATCCAACACAGCAGCAGCCATGTCTTCTGCTTGGACGTCGACCAGTTGTTTGTGGGGAGGTTCGGCTCGGAGGCGCTGGGGACGTCGGTGGCGTTGCTCCATGCCTACTACTACCACGAGCCACGGACGGCGTTCACTTACGACCGCAACCCCGGCTCCAGGGCCTACATGAAGAACGAGGACGGGGACTTCTACTACCACGCGGCCGTGTTCGGGGGCACGTGGCGGAGCGTACGATGGCTGGCGGAGAGCTGCCACCAGGCCATCATGGAGGACAAGAGCAGAGGGGTGGAGGCGCTGTGGCATGACGAGAGTCACCTCAACAAGTACCTATGGCTCAACAAGCCCAGCAAGCTGCTGTCGCCCGAGTACTGCTGGGCCAGCGAGATCGGCCAGCGCAGCGACATCCGGGTCACACGTCTGCTCTGGGCAGAGAAGAAGTATGACAGCCTCAGGGATAATCTGGAGTAGGGCATTCAGGACTACTGAATTCTACTAGTCATCGACTACTCCGCCAAAGTAGTCGACTAGTCGATTAATTGGGGGTTTACCACGATTGTTTTTTTAACCCAATAACAACAGTCATAACCTTTTTTTAAATGTAGAATTAAAAAACGCTGAAACGACGAAGATGAACTATCCACAGCAGTGCCCAATGGCACAAAAAACTATAAACATAATTAGGGGGATTTTTAAATTTTATTTTAGAAAATGACCGGCAATGCACAAGGTCAACTAGTGGTTTGATAGTCGACTATTTGACTATCGACTAGTCTGTGAAACCCCTACTCTGGAGCCACATTTGGCTCCTTGACTACTCATGGTTGGTGCCTCCCATGCAAATTTAGAAATAAGTGATACCAATTTACAATTAGTAGCCGAATAATACAAAACCACTGATAACATCGGTTTGAATAAACAGATCTGAGACCAGCTGAATTAAGTCTAAATTGTTGTCATTAAAATAGCCTGTCCGACACAAACATGCTGGTGGAATAAAGAGGTTAGTGAAGGTTAGCAGGCTGCCACTGGAAATTTTCTTCTCTACGAGGCCCAGCGCCAACTTGTAAAGATTTGACAATTCAAGATTTGAGTGAATTATAAGAGGTGCGATTCAGGAATACAATATCCACAAGAAAAAATAAGAATGGACCGACTGTGACGCAATCATAGCTAACACAGTTATAGTTAACGCAGTTATAACTAATGCAGTCATAGCTAACACAGTCATAGCTAACACAGTCATAGCTAACACAGTCATAGTTAACGCAATTATAACTAATGCAGTCATAGCTAACACAGTCATAGCTAACGCAGTCATAGCTAACACAGTCATAGTTAACGCAGTTATAACTAATGCAGTCATAGCTAACGCAGTCATAGCTAATGCAAGTGGTTTGCCTGTATGTTTTATCCGCAGTGAGAAGTTCTCCCACGATCATAAGAGCAATATTGAGATACTCCACATTCGCCACAGTTTCTTATCTCAAACTCAGCATTTTCATCCCTTGTAGCTCCTGAGGAACAGTTTCAATTGTGAAAAAATGGCTCTGGACTAGCATTTGTAGTTCAGGAGCCATTGTAATGAACTAGCCCTGGTCCAGGTGGGTATACTATTCGGCGCTATACCCCGGTACACTGCCCTGCCAGGAACCATTCATTGTGCCTTAGACTTTTGTCACTCTGTCTACATTACTGCATCTACAGACAATATTATTTCGTTACTTTCAGTGAAGACATTTTTCAAAAGATGAAAGCGTTTTCTCTGTGTACCAGTTGTACCAGCCCATCTTTTATATAAAAAGCAACACTATGCACTTAAATAGCACATATCCACTGATATCCACTAGCCTAGCATGGCAACACTGATCATGTGATTTCTCTCCACTAGACAAACAGCATGTGAGATCACGTGATCAGGGTGTTGAAGCCAGGCTAGTGGATAACATAATAACTGAGTGGATATTGGTGGATATGTGCTATTTAAGTGCAAAATTTCGCTTTTCAGCGTCTGGGCCTCAAGTTCCACAAGGATGGATACAGTGAGTGTTGAGTGGTCCTGGTAGGGTCTCGCAGTAGGGATCATACCTATGGATCAAGTACCTCATCAGATATTACTGTATACTAAGATCATATGCAATGTGCCCAACTGGCTTGGATGAAGGCATTCTTGACTGGCATAGTAATTATATTGATCTATTGTGAAAAGATGAGAAGATTTCACCAGAGAGTTTCTATGACTATCTGTATTTTGGGAAATAAATGTTATGTACTGACATAACGTTTCGGGTAGAGCTAGTTCCCTGCATCTACTGTAGGCTAGATAGATAGATAGATAGATAGATAGATAGATAGATAGATAGATAGATAGATAGATAGACAGAATAATGTACTGTGATTGTACACTGCACTGATTGAACACTGTACTGTGATTGTACACTGTACTGTGATTGAATACTGTACTGTATACTTGCATGTGACATATGAAGATGTGCATCTCTCCTTCATCATCACACCGTTACTAACTTATCTAAAGTTAGTAACTGCCATAGATGAATAGTAAGCTCATCTTAAATTATTAACTGCCATAGCCTGAAGAGAACATTAGCTAGCTAGGACAACTTTGCTGCATGTTGTGTTTACATGATTTATGTTTTTATCCATCTCCTTTTATGTAAAGTACCATGCTACATTGATTTGTATGAATTGTGCTATATAAATAAAATTACATTGATTTGTATGAATTGTGCTATATCAATAAAATTACATTGATTTGTATGAATTGTGCTATATAAATAAAATTACATTGATTTGTATGAATTGTGCTATATAAATAAAATTACATTGACATTACAGTACTGTATAATACATTTACTCCATGATTAACATTGTTCGTTTCAAGTCCTGGGTTTCTGAATTCAACAAGACAGCAGGTTACTGAACTGACTCTGAGCTCCAGATCACATATTTCCTGTAGTCTGTGGCCTCCTGGCCTCAGTGCCGATATCTGCAGGAAGAAGCCAGTCAGGGTAAAAGTCTCTGTACTCTTTAAAAGGGTAGAATTCTCATTTTGGCACAAAAATTACATCAAACACCATGATGAGTAATTTGCATTCTTGACGAGTTGTCAACTTGCATCTGTAATTTCAATTTCCTTAAAGCAATACATCGCGATATTTGGATCTTTACAAACATGTCTGGTGCTAATTCTCCAATTAGATTTACTAAAAGTAAGCTGAATCGTCCAAACAGTCTACTCAGAAAGATAATACATTGACATTTATTATCTTTTAAAACTCGCGCCCCCGGGACGCAGCATTCAGTCGAAGTGCACATGCGCAACGTTGTGCTTAAACAACACAGTAGTAGCTAACTATTCTGGCATCTATGGATATCATGCGTTTTTTAGCTCAATGATATCATGGCGGAGGTAAGAAAACCGAAGCAAAACATCACGGAGGAAGCCAGAAAAAGAAAAAGACAATCTGATAACGTTACGACAGTACGACAGTGCACTTACTCGCAGTCTGTGGGGGCGCAGTTCAGGAAAACCGGAGAAAACGCTATGTATTGCTTTAATGTTCATTTTTTTCATATAAATACAACACAGTGTGGAATTTATTAAGTAATCTTTAATTCCTTGACACAAAATAAGTTCTTAACATTCACACACAAAATAATTCCTTAACACAAAAAGAATGCTAATTTCAGAAAATATAGAGGCTCTGATGATAACATTTATAGTGCTGTCATATTATTAAATAAAGCTTATGGTGTTGTCATTGTCACATTATGAAGTCTCAACCCTGGTTGTTTTTCTTGTATGATTGTCTGTCTGACTGTCTGTCAGTCATGAGTGGTTGGTTCCTCACACCTCCCCGCTGTCTGTGCTGAGGGAGTCGGAGCGGGCTCGCTGGGGGCAGGTGAGGTTCAGGTAGCCCAGCTCGGCGGGCCCAGCCCGGGACAGAGAGGGCGCCTGGGTGGAGACGGTAGATGGGTCAGCGGTGTCCTCTGTGGTTCTGGCCTTGCTTCTGTAGATGATGTCCAAAAGGTTTGTTATGTCCTCAGACCCAGGAACCACCCTGTCAACCACAGGACACGTTCTTCAGTGTCGGGTTCTATTGTTAAACACGGTAGGTATTGTTCCTAGCTTGAGTGGATGGTACAGAAAAGCATAAAAAAGGGTCCCTTCGTGAACATACTGTAAGTGCATCTGTTTTTAAAGGTAGGACAGATAGATACCAAAGAGGAGTTTCTCTACCTGGGGCTAGGTGTTAGCAGGGGATTCTCCATGTGGAACATTCTCTGCAGTTCCTGGTGAAACACAAGCACAAACATAGCAAACATAGCAAAATATTATTTTAAACCAGGGCTCCTTCACCATAAACACTGGCAGTAATATCCTCTGAGCAACTTTTAGGTTCTTATTGATGATTGTTGCATTGTTTGTGTTGTACTGTCTACTATGTCGTTTTGTTGTATGGGACTGTCCATCATGTATTGTCTTGTTGTTTTGTACACTGAATGTTTGTTGTATTTTTTTTATATGCCCCATTCTTTTTCAGAGGTGCAATAACATCTGCCCAGGGACTGCAGTTGAAAACTAGCCACGCTGGCTAACACTGGCACATTTACAGAAATGTCCATTAATGTGCACTGTCCCTGTCATTTTAAAGCAAATAAAGTAAAGTAAATATTGGGAGAACAAAAGAACTTAAGTTCTGTTCATCTGTAAACTGACAGTTTCTGTGGGAAGAAACTGCAACAGGCTAGCAGCACCACCTACACACACACCGACACACACAACAGGATGTGGTCACAGTACCTCAGTATTGCGCAACGATTGATGGTTACGCAAATTGCGCTCCAGCGCTGCAATCTGATTGGACATCTGAAGCGTAGCATCCTGTAGTTGCCTGTTCTCCTCTTCCAGGAAGTTGGCCCTGGAACCGTCCACACAAGAACAGATTATACACACTGACCAAGGGATTAGCTCAATAGTCATGGGTGTGTGTGTGTGTGTGTGTGTGTATAGGCTGTGTTTGTGTGAGTGTGTACAGTATGTGCAGTGTATGGTATGTGCTACAGTAAGTAAAGCTCTGCCTCTGCTGTCATTGGCAGCCGCCATATATGATGGAGACGCTGCTACTTGTACCCTTGAAGAATGCCTGAAAATGAATGTATATTAATTGGTGCATGACCTTGTGAATATTAATTGCACCTTCAGTATTTGTATCCCTCTATGTTTTTCTCTGTGTCTGTCTGTGTGTGTGTGCATCTCTGTGTGTGTGTGTGTGTGTGTGTGTGTGTGTGTGTGTGTGTGTGTGAGAATGTGTCTGTGTGCGTGTTTGTGTGAGTGTGTGTTTGTGTGTGTGCACATCTGTGTATGTGAGAGTGAGTGTGTGTGTATGTGTGTGTGTGAGTGAGTGTGTGT
The DNA here is from genome assembly GCF_949987555.1 of Borostomias antarcticus. Classification (NCBI taxonomy): domain Eukaryota; kingdom Metazoa; phylum Chordata; class Actinopteri; order Stomiiformes; family Stomiidae; genus Borostomias; species Borostomias antarcticus. Next base: position 12,789,663 of record NC_140244.1, read on the forward strand.
GAGTGTGTACTGTATGTGTGTGTGTGTAGGTGTGTGTGAGTGTGTGTGTACTGTATATGTGTGTGTGTGTGTATGTGTGCGTCTGCTGAGTGTTACCTGCGTTGAGCATTGCTGGCAGCAAACACACTGTCCTTGCGGAGCTCCTCCTCCTGGCTGAGCTGCAGGAGGAGGCTCCTGGTCTCCCGGAGCAGCTTCTCGTTCTCCTCATGCATGCTTCTCACCGTCCGGCGCTCCTGGGAGAAACCAACATGGCGTCCTTCATTAGCACCATCGCCCTCACCCCGGCCTTTCTCAAACATGTTCTACACAAACAGGGCTGTCATGGGGTTTAAAGAAGTGTGTGTACTCTAGCATGTTACCAGTACAGTTTTTAGATTAGTGGAGTTTAAAGAAGTGTGTATACTCTAGTACAGTATGTTACCAGTACAGTTTTTACATTAGTGGTGTTTAAAGAAGTGTGTATAGGCTACTGTAGTATGTTACAGTTTTTACATTAGTGGTGTTTAAAGAAGTGTGTATACTCTAGCATGTTACCAGTACAGTTTTTACATTAGTGTGTTTAAAGAAGTGTGTATACTAGTATGTTACCAGTAGTTTTTACATGAGTCAGCGTTTCCGCTGGTAAGGTTTTGCGCACCGCGGCAAGATCCTTGCCGCCACACCAAACATTTGATACAAAAAACAATAATACAAATTAGGCTATATATAAATAAAACGTTCTAAATATGTCTGCCTAAATGCGCTTTCAAAACCACTGTCGCGCCCACATTAGGACTATTTATTTTCAATAAAGAGCCTATAGGCCGCGCGCTCTGTGCCGCTCCTTGCTGCTCCTTTCTGAGGTGATCGGAAGATCGGCGCGTGAAGGGATTTTTTCTTCAGTGAGCGGCATGAGGTTATTGACGCTCAAATATTACAATAGTGTTAACCAGTGTTTGACTTGGGCCAAACACTGGTGCTGGCACCTAGGCCTACTCCTCAAAATGCCTAGCCTACTGTCTAAAATACATGTATGTTAGTAATCTAAGTGCCGTTATAGCTACAGTTAGACGTGCCGACAGCTCCTGCCCATCTCAAGCACGTTGGTAAAGCCTTTGGTTTTATAATTCCCTGATGACAACTAGCGGATCCTACAACCTAATATATCAATACAATTTTCCAGATGGGCATACGACGATTTTTGAAGAGGAAGAGAGAGGAGAATGATGAGACCAGTCAGGTAGGCTAGGTTATTGCCGGCTAGCCATGATTCACACCGGGGGATTAAGGAACAAGGCACGCTACCTGTAGTAGGCTAACAGTTTTCCCCGCTTCCCAGGGACCTGTTCGGGCAAGAGGAATGCCTCAAGCAGTGATCGGACAAGTAAAAAATGAATATGATAAATAGGCCTTGTGTTACGTAACGTTATCTGAAAATACAGTTTGAGCCGAAGCGGAGCCTGCTCCATTTGAGCTACGCGCAGCTGTCTGTCAGTCAGTCAGCCCTTCAAGCGGGCGTTGTCAAGGAGACATAGACCACAAGCGCGAGTAGGTTCTGCAACTTTCGTGCGAGTCAGGTGCAGCGCTGCTTGATGGATTGTGCGACGGTCTATTTGGCTGGCTGAACTAACACTAGCTTGCGTTAATGTTCCTCTAGCCACCTAAAACATGCCAATCAAAATAACAGAAAACAACAGCTGTTACCATTATAACAGCTGCTGTTATAATGGTAACCTACAATACATCTGATTAAAATATGTCTATAAACCATATGATTTATTAAGTGCCTGTGTGGTCTCCGACCCCCGCTTTGGTTTCGAAATCGGACTCTTTTTTTCACACACCACCACACCAAGAGATCAGTTCCACAGGCAGTGTTACCAGATTGGGCGGGTTCACGCCCAATTGGGCTTCTTTTGATCACGTTTGGCCGGAAAAAATAGCATTGGGCGGGCGTTTAATTTTTTTTTTTTTTTAAATAATAAAACTTGCGGGACAGACGTTTCAATTTTATCCAATGATGTTAATAGGGTGGGAGATGTGCACCTGTCCAATAGGGGCGAGGGAGCTCTCCCTGTTCAATGCATTTGATTCACACGGTCAAGGAGAAGGTCGAGGTCGGAGTCAAATCTAGCTAGCTACTAGGGATGTGCACGGTTAACCGATTTCTCGAGTACCCGAGTAGGCAATCTGCTAGTCGGAAAATAAATACTACTCGGTTAATCTAAAGGCTATACAATATGGCATGTTTGGCTGTGAAAGCGCGCATTTCTGAGCGCCTGTGCCCTTTTTCAATTGTTACCAAAGAGGATAGAGCATTGGCGGCTGCCTGGAGAAAAGCGCTGTATACAGAGTCTTTTTTCGAGCGCTCCGGCTTTTTGAAAACATTGCCCTCTCAACTTTTCAGAAAGGTGCTGCCAACGTCACCGCGGCTCTTTCAGGCAACCAATGATCAGATATTAGATAGGGCATGACTCGTCAGCTGTCTGGGGATCCCGGGGGAACCCCCTGATCAGATATTAGGTAGGGCATGACTCGTCAGCTGTCTGGGAATCCCGGGGGAACCCCTGCCTGGCTATTAAACGGAATATCTGAAAGTGCACCGATCGTAAAAATAATAAATGCAGCCAGTTGTCAGGGGCAGTGATGACTGATTACTAGTTGATTACTGTCTAGCCAGCTAACTGGTTACGTTTTAAAAGCTATATTTATTTACATGGACACAGTTATTGGGTGCAAAGTTACGTGGTCACAAAAACTAGCAGCCCATGGGCTTGCTAATGCTCGCTCTCCATGGTTCGGTTTTCCATACTGTTAAGCATTTTCGGATCAAACTACACCGTGGTTTTGCATAGTGTTAAAGCATTTTATGGATCGAGCCTCGGACTTTCAAACCTGTTACAGCGTAGGTAGCCTATGAGAGAACTATAGACTTAAGCCTATATACAGTATATGCCACTTCATTTGTTTTGTTTTGACAATTAAACGCTGGTACCGGGTCTCTGGTTTTGTTTATCTGCATACTGTGCATAGTAGGCAGTGGTGTGAGTGAACTTTGTACTCTGGCTCCAGGCAGCACTCCCATCATTTAGCGGTAGGCTAATCATGTTGGTAATGAGCCCTGAGGTGGTGCTGAAAAAGACAGCGAGTACCAGCACAGGTCCATGTGCGTATAGCCTACTCCTATAGTTTTCCAGCCTGCTATACATACATATTGAATGATAAGGCCTGTTGTTCAATAAATCTATTTAGTTTTGCATGGACATTTCTCTAATGAAGGCTTGACGCCAAAACATCCATTATTGTCCAATAAATTGGAAATAGGCAGTGAGTGCTGCGGTGCTTTTTAGATAATGCAAAAAATTAATTAACTTGTTATCCGGCATCGGCAGTAAAGGCTTGGTTTAATACTTAATTTATATTAGTAAATTGGTTGCATATTGTAGGCTTAGAGTTTTCAGAGTAGCCTAACGATAGGCTTAATAGGCTATGAGCTGGGCAGTGCATCCACATTAAAAGGCTGCGTTTTTCGATTCCGATAGCTTCATGAAAACCTATGGGTTATTCAATCTGATGATAAGTAATGCATCCAACCACACATCAGCTTTTAAATATGTTTATTTGCAAGGGCATGGACGAGACATGAAAGCACCGCCACGGTAATAACGGCGGAAAAAAACGTATTCCCCTCCGAGGGGGCCGGGGTTAAATGCGCTCTGTCTGGACGGTATCTTTTTTTGAGTAATCTTTTTTTTTGAGTAATCGGTTACTCGAGTAGGATCAGGTTAGGTTACTCGGTTTTAAAATTAGTCGAAATTCCCATCCCTACTAGCTACCCCCGAAGAAACCTAAAGATGCCAATTTGGGGATGTGGGATCGGCAGGTTTCTGTCATGATCACCGCATCGATGCCTTTTGGCTGGAGGTAGAGGCCTTTAAAGATGCCGGAGGAAATCTGTGCTTTCAGGATGTGGCACTTGGCGCAATCATATTGCTCACTCTGCCCATATCAAATGCTCATGTGGAGAGATAATTTTCCAAAGTGACGCTAAAGATGATGCCAGAAATTGCATGGGATTACCGCTGCTTTCTGCTCGCATGGACGTGCGCTACGGCTGCAACGTTCCACCCTCCCCGACTGTTGTTGGGGAGCTTTGACTCAACCATCTATTAATACTTGCTAATTAGGAAGTTCACCACATGTACAGAGTTTTACATTGACGAGTTACGTTAGAAGTTGGAATGGACTCCTGGCCTGTTCGGCGTGACGGTAAGACATTTTTACTTAATACTATACAGCAGGTGTTTCTGGATATCGCATCATTGATTCATTAGCCTACTTGTGTCTGCCAGCTGCTTGCCTGCCTGAGTATCACACTCCTGACTCGGTTATTGTAGGCGAGCAGGCAGGCTATTCATGGATGGTTATACAGGTGGTTATATAGGCCTACCATTGGAAGTTGTGTAGCCTAGTCCACTTGTCACATTCTGCGGTTTCTTGTCACCACTAAAGCTTGTTATCTAGCTTTTCATCTTGTTATCTTGAGTTGTTCTCTTGTCTATGACCGCAGCACCGCCGTTCCTCTGTTCATGATATAGCCATGCTTCTCATGTGTTATTATAATTTGTTGCCTGCATTATCATTTCTTTGACTATTTGATGGGATTACGCAATTTTCTCTCTGTCGTAGGCTGTGTGTGTGACATATGTGTAGGCGTGTGTTGCAGTTTACCAAGAGTTATTATTATTTTCGGTATTTCAACTGAAAGGCATTTTTCTTAGCATGCACTGCTATATATTATATACTATAATATTTGGGCGTTTTCTTATCACATTCGGCGGATTTTGAGCACTCATTGGGCTGGAACACATCACACCAATATGGCAACCCTGTCCACAGGAAACACTGTGAGTGGTGTTCAAAGAAGTCTGTATACTCGAGCATGTTACCAGTACAGTTATTACATGAGTGGTGTTTAAAGAAGTGTGTTTACTCTAGTATGTTACAAGTACAGTTTTTACATGAGTGGTGTTTAAAGAATTGTGTACTGTATACTCGAGCATGTTACCAGTAAAGTTTTTACATGAGTGGTGTTTAAAGAATTGTGTACTGTATACTCGAGCATGTTACTAGTAAAGTTTTTATATGAGTGGTGTTTAAAGAATTGTGTACTGTATACTCGAGCATGTTACCGGTAAAGTTTTTACATTAGTGGTGTTTAAAGAAGTGTGTATACTCTAGTATGTTAGCAGTACAGTTTTTACATTAGTGGTGTTTAAAGAAGTGTGTATACTCTAGTATGTTAGCAGTACAGTTTTTACATGAGTGTTGTTTAAAGAAGTGTGTATACTCGAGCATGTTACCAGTACAGTTTTAACATGAGTGGTGTTTAAAGAATTGTGACTGTATACTCGAGCATGTTACCAGTAAAGTTTTTACATTAGTGGTGTTTAAAGACGTGTGTATACTCTAGTATGTTAGCAGTACAGTTTTTACATTAGTGGTGTTTAAAGAAGTATACTCTAGTATGTTAGCAGTACAGTTTTTACATGAGTGGTGTTTAAAGAAGTGGGTATACTCTAGTATGTTACCAGTACAGTTTTTACATGAGTGGTGTTTAAAGAAGTGTGTATACTGGGGGTCCATGGATAAGGAGGTGGTACCCCACCCATACCCTCTACTACACCACTGAACACAACGGGACCCAGGTCTACTCAGCGGCTCTGTAAAAGTATTTTGGGTCACGTTCTATGACGTTCTGTCGTCACGGTGATAGGAGCTGCGCGGCGGTGGCGTTACCCTGTCCACGGCGTCCACGGCAACGGCCATCTCTCTCTCCAGCAGGTGGATCCTGCTGTCGCGCCGGCTCGTCTCCTGGACGTAGGTGTGCTTGGCTCGCCACAGCTTGGCTTTGTGCTGCTCCCGCTTCTCCTCGTACCTGCTGTAGGGAGGGGATGGGAGAGGGGCCGGCTTACAGGGGCAGCTGTGGCTCAGCGGTAGAGCGAGTCGTCCAATGATCGTAGGGTCAGCGGTTTGAATCCCTCCTTCTGTCCACATGTCGAAGTGTCCTTGGACAAGACACTGAACCCCAAATCGCTCCCAATGAGCAGGCTAGCACCTTGCATGGCAGCTGCCGTGAATGAGGTGCCTTCATTGTAAAGCACTTTGGATAAAAGTACTATATAAGTGCAGTCCATTTACCATTTTACAGTAGGCCTAGGTCATGCTCTACGCAGGCTACGCTGACGCGGCCATGAATGCGGGCTATACACAAGCGGAAAGTTTACTTGAAACACATCACGTGTGAAACACACCTTACGTAGCCGTATGTAGCTTGCGTAGCTGGTAGTAGGATAGCTGGTAGTAGCGTAGCTGGTAGCAGCATAGCTGGTAGGAGGTCTGTTCAATGGCAATGGTGATGGTTGTAACTTTGTAGTGTCTGTCCATGGGCGGTGGTGTCTGTTACTGTACTGTCAATGTCTATGTAATGTCCACATACGATGTCTATGTAAAATGTTGTTCGTTGTTAAATGTATTGTGCTGTAAATGCAGTCCTGTGAAAATGAATTTCCCCTTGAGGGACAATAAAGTCTAATCTAATCTAGTAGCATAGCTGGTGGTAGCGTAGCTGGTAGTAGCATAGCTGGTAGTAGCATAGCTGGTGGTAGCATAGCTGGTAGTAGCATAGCTGGTAGTAGCATACAGTAGCTGGTGGTAGCATAGCTGGTAGTAGCGTAGCTGATAGTAGCGTAACTGGTGGTAGCGGCGTGATTTTTTTTACCAACCAACTTCTGCCATAACCACGCCCCCGCAAGTTTTCATTGGTTAGGTTTAGGGTTAGGGTTAGGGTTAGGGTTAGGGATAGGGTTAGGGTTAGGATTAGGGTTAGGGTTGGCCAATGAAAACTCGCGGGGGCGTGGTTATGGCAGAAGTTTGTTGGTAAAAAAAAGCACGCGTGGTAGCGTAGCTGGTAGTAGCATAGCTGGTAGTAGCATAGCTGGTGGTAGCATAGCTGGTGGTAGCATAGCTGGCGCTAGCGTAGCAGATTACTAGAAAAGGTAGGCCTACTACAATACATAATACCTGCACCAGGAAGAAAACTGTGTGCCATCTTTCTTAGGAAGTAGCAAGAATTATTGGATATTTCTTGAAAAGGGTCATTGTTATTGTCTCAGAAGCAGCCAGACCATGAGCCTGTTTGAAATTCTCTGGTGTGGTCTACCTGCTCTGTGCATCCAGCTGCTGGAGGGCTTGAGTCAACTCCTCCCTTAGTCTCTCACACTCCTGCAGGCTGGCCTGTAGCCGCCCGCTCACATCAGGGCACATCTGGGGTCAGACAAAGTCAGAGGTTCAACATCTCACTCAAATAAAAAAAAATATACAAAAGACACACAATAGACTGTGCATGTTAGGCTGGCTGCTGGAACACAAACTCTTGTAGATAAGGAAAAATAGAGTGTTTTATTGGGAGCTATCTGGTGTGCAGAACTCTATTTTTCCGTATCAACAACTCACTCAGTCGTGTGTGTATGTTTGTGTGTGTGTGTGTGTGCGTGTGTGTGTGTATCCTGTACTCATGTGTGTGTCCTATAATCTGAATTCCGTACTCCAGACTGTAAAATGCTAGGCTGTATATATTATGTTTTTTTAAATTCTGTTTCTGTGGGAGAGACTCACTGCCTCTGTTCTGACTGTGCAGGCTTGATTCTGGTTCGGGCCCTGGTTCAGGTCCTGGTTCAAGTTGTGTAGCTGGTTCAGGTCCTGGTTCAAGTTGTGAAGCTGGTTCAGGCCCTGGTTCAAGTTGTGTAGCTGGTTGAGGTCCTGTAGCTCCAGCTGACGTTTGCTCCTCTCCTGCTGCTGCACCTCCCTTTGCTCCCACAGCCTCCTAACACACACACATACACACACGCACATACACACACACACACACACACACACGCAAAGTAAACACATGCACACACACATATATCATGTGTGTTAGCAAGAGAGGGCCCAAGATGGAAACCAGCATGGCCAGTGAAGGTAGAAACCAGACTGACGTAGTGACGTAGTGAACCTTGTGTAAGAATCAATGTGCGAAAAACAGGAAGTTCTAGACAGAATATACTAAGAAATAGAAATGGTGCAGACAGACAGAGAGACAGACAGACAGACAATAGAAAACCGCAGAGACACTGAGAGAGCAGACTAAGCAAAGTTGACAGTTGGCTGAAACCGTGAGGCGACAAAAAGGATGTCACTACGCATCAAAATGAGGAAACGTACGCGCTCACAACTTCTTGCCAGAACATAAGAGGACTGTTCCTACTGTGTCTTTGTATTTTGACCCTCCAGTACTCTGGGGATTAGACTATCTGCAAGCGCTTGCATTAAAATACCATTAAGAAGTGCTTTAGTCTCCGGGAATCATTGTGTTTGTGTGTGTGTGTGTGCGTGCGTGTGTGTGTGTGTGTGCGTGTGGGTGTGTGTGTGGGTGTGCGTGTGTGTGGGTGTGAGTGTGCGTGTGTGTGTGAGAAATGTCTTGGTCTCCGAGCAAACTGACCATCACGGCTCTGACCACAGCTTGACTTAAAATACTTAAAATATGTTCATTGTATGTTCATTCATTAATACATGAATTCCCTCAGTGATCCATCCATTCACCTGTAGAGCTGGTGTTCCTGGGCTTCGGACCGGAGGCTGGCCAGAGACTCGGACAGCTCTCTGTTCTCCTGCTCCAGCCGCTCTGCTTGGCCACAGCGGACTCTCTCCAGCCTCACCTGGTGCTCTGCCCCTCGCAGCTGCTGCTGGACCTGCTTCACCTGGGTGGGTGGGGGGGGGGGTGGAGGAAGATATAACAGAGATAGAAATTTGAGTTCCACCAAAATTAAGCACACGAGAAATGTACAGTATATTGTTATACTGCTTCTAGAGATCCATCCATACCTCCATCATCCATCCATTCATCCCTCCATACCTCACACCCTCCCTCCCATCCGTCTATCTGTCCATCCATCCATCCATCCATCCATCCATCCATAATAATAATACTAATAATAATCCATTTTATTTATATAGCGCTTTTCAATGATCCAAAGTCGCTTACAGAGATGTTGGCAGGAGCAAAAGAAACACAAAAAAAACTAAACAGGCATGGAACAAGCAACAGGCAACAACAACAAACAGGGCAGAGAACATTTAACAGCAGGGGCATGAGGCAACACAGGCAAGATCAGAATGGACAGACAGCAGTGAAAAGAACATGTATGGTGATGAAAACGGGGCAATAGGGGCAAAAACAGGACAGACAATGGCAGAAGGGCTGGGGCAGGTGGGAGACAGAGGGAGGGCCAGGGGGAGAGAGGGGGAGGGGTCCAGGAGGTGGTTAAGGTTGCGTGCCTGGGGGGAGGGAGTGATGGTTGAGCTGTCGATGTTGAGTGTGATTGGTCCGGTGTTGCTGAGTGTGGATTTTGTGCCAATGAGGAGGAGCTCTGTTTTGTCACTGTTGAGTTTGAGGAAGTTGAGGGTTAGCCATGTCTTTATTGTAGAGATGCAGGTTTCGATGTGGGTGAGGGGTGGGTTATGGGTGGATTTGGTGCTGAGGTAGATCTGGGTATCGTCGGCGTAGCAGTGAAAGTCCAGGTTGAATGTGCGGATGATGTGACCGAGGGGGAACAGATAGCAGACGAAGAGCAGGGGGCCTAGGACTGATCCCTGGGGGACCCCCTGTGTGACAGGAGAGAGGGTGGAGGTGTGACAGGAGAGAGGTGTTGTCTGTCGGTGAGGTGGGAGGTGAGCCAGTCCAGTGCGGTGCCCTCAACACCCAGTTGGCGCAGCCTTTGAAGGAGGATGGAATGGTTCACTGTGTCAAAGGCTGCGCTGAGGTCTCCATCCATCCATCATCATCTATCCATCCATCCATCCATCCATCCATCCATCCATCCATCCATCCATCCATCCATCCATCCATCCATCCATCCATCCATCCATCATTCATCCATCCATCCATCCATCCATCCATCCATCCATCCATCATCCATCCATCCATCCATCATCCATCCATTATCCATCCATCCATCCATCCCTTTACCTGTGTCTCCATGGCAGCGAGACTAGCCCTCTCAGCATTTAGCTGGTCCTGCAGATGGCTGCAGGTGTGGGCGGGGCCCTGGGCCAGCCCCTCCCTCTTCCCTTCTAGCGCCACCCGCTGCTGCAGGGCCGTGCTCTCCAGTGGGCCAGCCATCTTGTGAGAACTCTCCAGATCAGCGCACACCTAAAGTTCATTTGCATACACACAAGGTGCACTTGCATGAGGAAATGTTGTAAATACATGTAGATGAGAACAGATGAGTAACAACTTGGCTCCACTGGGTCTGTTAGCATCAGCATCAACCATCAACCATCAGACGCTAAGGAAATGAATCCACTACAGCCGTTGCGTTGCGTTCGATGCCTGCGTCCGACGTTAGAGAATCGCCGAGGTTCATTTCTTGATTTTCGACAGTAGTATGTTGACGCTGACGGTTGAGGCTGATGGCCGCAGTGGAGCCAAGGGGTTAGAAGGCATGTATAAATTACCTGTACCTTGGTGTATTAATGACCTGTACCTTGGTGTATAAATGACCTGTAACCAGGTGTATAAATGACCTGTAACCAGGTGTATAAATGACCTGTAACTTGGTGTATAAATTACCTATAACTTGGTGTATAAATTACCTGTAACTTGGTGTATAAATTACCTGTAACTTGGTGTATAAATTATCTGTAACTTGGTGTATAAATGACCTGTACCTTGGTGTATAAATGACCTGTAACCAGGTGTATAAATGACCTGTACCTTGGAGTAGTCCAGCTCCAGTTGAGCCTTGGTCCTCTGTAGGCTCAGTTTGTCCTCTGTCTGCCTCTGTAGCTCCTGCTCAGAGGAGCTGAGGAGGTCCTGGGTGTGCTGAGCCTCCTGCTCCGCAGCTGTGAGGAGGTCCTGGAGGCGTCTGACCTCCTTGTCAGAGGAGTTGAGGAGGTCCTGGGCGTGCTGGGCCTCCTTCTGCAGACACACAACCTCCTCCTCCTGGGTCTGGAGATGAGATTCCTGGGTCTGGAGACGAGATTCCTGGGTCTGGAGACGAGATTCCTGGGTCTGGAGCCACACAGCAAGAGCAACAGTCAGAGAAGAGCCACACCAAGGTTGTGGGCTCAAGTCCCTTAAGTCAAATATATACTGTACACATATATTTGAATACAGTCAAATATATACACATAATAATACAGTCAAATACTGTATATACACATATATTTTAATACAGTCACTGTTTGATCATCAATTATCTGCCAAAAGGAATGCTAAGATGTGACACTTAAAGCTATGCCCTTGTGTAGGTTATCATATTACCACATTATCAAGTTTGATCTATCAGTTATCAAGACACTGGTGGGCAGGTTAGTGTTAGAAAGAGGGACCTGAGTGACTGAGTAGGTCAGGATTGTTTTGTCAAGGACTGACTGTCCGGTGGACTCACTCTGGCCAGCTCTCTGGCATCGTCTAGCTGGGTCTGGAGAGCCTGGAGCTGTTGTTCTCTGGCATCCTCTAGCTGGGTCTGGAGAGCCTGGAGCTGCTGTTCTCTGGCATCATCTAGCTGGGTCTGGACAGCCTTGAGCTGCTGTTCTCTGGCATCATCTTGCTGGGTCTGGAGAGCCTGGAGCTGCTGTTCTCTGGCATCATCTAGCTGAGTCTGGAGAGCCTTGAGCTGCTGTTTTGACCTCTGCTGTTCCTTCACTAGGACAGATCCCATCCTGGCCAGCTCTGCCTCCAGATGCTCCACCTGAGATACACACACACACACACACATACGACAAACTGTCAAGGCCCTGGAAACCTCGAAATGAGGACATTAATGGTGGAATAAGATGCAGAAATGGGACAGTGACCCCTCACACTACTGAGTGTCTGTGGGGGGGGGGGGGGTGACTGTCGGTGTGTAAGACTGGGGGGGGTGAAGGGTGGTATGGTAGCATGGTTTAACACAGATCCATAAAGCCTCATCATCATTATTAGGGAATAGTGATCTGGATATTTCTTATAGCGACTGTTTGCTGACCAACGCCTCAGCCCAGAAACATGGTACCGGCTCCAGCTTCCCCTCTGACTGGGTGGTTGGATGTATCACCATGTTTTCAGAAGTGTGAAGAGTAGGGCTTGTTTTGAGACGGAGACATTGAGAGAGTTCCCTCCCCTCAGCCCTCTTGACCCAGGGCGTTTTACCCAGCGGGAGCAGCTTCAGAGCCCCAGCTGTCCTCACCGTTAACCCTCGTCTCAACGCCAGTCTCAACCCTTGACAGTTCTTTCGCTGATACAGTACATAAGCTACGCTAACTACGTTACTGCATGCTGAAGATCTCTCTATGGGTCTGGGACACTTCATGTAAAAATCTGCTGCTCAAATCCTGGCAATTCATTGGAATCCCGGCAACACCAATCAGTAATGACTTTTCCCACATATGCCCCGCCCATCTAACCTGGGCCAGCATCTTTCATTTGCTGCTACGACCTGTCACTCTTTCAATTTTGACCAATCGATACGCCCTCAGAACCCCAGCTTGGGCGGCGAAGTGGCACAGACTCTATTATGTAGCATGCGGAGCGCAGCGACTCAACGTAGTCTTTGAGTGTGGAGAGAGACGAGGTGAACCCCAGCGCTCCTCACCGTGAGCCCAAGCTGCTCCCTGCTCCTGCTGTCCTGCTCCTCCTCCTCTTGTCTCTGTCGGAGCTCCCTCAGCGCCTCCCCCCGCCGCGCCGCCGCCTCCTCACAACGCTTCTCCTCCTCCTCTGCTCTGCTCCTCAGCTCCTCACACTTCTCCTTCAGGGAGCCGTACTCCCTCTCCTCCTCCTCCCTCTGGCACCTCAGCGCCTGGTACTCCTCCTCCGCCTCCTCCGTCCTGACCATCAGATCCTCCAGGCTCTCCTCCTGCTTCTCCTTTTCGGTGCTCAGCTCCTTCACCTCCTGCTGCAGGGTGTCTCTGGCCCTCAGCAGCTCCTGGTGATCCTCCCCGTCTCTCTGCTGCCACCTACAGGAGCAGAGGAGAAACACACCACATCAGAACAGGCGTCTCAGGCACTTCATCTCTTCACACCAGCTTAGAGCTTAGAACATGTTCTGCATCAGCTCACCGGTTCTGTGGGTCAGTTTCCAGAGAGACAGTGATCATCTGTGGTCTGGCAGTGTCTTCCCCCTGACACACAGACACACACACGCACGCACACACACACACAGACACATACACACACACGCACACACAGACATGCACACACACACACACACACACAAAGGGCAGAGGTTAGCTACTGCTGAAGGACAGGAGTGCTTGATCACTAAATTAAAGAACTGAATTGTTAAACAGCCAATATTACAAAATCAGACAGGGGCCCATGCAGTAGTACAGACGGAGTGTTGTTCATGCTGTAGTTTGTGTAATATTGACTGTAGTTCATGCTTTAGTTTGTGTAATATTGACTGTAGTTCATGCTTTAGTTTGTGTAATATTGACTGTAGCTCATGCTGTAGTTTGTGTAATATTGACTGTAGTTCATGCTGTACACTCACCCCAACATCTCTCCACAGCCCCCAACCCCAACCCTCACCCCAACACCTCTCCAGAGCCCCCAACCCCAGCACACTCATCCCAACACCTCTCCACAGCCCCAACCCCAACACTCACCCCAACACCTCTCCACAGACCCCAACACCTCTCCACAGACCCCAACCCAAACACTCACCCCAACACCTCTCCACAGACCCCAACACCAGCACTCACCCCAACATCTCTCCACTGGCCCCACCCCCACTCACCCAACACCTCTCCACAGACCCCAACACCTCTCCACAGGACCCAACCCCAACACTCACCCCAACACCTCTCAGGTCTAGGGAAGGAGGAAAGGGCTATTCGTTGTTCTGTCTACGGCAGCCTGGTAAATGGCGTCCTACCGTGTCGAGGAGGGCGCGTCTCTCGGCGTCCATGGAGCGCACGCGGGTCCTCAGGGCTCGGATCTCCTGGTCCAGACGGTCGTTCAGCTCCATGGCCTTCCGGAGCTCCACCACGTCTACGGGAGGAGAGAGACAGAAGCACTCAGCACAGCAGAGACAAGATCATTGGTTATTCTGAATGTGATGTGAAGAAAAGATTGATAACGGAGGCCATAGAATTTTTCTTCATTCCCAGATTCATTTTGAGAATTTATTTGTCACCATATACATGTACATGTGACGAATAAAAATCAGAATCTGAGAATGAACACAAGAAAAAACTCACCACATTTTTTCAGCTTCTCCACTTCCTGTCTGAGCTGCTCGACTTCCTGCTGGGCACCTTGAAGCTCTGGCTCTGTGAAACACACATGTACGCACGTGCAGACACACACAGACACAAACACACACACACACACACGTGCAAACACAGACACGCACACACACACGCACACACATTTACAGTTACTCACATGCACACTGCTACTTTGTGGGAAATATCAACTATATGGCTGTTTGTGACTGTGTGTATTTCTGTGTGTGTGTGTGTGTGTGTGTGTGCCCACGTGGGTGTGTGTACATGTGTGTGCGTGTGTGTGTGCGTATATGTGAGCGTGTGTGTGTGTGCTCACATGGGTGTGTGTACATGTCTGCGTGTGTGTGCGCGTGTGTATATGTGTGTGCGTATATGTGAGCGTGTGTGTGTGTGCTCACGTGGGTGTGTGTACACGTGTGCGTGTGTGTGCGCGTGTGTATATGTGTGTGTATATGTGAGTGTCTGTGTGTGTGTGTGAGGGAAGATCCTCTCACCGTAGGCGCTCTGTGTGAGGCGGGCGGACTCCAGCTGGTCGGTCAGATGCCGGATCTCTCTGTGGGCCATCGCCAGCCGGCGAGACGCCTCCTCCAGGTCCCGCTCCAGACGGGCCAGCTCCACCCCTGACCCCACGCTGACCCCTGACCCCTGAGCCTGGGCCTGAAGAAAGGAACACACACTGAGAAGAACGCTAGCCTGGTCGCAGAACTGAGTACTACACTTTAGACAAGTCGCTGTGTTCGTATTGACGACTAGCCATGCATGCTATCATGTTTGTAGGACAGCCAAAGTTATCTGAAGCACAAAGCTAATTACCAGAAGCGCTTACACTCTGAGTGCCGAGCTACAGCAATGCCAAACACTGCAACCTGGCTATTATCAAAATAACATTAAGGGTTATTTCTCCAGCGAATGTGTAAAGATGCATGCCATGAATGCTGTTCCCCATGCTGAGAAAAGAAAGAGCTCATGAGAAAAGCTACTGAAAAGAATACCTACAGGAGGAAGAACAAGTGGCAGGTGAGGTGAACGCAGCACATGCATAAGATACAAGCAGAGGCCCGTGGAGACCTCGGTCTCTAGTGAAGATGACGTCTTCAGAGTGTCACGTAAAAAAAAACGCCCATCTCCACCATCCAGACCCACAGGGACCCATCGAGAGCAGCTAACAGAACCAATAAGAAGACGATCGAAGACGCGGGTGTTTTGATTACATAGACGGTAGAGCAGAGGACATGCGTGGGGCTGTGTTGTCGCTCCATGCTGGGGCCTCCTCACACTGAGAGAGCAGCAGTGTACAGAGCAGCAGGGCCAGCTCTGGGGGGCGTGCAGGCCAGGGCTGGGCATTTCACACCCATAATGCTTTGTTTTTTGCCCACCCAATTGAATTTGTCTGAGCCTTTTAAGAACTAGCTTCCAAAACAGCAACCCCAAAGATGTCGAAGAAGCGACCGTTGGATGCAGCATTGCTGTCTGAGCAGACATACGGGGACAAAAGACCGTTTGCTCTGAGCTGCCTTGTGAAGTCCAAAGAGCCTCTTCCACGGGCTCAGGGTACGGTGTGGCGCCCCCTGGTGGGGAGACTGTGGAATTAAAGATAATGTTTAGTCAGGCAGTAGAAGGTTTTAAGCGACCGGTTCAGGAGCGAGAGGAGAGGCCAGCGAGGCCTCGGGAGTAGACAGACTGGTCAGGAGTAGACAGACTGGTCAGGAATAGACAGATTGATCAGGAGTAGACAGACTGATCATGAATAGACAGACTGATCAGGAGTAGACAGACTGATCAGGAGTAGACAGACTGGTCAGGAGTAGACAGACTGATCAGGAGTAGACAGACTGGTCAGGAGTAGACAGACTGATCAGGAGTAGACAGACTGGTCAGGAGTAGACAGACTGGTCAGGAATAGACAGACTGGTCAGGAGTAGACAGACTGATCAGGGAGCTGGTAGGTCCTCCTCTCTAGTTCCAGTCAGTCCCAACAGACCACCCAGCTCAAACACCTGCTGCTCACAAGCTGCCCACCTAATGTTCACCAATAAATCAATGACACTAGACAGACAGTCAGTCAGACAGACAGACAGACAGATAGATAGATAGATAGAACTATATGATATATTTATCCCCGAAGGGAAATTCCCTGAGGGAAATTCATTAAATTGATGACTATAGGCTGAGTACTAAACGGTCGTGTAAAACCTCTGTACCTGGGGATCGGGGTTGTGTTTGATTCGCTGCTGGGGGCGTGCCTCCGGCTCCCCGGGGCCGGTGGAGGGGGGGTCTGTCTCCGTGCGGATCAGGGGCTGGGCCTGCAGGGCGAGCCCAGGCTCCGGGTCTCGGTCCAGCAGGGAGGCCCTCTCCACCAGCAGGTAGGCCACCTGCTCGCTGGGCGTGCTGGAGACCACCTCCGCCAGGCCCTCCTGGAACAGCATCTCCGCCACCTCGCTCACCTGGGAGTCTGCAGTCACACCGGGGGGGGTAGATAGAGGAGCCCACTCATCGGACAGCACATGGCTGCTATGTATTTGATTCTGGCAGCTAGGTATTTGATTCTGAATGGTAAGTATTTGATTCTGGCTGGTAGGTATTTGATTCTGGGTGGTGAGTTATTTGATTCTGGGTAGTCAGGTATTTGATTTTAGCTGGTATGTATTTGATTCTGGCTGGTATGTATTTGATTCTGGGCAGTCAGATAATTGATTCTGGACAGTCAGGTATTTGATTCTGGCTGGTATGTATTTGATTCTGGGTGGTGAGTTATTTGATTCTGGGTAGTCAGATATTTGATTTTAGCTGGTATGTATTTGATTCTGGCTGGTATGTATTTGATTCTGGGCAGTCAGATATTTGATTCTGGACAGTCAGGTATTTGATTCTGGCTGGTATGTATTGATTCTGGCTGGTATGTATTTGATTCTGGGCGGTCAGGCATTTTATTCTGGTTGGTAGGTATTTGATTCTGGCTGGTAGGTATTTGATTCTGGCTGGTAGGTATTTGATTGTGGGCGGTCCGGTATTTGATTGTGGGCGGTCCGGTTTTTGATTCTGGCTGGTAGGTATTTGATTCTGGCTGGTATGTATTTGATTGTGGGCGGTCAGGTATTTGATTATGGGCGGTCAGGTATTTGATTGTGGGCGGTAGGTATTTGATTGTGGGTGGTAGGTATTTGAATGTGGGAGGTATGTATTTGAATGTGGGAGGTCAGGTATTTGATTGTGGGCAGTAGGTATTTGATTGTGGGCGGTCAGGTATTTGATTGTGGGCGGAAGGTATTTGATTGTGGGCGGTCAGGTATTTGATTGGGGGCGGTCAGGTATTTGATTGGAAGCGGTCAGGTATTTGATTGTGGGCGGTAGGTATTTGATTGTGGGCGGTCAGGTATTTGATTGTGGGCGGTAGGTATTTGATTGTGGGCGGTCAGGTATTTGATTGTGGGCGGTCAGGTATTTGATTGTGGGCGGTCAGGTATTTGATTGTGGGCGGTCAGGTATTTGATTGTGGGCGGTCAGGTATTTGATTGTGGGCGGTCAGGTAATTGATTGTGGGCGGTCAGGTATTTGATTGTGGGCGGTCAGGTATTTGATTGTGGGCGGTCAGGTAATTGATTGTGGGCGGTAGGTATTTGATTGTGGGCGGTCAGGTATTTGATTGTGGGCGGTAGGTATTTGATTGTGGGCGGTAGGTATTTGATTGTGGGCGGTAGGTATTTGATTGTGGGCGGTAGGTATTTGATTGTGGGCGGTCAGGTATTTGATTGTGGGCGGTCAGGTATTTGATTGTGGGTGGTAGGTATTTGATTGTGGGCGGTAGGTATTTGATTGTGGGCGGTCAGGTATTTGATTGTGGGCGGTCAGGTATTTGATTGTGGGCGGTCAGGTATTTGATTGTGGGCGGTCAGGTATTTGATTGTGGGCGGCCAGGTATTTGATTGTGGGCGGTAGGTATTTGATTGTGGGCGGTCAGGTATTTGATTGTGGGCGGTCAGGTATTTGATTGTGGGCGGTCAGGTATTTGATTGTGGGCGGCCAGGTATTTGATTGTGGGCGGTAGGTATTTGATTGTGGGCGGTCAGGTATTTGATTGTGGGCGGTAGGTATTTGATTGTGGGCGGTAAGTATTTGATTGTGGGCGGTCAGGTATTTGATTGTGGGCGGTCAGGTATTTGATTGTGGGCGGTCAGGTATTTGATTGTGGGCGGTCAGGTATTTGATTGTGGGCGGTAGGTATTTGATTGTGGGCGGTCAGGTATTTGATTGTGGGCGGTAGGTATTTGATTGTGGGCGGTAGGTATTTGATTGTGCTGGTGTTTGAGCCCCACCTTCCAGGAGCGTCATGCGGTCCAGCTGGGCCCTCAGCTCCTCGTTCTCCCTCTCCACCTCCTGGGCCACAGCATCCCGCTGCTCAGAGAGGCTGCGGATGTGCTCCAGGTACCTCTGCACCTGTAACACACACACACACACATATACACACACACACATATACACACACAATGTAATCAGCTATACATCGGAGTGAATGCAGCTGACGGCTAACTATGGCTTATTCACCTCCATGTATTTTCAAACGCGAAAACAACGGCAGTGAAAAACAATCAGAGTCTGGTAATGATGAGTTTGTAACCCCGATAGTGTATTCAGCCTGTTATTTTGACTATTTCGGTTCTTGAAGTGGTGTTTTTACAGCAAACTTTTAACATTGAAGTCAACGGGCACTTCCGCATCCGCACCCCAGACTGACCAATATGGCTGCCAGGTGAATAAGGCGAATAGGAAAGGTGTATTGCGGCCCCCTGCCCCAGCTGTCAGTAATCACAGTCACATCCCAGCCCAGGCCAGCATCTCTGGATGGAGGACGGCTCACCTCGCTCATCTCCGCTATGTGGCGTGAGCGCAGGCTGTCCAGGTTGTGGGTCATGCTGAGCAGGCGTGCCTGGCTCTCCTGGAAGAACCGCCACAGGAAGCACAGCTGCTCGGTCACAGGGACCCCAGAGCTCAGCCCCTCCTCCTGCAGCCAACGGACTACATCTCCCAGAACCCCCGGCTCCAGCTCCTGATGGCAACACGGCACATTGTAATTATGACGTGTGTTATGGAATACAGCCAATACCACTATGGAGATGTCTAATCCAGGACAACAGGTCTGTAACACCACTGTAAGACCTGTGCGGGGCAGTACAGGCATGTCTCTTTGTGACCAATGTACACTTAATTTAAGGGAGAAGAAGAATGCTGAACTAATTGGATGACCTATCTGTGTGTGTGTGGGGGGGGGGGGGGGGAGATGCATGTGTGCGTGCATGTGTGTGTGTGTGTATGTATGTGTGTGTGAATGCTGTCGACGTGTTCGAGGAAAATGGAAACAGAGAGATACAGAGGTTTGCTCATTTATGGGTTAGACTTAAAAAATACAACTGTATAATGTATAGCTAAATGATATCTAAACTCTTACTTTGACTATATCAATTGATAAACTGAAGCGTACACATTGTGGTGGTCAAGTTCTTATGCTTAGCCTATCCACAAACAACTGTTTCTCCCCACAGGCTACAATTGGGACTGTCGTAGAACTCTTGTTTGCGATGTGCAGCTGTTGAAATGCCACTCATATTTTGAGGAAACTGAATTCACCCTATTTTTAGTAGGCTATGAATGAACCTAAATAATGTTAAAGTCCCACCCCCAGCTATGCTGTTGATGATAAGTTATCTACGCTGTCAAATGTATAATAATGGTTTGCAATGGGCTTTTTTAAACCCCCGCTTTTACACAGATTTCCATTAAAAGTAAATAGCCTTGTCGAAGCTTAGGCTGATAATTATCAGTGTTCTTGCGGCAAAACATGTATCCGCCAAACAGTTCAAAAGTATTAGCTCAACCATTCAAAAGGCAAAAAGAGTGATTTACCGCTTGCTGCTCCATCCTGTAAGATTAGCTATTTAAAGTATTCTGCGAGAGAAACCGTTATCTGCGCCAATTTGGTCCGAAATAATCCGATACTAGTTGAAAACAAATCATCTGTAGAACACATTCACTTTCCCCGTGGAACACAGACATTATTGTTCTGCGACGCAACAGTGTATCGCATTCCACTGCCTTATAGCGTAATAATGGGCTGTTTCAGATGGTTTCAGATCGCTACACAACAAAAGCGTCCAGTGAACGTGAACGGACCAGAGCGGGCTACATCTAGCCTACATACATATGGGGGTTGATGAGTCGGCCCATTTTCCAAAAAAGGCGAATTTCCTACGTGGTTGCCTCCCTTCTCTATACATGACGAAATATAGACACTTTCAATAGTAGCATACGTTATCTATTTAAAATATATATATATTCGTTTACTATTTGGCAAAATGTTTCCAGATAGGTAGTTACACAGAGAGCAAAGTTGCGAAGCAGCGTACAGACGGTCTCGCTCGCCTTTACTATACTATTACTATACTATTACATTCACTACAGTAACACTAGGGGGCGCGAGCGCAACACACATTTTAGGATGTAAGTCTGATGATAACAGGCCCTATTACAACTAATTCCATAAAGTCCTCATCGGGATCAATGGCAGACACTCTGTCCTCTAAGTAACAGACTAAACAGTTTAGTGTTTTATAGTTTTTAGAGTGTCTGACAGTGTTCTCTGTGTGCAGCACTTTGTCAACCCTGTGTTATTTAAATGTGCTATAGAAATAAAGTGGATTGGATTGAGACTAAGCCTGTTGTTTGTCAGGTACTGGGATGCCATGTTGAATTGAGTGGTGGTTAGACAGGTTACTATCACATTATAATACACCATGATATGAAGTTTCAAATTCATATCACAAAAGTTGAAGATATCTAGGTTTGTTTCTTAGGCAATGTAGTTGAATGCAATTAAACTCATCTATATGTTCCCAGGGTCAACATAGTCATCCATGGTCGGATTGGATAAATAGATGAGGATGATACTGATAGATTGATAGACGACAGATAGTATAGTAAATTGCCAGTTTGGTAACCTTTAAATGTCTAGCTGAGTATCTAGGACTGGAAAGAGGAACTGATTAGCACTGATAAGATACTGTAAGGACAAGCAATTACAAAAATTCCAATGTACCTGTACCCATACTTGTTACACATGGCAAATAAACTTTCTATTCTATTCATGTGCCAAGGGTTCTATGATCCCCAGCTCTATATAACAGATAGATAGATAGATAGATAGATAGATAGATAGATAGATAGATAGATAGATAGATAGATAGATAGATAGATAGATAGATAGATAGATAGATAGATAGATAGATAGATAGATAGATAGATAGATAGATAGATAGATAGATAGATAGATAGATGGAGCCCCAATAAACACCTCAACAATACTAACCTAAACCCTAACCAGGACGCATCCCTAGGAACAGGGCCATAACAATACTAACCTGAATCCTAACCAGGACACATCCCTCGGAACAGGGCCATAACAATACTAACCTGAACCCTAACCAGGGCGCATCCCTAGGAACAGGGCCATAACAATACTAACCTGAACCCTAACCAGGACACATCCCTCGGAACAGGGCCATAACAATACTAACCTGAACCCTAACCAGGTCGCATCCCTAGGAACAGGGCCATAACAATACTAACCTGAACCCTAACCAGGACACATCCCTAGGAACAGGGCCATAACAATACTAACCTGAACCCTAACCAGGACGCATCCCTAGGAACAGGGCCATAACAATACTAACCTGAACCCTAACCAGGACACATCCCTAGGAACAGGGCCATAACAATACTAATGACAAGGAAAGATCCGAGAGACTAGAACCCCAGCCAGGACAAATCCTTAGGAAGGCCAACCAGTCACACCGGACCAAACCACTACCCGACCACACAGAAGCACAACCCCACACACAGTATCACCTCCACCAGGATACGTGGATACGAGCCCTCACAGATAGAAAGATCCTGGACAAGGCAGAGGCCCTGTGTTCAACTCCACACCCTGAACATGACCACACATACAAACACCCATTCTGATTCCCTAACCCTAACCCTAAAGCAGCAGATTTCTGTGCAACGCTTACAATAATGTGGCTTTTCATGTCTTTTCAGGTGGCTGTGTTCCTCTCCTGGCCCTGGGCGGGTGCAGTGGTCGTGGTTTTTAGTCTGCGGGTCTGGACAGCAGTTTTTGGGGGAGGGCAGAGGCAGGCAGTAGGAAACGGGCGTTACACCCCCACCCCCCATATCTCATTCTACATTCCTGTCCATGTCTTTCTGTATATGTTTGGAGATAGTGTGTGTGTGAGAGAGGGGGAGGAGAGAGAGGAGAAACAGTGAGAGAAGCAGGAGTACCAGGAGAGGAGTGAGAGATACACTGGGTTTCTACAACAACTCACTGGGTCTTCAAAGGTAAGTCACTTGAAATCACCTGCATCCAGCCGCAGTTTCCAAGAGCCAGGTGTTTGAATTGTATATGTTGTTATTGACATGTAAGATGGATGGATGGAATCATCGAAGGTCTGTTAACATTAATGGGTATCCGTGACGGCAGTGAGGATTCCAATGTCGTCATAGTTCAGTGTCAACAATTTCCTGAGTCTTTTGTAAAGCCTGACAAGAATATCACTCTTCATTATTCTCTGTCTGGAAGTTTCTGTCACCATACTGTAAATAACTGTATGAACCAAACTGTCTCCCTTCCACCATGCTCATTACTCAGGTTAGCTCCTCCCGTACCAGTGCCCCGTACTCCACATAGCTGTTTACATCACCAAGCAGCTTAATGCCTTCCAGATGTAGACCGTAACCAGACGCATACCTCTCTCCATAGTCTCTCTCCATGGAATGGGGGAAGGCGAGCCCATGTGTATTTGCATAATGAAGAACTGACAGAAAAAAGCAGAGCTTGAATAGACAGAAGAGAGCAGTTGACTGTCTGCATCCACCGCGGACCCCAGGTTGCTGTTGTTTGAGAGGCCTTGACAGAATCAAAACAGGCTTTCTTGCATGAATGTCAGAGGAGCACAATGCATCGGTTTTCTTCATTGCTCTTCCTCAGAAATGCTGTTTATCACTGGAAAGCTGACTAAAAGCCATGTAGCTGAGCCTGAAGCTGAAGGCAACAACTGTTAATGAGAGTCTCCTTAAGGACATCGTTAGGGTAGTTCTAATTTGGCCTTGTGTGTTCTATTACATGGCTTTGCAGCTTCTTACTTAGTAGGAGGGCAGTGTATGATCAAACTCTTAGTAGGAGGACAGTGTACGATCAACCTCTTAGTAGGAGGACAGTGTGTGATCAAACTCTTAGTAGGAGGACAGTGTACGATCAAACTCTTAGTAGGAGGACAGTGTACGATCAAACTCTTAGTAGGAGGACAGTGTACGATCAAACTCTTAGTAGGAGGACAGTGTGTGATCAAACTCTTAGTAGGAGGACAGTGTGTGATCAAACTCTTAGTAGGAGGACAGTGTACAATCAAACTCTTAGTAGGAGGACAGTGTACGATCAAACTCTTAGTAGGAGGACAGTGTGTGATCAAACTCTTAGTAGGAGGACAGTGTATGATCAAACTCTTAGGAGGACAGTGTATGATCAAACTCTTAGTAGGACAGTGTGTGATCAAACTCTTAGTAGGAGGACAGGTTACGATCAAACTCTTAGTAGGAGGACAGTGTGTGATCAAACTCTTAGGAGGACAGTGTATGATCAAACTCTTAGTAGGACAGTGTGTGATCAAACTCTTAGTAGGAGGACAGTGTACGATCAAACTCTTAGTAGGAGGACAGTGTGTGATCAAACTCTTAGTAGGACAGTGTGTGATCAAACTCTTAGTAGGAGGACAGGTTACGATCAAACTCTTAGTAGGAGGACAGTGTGTGATCAAACTCTTAATAGGAGGACAGTGTACGATCAAACTCTTAGTAGGAGGACAGTGTACGATCAAACTCTTAGTAGGAGGACAGTGTACGATCAAACTCTTAGTAGGAGGACAGTGTACGATCAAACTCTTAGTAGGAGGACAGTGTACGATCAAACTCTTAGTAGGAGGACAGTGTACGATCAAACTCTTAGTAGGAGGACAGTGTACGATCAAACTCTTAGTAGGAGGACAGTGTACGATCAAACTCTTAGTAGGAGGACAGTGTAAGATCAAACTCTTGCCTACGAAGCCTCTAGGCTCTCACAGTCTCACAGGAAACAGCCTCCCATGTCCTCCAGCCTCTGAGGATGCATAGAGACCTACAGCAGCAGATGTGTGGTTGAGACCAGCAGCCTGTTTACAGATGTACTGGGCGGGCCTGGTGCAGCGAGTCTGATCTGGTCTTCAGAGGCAGAGGAGGCGATGGGGAAAGATGGGCTGGAGTTTCCTGGCTAAAGACAGATGGGCGAAGATATAGAGTCACTACAGCTGGAGAGAGAGAGAGAGAGAGAGAGGGGGGGTGAAAGTGACCATGCTACCCCCTGAGAGTGGAGGGGAGAGCCCAGGAATACAGACCACTGACCCACGGGCCTCTCTCTCTCTCTATGCCTGCTAGGCTGGGACTGTTAGGCCGTCATCGGCGCTCCAACAGCAGGTGACAGATGGGTGATTTTCTCAGCATGTTGTCACTGTTCTCTGACACCTCAGAGTTCCGGGGGGGGGTGGGGGTGTGGGTGTGTGTGTGTGTGTGTGTGTGTGTGGGGGGGGGGGGGTCCTGTCTCTCTCCTTGTCTCCGTCCTTGTCTCCCTTCATAACCCCGCCCTTGTCCTTTGTGCAGGAGCTGTCGTCCCTCCCCAGCCATGGTGCTGCTGCTGATGTCCGTGACCGTGCTGCACCTGGTCACCCTGGCCCAGGGGCGGACTGGGACAAAAAATCGGCCCTGGCATTTTTGGCCCAGACCGGCCCACCACAATCGGCCGGACCCAGGGCTGGACTGGGTGAATATTTCCTACCGGGAAATGTAGCCCCAGTCAGGCCACTAGCCGAGCCGACGCGGTGAGATGGAACACCTTCAGTTTCGTTTTGTTGACGGGGGGGGGGGGGGGGGGTGCTTCGCGATTTGTTGACGGGGGGGGGGGGGGGGGGGGGGTGCTGCTGCGCGATTTGTTGACGGGGGGGGGGGGGGGGGGGTGCTGCTGCGCGATTTGTTGACGGGGGGACAGGCCAGCCAATGGGCCGCTGTCCCTGCTCTATGGGCCGTTCGTTAGCTCTTTTTTTTTTTAGATGGGCCCACAAGTAGGTCCGGCCCACCGGGCATTTGCCCGGTACGCCACATGGCCAGTCCGGCCCTGCCCTGGCCATGCTGTTCATCGCCACCCTGGAGAAGGTCAGACTGACCAGCTACAGCAAGACTAACTATTAAACCAGGCTACAGCTAGACTAACTACTAAACCAGGCTACAGCTAGACTTACAGGACTAAACCAGGCTACAGCTAGACTAACTAATAAACCAGTCTACAGCTAGATTAACAGAACTAAACCAGGCTACAGCTAGACTAACTACTAAACCAGTCTACAGCTAGACTAACTAATAAACCAGGCTACAGCTAGACCAACAGAACTAAACCAGGCTACAGCTAGACTAACTACTAAACCAGGCTACAGCTAGACTAACTACTAAACCAGGCTACAGCTAGACTAACTAATAAACCAGGCTACAGCTAGACTAACAGAACTAAACCAGGCTACAGCTAGACTAGCTACTAAACCAGGCTACAGCTAGACTAACTACTAAACCAGGCTACAGCTAGACTAACAGTACTAAACCAGGCTACAGCTAGACTAACAGGACTAAACCAGTCTACAGCTAGACCAACAGAACTAAACCAGTCTACAAGTAGACTAATGTAACTAAACCAGGCTACAGCTAGACTAACAGAACTAAGCCAGGCTACAGCTAGACTAACAGAACTACACCAGTCTACAGCTAGACTAACAGAGCTAAACTAGGCTACAGCTAGACTAACAGAACTAAACCAGGCTACAGCTAGACTAACAGGTCTAAACCAGTCTACAGCTAGACCAACAGAACTAAACCAGTCTACAAGTAGACTAATGTAACTAAACCAGGCTACAGCTAGACTTACAGAACTAAACCAGGCTACAGCTAGACTAACTACTAAACCAGGCTACAGCTAGACTAACTACGTACTAAACCAGGCTACAGCTAGACTAACAGAACTAAACCAGGCTACAGCTAGACTAACTACTAAACCAGGCTACAGCTAGACTAACAGAACTAAACTAGGCTACAGCTAGACTAACAGAACTAAACAAGTCTACAGCTAGACTAACAGAACTAAACCAGGCTACAGCTAGACTAGCAGAACTAAACCAGTCTACAGCTAGACTAACAGAACTAAACCAGTCTACAGCTAGACCAACATAACTAAACCAGTCTACAAGTAGACTAACGTAACTCAACCAGGCTACAGCTAGACTAACAGAACTAAACCAGGCTACAACTAGACTAACAGAACTAAACCAGACTACAGCTAGACTAACTACTAAACCAGTCTACAGCTAGACTAACTAATAAACCAGGCTACAGCTAGACCAACAGAACTAAACCAGTCTACAGCTAGACTAACTACTAAACCAGGCTACAGCTCGACTAACTACTAAACCAGTCTACAGCTAGACTAACAGTTCTAAACCAGGCTACAGCTAGACTAACAGAACTAAACCAGGCTACAGCTAGACTAACTACTAAACCTGTCTACAGCTAGACTAACTACTAAATCAGTCTACAGCTAGACTAACTACTAAACCAGTCTACAGCTAGACTAACTAATAAACCAGGCTACAGCTAGACCAACAGAATAAAACCAGGCTACAGCTCGACTAACTACTAAACCAGTCTACAGCTAGACTAACAGTTCTAAACCAGGCTACAGCTAGACTAACAGAACTAAACCAGGCTACAGCTAGACTAACTACTAAACCAGTCTACAGCTAGACTAACTACTAAACCAGTCTACAGCTAGACTAACAGAACTAAACCAGGCTACAGCTAGACTAACAGAACTAAACCAGACTACAGCTAGACTAACTACTAAACCAGTCTACAGCTAGACTAACAGTACTAAACCAGGCTACAGCTAGACTAACTACTAAACCAGGCTACAGCTAGACTAGGTTATATCTAGACCAGGCAGACCAGGCTCAGTACTGAGCTGGTCTGCCTGGTGTAAATGTTCTCTACCTCTCCCACTGTGCAAGTGTTCACTTCTCTATATCTCACCCTAACGTGGGGTTCTTCTGGGACCCCCTGTTAGTGGTGGAGTTCCGGACATTCCGCCATTTACAGTATGTGAATGGGGAGTGTCGTTTTCAAACAACACTGACTATTTCAAAAACTATAAATGGCATCACTTAGATATTTGAATTTGACTGAAAGCAAGGAACATTTTAGTGTATACAGTAAGTATAATTTGTGAAAGTATTGTGGAAATTGTAGAAGTAGCGTCAGTTAGCAAAATGTCTGGATATTTTCAAATCACAAACTGCCACCTCTAACAACTGGAAAAAAAATAATTTCCATGGGACAAAACTACAAACAAAACATAAGTGCAGCTGCTTCAATACGTGACATGTGTCCGTGTGTGTCCGTGTGTCAGTTTGTAGCGAGATTTAGACCAATCAGGAGTCACCAATACTGTTGCACACCAGCACTAGAGGGCAGATTGCTCATAAACCTGGGTGTGATTTGAGATCCCTGTGGAGGTGAGTGAGGAGGGGCAGTCTGGGGGGCAGCAGGGTGGAGGACTGGACACAGCACAGGGGATACTCACTGGAGCTCTGGCTCCTTGGCCGTGATTCGCCTTTAAGGATCATTGGATGGAGAGAGGCTCTCCCATAAAAATGTTGAATATCAACATGGTAACCGTCGTGTGCTGTTTCATGGAAGACTTTTATTCTGGTTCATTGGAAGTAATTTTGATGGAATCTGGTCAGTGCACATTTCTTTATAATGATCTCTCTCTTTCGCTTTTTCTCTCTCTCTCTCTATGACTCTCTCTCCCTTTCTACCACTCTGACTCTCTCTCTCTCTTCCTCTCTATCTCTGTCTCTTTCTCTCTAGTCATGGTGGGTTCATGTCTCTTTCTCTCTAGTCATGGTGGGTTCATGTCTCTTTCTCTCTAGTCATGGTGGGTTCATGTCTCTTTCTCTCTAGTCATGGTGGGTTCATGTCTCTTTCTCTCTAGTCATGGTGGGTTCATGTCTCTTTCTCTCTAGTCATGGTGGGTTCATGTCTCTTTCTCTCTAGTCATGGTGGGTTCATGTCTCTTTCTCTCTAGTCATGGTGGGTGTGGCCAGATTCTGAGATCACAGACCTGTGGTACAACTGCCATCAGGACAATGTGACTGGAAACTGGCTATGTGCTGCCAGCAATGAAAATGGTATGCCCAGTGTGTGTGTGTGTGTGTGTGTGTGTGTGTGTGTGTGTGTGTGTGTGTGTGTGTGTGTGTGTGTGTGTATGTGTGTGTGTGTAGGCGCCCGTGAACGACCTCCTCCCTCTGCTGTTCCCCCAGACTGGCTGCAGGCGGTCCAGGTGCTGATGGTTCTGTCCGTGGTGTTGTCCTCCCTGTCCTTCCTGGTGTTCATGGGACAGCTGTTCTCCATGTCCACCGGAGGACTCTTCTACTTCAGAGGCCTCTGCCAGATCTTCGCAGGTTGCCCAACCGCTCACCCCTTCACAGACATCACTCACCCCTTCATAGACATCACTCACCCCTTCATAGACATCACTCACCCTTCACATACATCACTCACCCTTCACATACATCATTCACCCCTTCATAGACATCACTCACCCCTTCATAGACATCACTCACCCCTTCATAGACATCACTCACCCTTCACAGACATCACTCACCCCTTCATAGACATCACTCACCCTTCACAAACATCACTCACCCTTCACAGACATCACTCACCCCTTCATAGACATCACTCACCCCTTCATAGACATCACTCACCCCTTCATAGACATCACTCACCCTTCACAGACATCACTCACCCCTTCATAGACATCACTCACCCTTCACAAACATCACTCACCCTTCACAGACATCACTCACCCCTTCATAGACATCACTCACCCCTTCATAGACATCACTCACCCTTCACAAACATCTCTCACCCTTCACAGACATCACTCACCCCTTCATAGACATCACTCACCCCTTCATAGACATCACTCACCCTCCACAGACATCACTCACCCCTTCATAGACATCACTCACCCCTTCATAGACATCACTCACTCCTTCATAGACATCACTCACCCCTTCATAGATATCACTCACCCCATCATATACATCACTCACTCCTTCATAGATATCACTCACCCTCCATAGACATCACTCACCCCTTCATAGACATCACTCACCCCTTCATAGACATCACTCACCCTTCACAGACATCACTCACCCCTTCATAGACATCACTCACCCTTCACAAACATCACTCACCCTTCACAGACATCACTCACCCCTTCATAGACATCACTCACCCCTTCATAGACATCACTCACCCTTCACAAACATCTCTCACCCTTCACAGACATCACTCACCCCTTCATAGACATCACTCACCCCTTCATAGACATCACTCACCCTCCACAGACATCACTCACCCCTTCATAGACATCACTCACCCCTTCATAGACATCACTCACTCCTTCATAGACATCACTCACCCCTTCATAGATATCACTCACCCCATCATATACATCACTCACTCCTTCATAGATATCATAGCCATAAGACTCATTCTGGATTTGATTTGCCTGTGGAAGAATTCAACTTTCCTTTCAGCGTGACTCATTCGGTAACGCTGACACCCCTGCCTGACTCCTGACCACCTTGACCCTTGACCCCTCCGTGGCCTTTCTCTGTCCCCAGGTTTCACAGACTTCGCCGCCTGCCTCATCTTCACGTTCCACCGCAAGGAGATCCTGGACGACCCCCGGGAGCCCAGCAGGGGTCACTTCGGCTACTGCTTCATCCTGGCCTGGCTGTCCGTGCCCCTGCTGCTCATCAGCGGAGTCATGTACGTCCACCTGCGCAAAAAACAGTGAGGAGGAGGAGAGAGGAGAGAGAGGAGAGAGGGGAGAGAGAGGAGAGAGGGGAGAGAGAGGAGAGAGAGGAGAGAGAGGATAGAGGGGAGAGGAGAGGAGAGAGAGGAGAGAGGAGAGGGGAGAGAAGAGAGAGGATAGAGGTGAGTTGGGGAGAGGGAGGGGAGAGAGGAGAGGGGAGGGGAGAGAGGGGGGTTGGGGAGAGAGAGGTGAGAGAAGAGAGAGGAGAGGGGAGGAGAAGAGAGGGGGGTTGGGGAGCGAGAGGTGAGAGAAGAGAGAGGAGAGGGGAGTAGAGGAGAGGGGAGAGAGGAGAGGGGAGGAGAGGAGAGGGGAGAGAAGAGAGAGGGGAGGAGAGGGGAGGAGAGGAGAGGGGAGAGAAGAGAGAGGAGAGGGGAGGAGAGGAGAGGGGATAGAAGAGGGAGGAGAGGGGAGGAGAGGAGAGGAGAGGAGAGGGGAGATGGGGAGAGAAGAGGAAAACAAACAGTATTGTAATTCTGTGTAACTTTTTTATATCAGACTTTTATCCCTTATCTGTAATGACAAGGAACAGCAGAGAGGAAATGTGTATAATATGAAAATCGCTGTCTTGTCAAGAAATAACACAATTTTTATTGTCCGTGTTTTAGATTTTCTACAGAATACTGTAGCCTTGTGTAAATATCCTACTACAGTACATCCTGTATTTGAAAAATACATTCTTTTTTTACATCTGTTTTCATTACATCCTTTTTGGTCTTTTCTGAAGCATTTGATGAATACGTTGACAGCCTGGTGTGAGAGAGGCGTTTAGTTCAGCTTGTTTAAAGGCTGGTGTGTGTTCAGGTGTGTGTTCAGGTGTGTGAGGCTCCAGGCCCACTCAGGTGAGTCTTCATGTGATCCTGTTCAGGCCTGAGCTCATCGGGCTGCTGCTGCCCTCAGCGTTCATTTGTTAATCAAAGTCAGATTTTACATTACATTACATTACAGTCATTAAGCAGAAGCTTATCCAAAGCGACTAACAATAATTGCATTTAACGTAGGAAAAGCCAATGTACTACTACTTGCCAGAACTCACAAGTGCGTCTCCTTTATAAAATAAGTGACTAAGAGCATAATCTAGTGCTGAAGGCAAAGTGCAAGAATATCAATCTAAAATACAATAGGTGCTTAAGAGGGAACTCACACTTCCAGTATAACGTACTGTACCTAAACTACCAACAGTTGTTATGACATGTACTGTATGATTCTATGATATCAACTGATATCAGATGTACATGTTACCCATGGCTTGTGAAATGACAGGCCCCATCACTAGTACTGCGAGTCTATCACTGTAGACAAGACATAATTCAGAGGACTGATAAGAGATATGGACTGATAGAAATATATACTGATAGAGATATGGACTGATAGAGATATGGACTGATAGAGATATATACTGATAGAGATATGGACTGATAGAGATATGGGCCGATAGAGATATGGACTGATAGAGATATGGACCGATAGAGATATGAACTGATAAGAGATATGGACTGATAGAGATATGGACTGATAGAGATGGACTGATAGAGATATGGACTCATAGAGATATGGACTGATAGAGATGGACTGATAGAGATATGGACTGATAGAGATATGGACTGATAGAGATGGACTGATAGAGATATGGACTGATAGAGATATGGACTGATAGAGATGGACTGATAGAGATATGGACTGATAGAGATGGACTGATAGAGATATGAACTGATAGAGATGGACTGATAGAGATATGGACTGATAGAGATATGGACTGATAGAGATATGGACAGATAGAGATGGACTGATAGAGATATGGACTGATAGAGATATGGACTGATAGAGATGGACTGATAGAGATATGGACTGATAGATATGGACTGATAGAGATGGACTGATAGAGATATGGACTGATAGAGATGGACTGATAGAGATATGGACTGATAGAGATGGACTGATAGAGATATGGACTGACAGATATGGACTGATAGAGATATGGACTGATAGAGATATGGACTGATAGAGATGGACTGATAGAGATATGGACTGATAGAGATGGACTGATAGAGATATGGACTGATAGAGATATGGACTGATAGAGATATGGACTGATAGAGATGGACTGATAGAGATATGAACTGATAGAGATGGACTGATAGAGATATGGACTGATAGAGATATGGACTGATAGAGATATGGACTGATAGAGATGGACTGATAGAGATATGGACTGACAGATATGGACTGATAGAGATATGGACTGATAGAGATATGGACTGATAGAGATGGACTGATAGAGATATGGACTGATAGAGATATGGACTGATAGAGATGGACTGATAGAGATATGGACTGATAGATATGGACTGATAGAGATGGACTGATAGAGATATGGACTGATAGAGATATGGACTGATAGATATGGACTGATAGAGATGGACTGATAGAGATATGGACTGATAGAGATGGACTGATAGAGATATGGACTGATAGATATGGACTGATAGAGATGGACTGATAGAGATATGGACTATAAGTTTTCCAGTGTCTTTCAGGTGTGAGAGAGGCGTTTAGTTCAGCTTGTTTAAAGGCTGGTGTGTGTTCAGGTGTGTGTTCAGGTGTGTGAGGCTCCAGGCCCACTCAGGTGAGTCTTCATGTGATCCTGTTCAGGCCTGAGCTCATCGGGCTGCCGCTGCCCTCAGCGTTCATTTGTTAATCAAAGTCAGATTTTACATTACATTACATTACAGTCATTAAGCAGAAGCTTATCCAAAGCGACTAACAATAATTGCATTTAACGTAGGAAAAGCCAATGTACTACTACTTGCCAGAACTCACAAGTGCGTCTCCTTTATAAAATAAGTGACTAAGAGCATAATCTAGTGCTGAAGGCAAAGTGCAAGAATATCAATCTAAAATACAATAGGTGCTTAAGAGGGAACTCACACTTCCAGTATAACGTACTGTACCTAAACTACCAACAGTTGTTATGACATGTACTGTATGATTCTATGATATCAACTGATATCAGATGTACATGTTACCCATGGCTTGTGAAATGACAGGCCCCATCACTAGTACTGCGAGTCTATCACTGTAGACAAGACATAATTCAGAGGACTGATAAGAGATATGGACTGATAGAAATATATACTGATAGAGATATGGACTGATAGAGATATGGACTGATAGAGATATATACTGATAGAGATATGGACTGATAGAGATATGGACCGATAGAGATATGGACTGATAGAGATATGGACCGATAGAGATATGAACTGATAAGAGATATGGACTGATAGAGATATGGACTGATAGAGATGGACTGATAGAGATATGGACTGATAGAGATATGGACTGATAGAGATGGACTGATAGAGATATGGACTGATAGAGATATGGACCGATAGAGATATGGACTGATAGAGATATGGACCGATAGAGATATGAACTGATAAGAGATATGGACTGATAGAGATATGGACTGATAGAGATATGGACCGATAGAGATATGGACTGATAGAGATATGGACTGATAGAGATATGGACTGATAGAGATGGACTGATAGAGATATGGACTGATAGAGATATGGACTGATAGAGATGGACTGATAGAGATATGGACTGATAGAGATATGGACTGATAGAGATGGACTGATAGAGATATGGACTGATAGAGAAATGGACTGATAGAGATGGACTGATAGAGATAGGGACTGATAGAGATGGACTGATAGAGATATGGACTGATAGAGATATGGACTGATAGAGATGGACTGATAGAGATATGGACTGATAGAGATATGGACTGATAGAGATGGACTGATAGAGATATGGACTGATAGAGATATGGACTGATAGAGATGGACTGATAGAGATATGGACTGATAGAGATATGGACTGATAGAGATGGACTGATAGAGATGGACTGATAGAGATATGGACTGATAGAGATGGACTGATAGAGATATGGACTGATAGAGATGGACTGATAGAGATATGGACTGATAGAGATGGACTGATAGAGATATGGACTGACAGATATGGACTGATAGAGATATGGACTGATAGAGATATGGACTGATAGAGATGGACTGATAGAGATATGGACTGATAGAGATGGACTGATAGAGATATGGACTATAAGTTTTCCAGTGTCTTTCAGCACTGCTCCACTTCCCCTGCAGAGCGTTAAAGGCACAGGGGTGGTGAAGGCGTCGGCTCTTTACGGCCGGCTCTAAACCAGAGATTATGAAGTTTCCATAGGAGGAGTGGACAGACAAGTGCGTACTTTGTGGAGGAAGACACTGGGACTTGTGGGAGAGACAGACAGACGTCAGATTCCTCTCAGCGTGGCTTTACTGGGACAGGAAGTGATGAGCAGCGAGGTAGTCCTCCCCCCACTCTGACGGACCCGCCCGTCCGGCCCGACCGGTCGGAGCAGCGCCGCGTCCCAGGAGGCCGAGGCGAGGACGCCGCTCTTTCACAGACAGATAATGGGTGCAGTAAAGACAGAAATATCACACCACAGGAACGCCTCAGACGCAACGTGACTGGCTGACCACGATAGCTGAGACCGTCCAGCCGGAGCCTAGAGGTGACGGGGCTGTGTGGGGCAGTCAGGGCGTGGAGGGGGCCGGGGGGGGGGGGTGTTGAGAGGGGCCGGGTCAGGGGCCCAGCCGGGGGCCAGACTGTACCTGGAGCTGTGAGGGACTGAAGGGATCTGTCAGCAGCGGAGCCGATACGCAGAGCGAGAGGGAGGGCGTGGAGGGGGGGGGGGGATGCCGTGGGGGGGGAGGGCGTGGAGGGGGGGGGGGGGGGGGGTGGAGGGGGAGGGGTGAGGACACCGGGGGGAGGAGGAGAGAGATAAGATCATCCACAACTCCACTGCCATTATCAGTCCTAACTGAGGATGTGGAACGGAGAGGTGAGTGGAGTTCTGTTGTTCCGTCGCTACCTTCACGGTGTTGATCATCTTTTAAACGTTTTACACCAGGTATAAAGCAACATGTAGGCTATTGTGCCTATTGTAATACTCCGTAGTCTGAACTATTAATTTCCTTATGTCAACAAGTGACTTGTGACATGTTTGAGAAGGGCTGGGAACATTCTTTTCAAAGAGTCTCCTGAATACTCTTTGTTTCACAAACAGGGACTTTTGGAATGGAAATGAACTGGAAATGAACTCACTGAATGCGTCCAGACCAAATGTTTCACTGAGATCCAAAGTGGGAACCATGTATGTTGGTGACTGGGTTTCTCCTGGTTGGAACATCGGGACTTTGCTGATGGGAACTCAGCTTCCTGGTGACCGACCGCCGTCCTCGCTAGAGTGCCTGTTACAATGAGGCGTCCTGGGCTGGGGGGTCCTCACATACCTGGTTTAGTAGGCGGGGGGGTGGAACTCCTTCACAGACATCTAGTCAGCCTGCCAGACAGACAGACAGGCAGACAGGCAGACAGCTGAACTAACCAGGCAGGCGGACATACAGGAAACCAGCTGAACAAACCAAGTGTGACCCAGTTGAGTTGTATAAACTCACTCCGCTAGTGTAAATAATGTCCGGCTGCGTCACTGAATAGCTAACTTTTCAGTGGCGTAGCTGGTTAAAACACTGTTTGCAACACGGGAAACCGGGGCTCAAATCCACCTCTGGGCAACCAAAATACATAACGCAGACAAGCTGATATTGGTCACACAGGCAGGCAGAAAGCCAGCCAAATAGACAGAACAGACAGACAGACAGACAGACAGACAGACAGGCTGCAGCCACCCCTAGCCATGTCCAACTCCCAGGAGCAGAGTCTGGACCCGGACGTGGTCTTCCTGCCCGTGGACGTGTCCAGCCCGGAGTTCGTCCACTGTGAGCGCGAGCGGCGGGCGGTGGAGCATCTGCTGAGCTGCGGCCCGTCGGCCTTCTACAGCGCGCTGGACCAGGAGCAGCTCGACCCCTTCCTCTCCCCGGAGGAGGCGGGGCACATCAGCCGCTGGGCCCGCCCCTACCGGGCCAGCCGGGTCAGGCTGGAGAACGGGCAGGAGGAGGAGGAGGATGGGGAGGAGGAGGAGGAGGAGGAGGAGGATGGCAGCGCCGGGGTGCAGGGATTCTCCCATCGCTACTTCCCCACCCACTCGGACACCCCGGCGCCGCTGCTGGAGCTGGGCTGGCCGGAGAGGGTGTCCTGGGTGGGGCGGGTCAGCGCCACAGTCCACACCAGCCCCCCCGCCGAGGGACAGCCCCCCCTCAGGGAGGTCCTCAGGAGGCTCCTGCGCGGGGCCACTAAGGTGAGAGAGAGATGGAGAGATGGATTCATGGGTTTACTGTACACTGTGCTCTGTTGGAGAGGTGTATGAGTGTGTATATTGTATATTGTGCTGTGTTGGAGAGGTGTAGTAGTGTGTATATTGTATATTGTGCTGTGTTGGAGAGGTGTAGTAGTGTGTATATTGTATATTGTGCTCTGTTGGAGAGGTGTAGTAGTGTGTATATTGTATTGTGTTGTGTTGGAGAGGTGAATTAGTGTGTATGTTGTGTTGTGTTGGAGAGGTGTATTAGTGTGTATATTGTATATTGTGCTGTGTGTATTCTGGAGAGATGTTTGAGTGTGCTTATTGTTTGTTTACTGAGTTTGTTTATAAACTACAAGCCGAGTTGTTATTCTGTATTTGGACAATGACAGAAAAGATATATAGAGAGAGAAACAATCAAATAATAAAATCTGATCATCTTAAATATTTGATCACAAAATATAATAATCATATCATGTTTAATGAACAAAATGATCTAATTGTGAAATGTTCGGCCAGGTGATTGCCATAGCAACAGACAAGCTGACTGACAGTGCGGTGACCTACGACCTTCACCAGATGGCCTCCCAGGGAGTTCCTGTTTACATCATCCTGAACCATAGGGCTGTCCAGGACGACTTCACCCCCAACAGGCTGAGGCACCCGGTCAGTTACTGATGCTACTGCTACTGTTAGTCTGGTACTGGTACTGTTAGTCTGGTACTGATACTGTTAGTCTGGTACCGGTACTGTTAGTCTGGTACTGGTACTGTTAGTCTGGTACTGGTACTGGTGCTGGTACTGTTAGTGTGTTACTGGTGCTGGTACTGTTAGTGTGTTACTGATACTGGTACTGTTAGTGTGTTACTGGTGCTGGTACTGTTAGTGTGTTATTGGTGCTGGTACTGTTAGTGTGTTACTGGTACTGTTACTGTTATTGGTGCTGGTACTGGTGCTGTAGCTCTGAGGGTCATCTCATTAGTCCACATGAAAAACATCTGATAACAAACAAACAAATTCATGACTTATTGTATTTCAACAGGCTAAAGTCACACCTCACCGCCAACAAACATCAGTTAGGTCACAGTCTAAATGGTAAATGGACTGCACTTATATAGCGCTTTTTCACCTTAGCGGCACTCAAAGCGCTTTACAATGGCCTCTCATTCACCCATTCACACACACACCCCAATGGCGGTAGCTGCCATGCAAGTTGCTAACCTGCTCATTGGGAGCAATTTGGGGTTAGGTGTCTTGCTCAAGGACACTTCGACATGTGGACAGTCAGAGCTGGGATTCGAACCATTGACCCTTTGATCATTGAATGACCTGCTCTACCAACTGAGCTATAGCCGCCACAGTCTAGGGTAATACCTTCCTAGGGGTCCTACAAACTGTTTGATAACCTCTTTGTAACCTATAGATCTGTATTTGTGCTTTTGTCATACAATACATTTGTCCTCTGCACCTTAAGGCTGTCTGTCAGACTCTCCGTGAAACTAGACACACCCCGACTGCCTTCAGCAAATGTTTCTTGAAATAGTTTTCTGTGGATGCTATAATCACGTATGTTAAGAATGTGACATGAGTGAAGCAATGCTTGTGAACTCAGGTCGTTCTAAACAGGTCACTCTACATTCAATGCATGTGCACTTTGTGTGTGTGTGTGGGTGGGTGTGGGTGTGTGTGCGTGCGTGTGCATGCATGTGCGCGTGCGTGTGTGCGTGAGGACATATTTGTGGTCATGAAATAACAATTACACGTGTGCGAAATAGAGTTTTCTGTCTGACAAATGAAGATTTATTCTTCTTCTATTCATGAATTGCTTTTGCTGATAACCTGTATTTCATCCGGCCCCCGTTCTCCGTGTAGAACATCCAGGTGCGCCTCCTGGGGGGGAGAACCTTCTGCTCCAGGGAGGGCAGGATGGTGGAGGGGGAGATGAAAAATAGCTTCCTCCTGGTGGACCTGGAGACCGTGGTCCAAGGCAGCTACAGGTAAAGGACAAAAGGTTGTTAACGTGCAGGCGTGCGTGTTTCAGATCGGTAACGTGCAAGCATGTGTGTTACAGATCGTTAACGTGCAGGTGTGCGTTTTACAGATCGTTAACGTGCAGGTGTGCGTGTTACAGATCGTTAACGTGCAGGTGTGCGTGTTACAGATCGTTAACGTGCAGGTGTGCGTGTTACAGATCGTTAACGTGCAGGTGTGCGTGTTACAGGTTGTGTGCGTGTTGCACGCATGCCGAGAGGCTGGTTTTTAATGGCACATAGGAACCCTGTGGTATTCAGAAACAACCACAGGCACTCTAGTGGAACCTGTTTTGAAAGAAAAAGAATTATGATAACCACATCAGGTACTTGTGGAAGAACCAAATCTAAGTCGTCACTCGTGTGGTTTCACAGATAAAAGGCCTTTAATGCCTGTGCTTAGACGTCTGGATTCAAGCCTTTGAGGGTGTTTATGTGTCAAATGTACAAAATACAGGGACCATGTATGAGGAAATGCTTGAAAAATAAGATTATGAAATGTCCCTAAAGGTTTTGCATAGAGATCATGAGGTTTGGTGATACTGTATGCTGGGTAGAGATCATGAGGTTTGGTGATACTGTACGCTGGGTAGTGATCATGAGGTTTGGTGATACTGTACGCTTGGTAGTGATCATGAGGTTTGGTGATACGCTGGGTAGTGATCATGAGGTTTGGTGATACGCTGGGTAGTGATCATGAGGTTTGGTGATACGCTGGGTAGTGATCATGAGGTTTGGTGATACGCTGGGTAGTGATCATGAGGTTTGGTGATACTGTACGCTGGGTAGTGATCATGAGGTTTGGTGATACTGTACGCTGGGTAGTGATCATGAGGTTTGGTGATACACTGGGTAGTGATCATGAGGTTTGGTGATACGCTGGGTAGTGATCATGAGATTTGGTGATACTGTACGCTGGGTAGTGATCATGAGGTTTGGTGATACTGTACGCTGGGTAGTGATCATGAGGTTTGGTGATACTGTACGCTGGGTAGTGATCATGAGGTTTGGTGATATGCTGGGTAGTGATCATGAGGTTTGGTGATACGCTGGGTAGTGATCATGAGGTTTGGTGATACTGTACGCTGGGTAGTGATTATGAGGTTTGGTGATACTGTACGCTGGGTAGTGATCATGAGGTTTGGTGATACTGTACGCTGGGTAGTGATCATGAGGTTTGGTGATATGCTGGGTAGAGATCATGAGGTTTGGTGATATGCTGGGTAGAGATCATGAGGTTTGGTGATATGCTGGGTAGAGATCATGAGGTTTGGTGATATGCTGGGTAGAGATCATGAGGTTTGGTGATATGCTGGGTAGTGATCATGAGGTTTGGTGATATGCTGGGTAGTGATCATGAGGTTTGGTGATATGCTGGGTAGTGATCATGAGGTTTGGTGATATGCTGGGTAGTGATCATGAGGTTTGGTGATATGCTGGGTAGTGATCATGAGGTTTGGTGATATGCTGGGTAGTGCCATTTGGCTTAATCTTTCTCTAAAAGTGGATGTTCCACAGAGTTGTCATTAAAAACCAACACACCGATGTCGGTGGACTCAGGCCTTCATCAGCATGTGGGGATTGGATCTCTGATCCAGGCAGGTTGTGTGCTGTGGTCCCTCTCTGTCTGGACCCCCCATCTGTCTAGTAGAGAGACGAGAAGTTCAAAAGATGATCACCCTCAGCTACAGTACCATAGAGAAACAAGTGCTAGTGTTCTAGTCCTAATCTAACCCTAATCTCGTTGGTTCAGTAGTACTCCGACCTGACGGCCTGGCTGCTCCGTGCTCATGCTCCTGCCCGGTGCCTCCGGTCAGCTGACCAGCTGCTCCTGGAGGTACCGAGGTCAAAGCGGAAGCTCAGGGGGGATAGAGCCTTTTCAGTCGCTGCTCCCAAACTATGGAACGACCTACCCCTGCACATTCGACAGGCTTCATCACTGTCCATTTTTTTAAACTAGTCTTAAAACCCATTTTTATTCCTTGGCTTTCAACCTGGCATGAGACTTTGCTCCAACTGTCTTTTATTGTTTATTGTTTCATTGCTGGTTACTGTTTGTATTTATGTATTTATGATTACTCATGTACAGCACTTTGTTGTTTTTAAAGCGCTCTATAAATAAAGTTATGTTGAGTTGAGTGTTTGCGCCCCTCCAGTCTGACGTGGAGCGACGCCCACCTGCACCGGCAGCTGGTGACGGTGCTGAGGGGCCCGGTGGTCGAGTCCTTCGACAGAGAGTTCCGGATCTTGTTCGCTGCCTCGCAGCCCCTCCCCGCCACCGGGAGAGTGGTACGGTCCACCGCGGAGGCCAGGCATCACTCAGGTAACACTGTAAACGTCTAGTATATTGTGTGTACATTGTTTTTTCCTCCGCGACAGCGCAGGGTGAGAGGTGATGTTTTCGGTGCCTTGTATTTGTGCGTGCGTTTGTTTGCTTGTTGGTTTGCGTGTTTGTCCGTTAGCAGGATTACACGAAAACTCCTGGACTGATTTTCACGCAGCTCTGTGGAAGGGTGTAGCATGGGCCAACTTATTATATTTTGGAGCGGATCCAAATCACGGGGCGGGTCCACAGGCCACCCGAACATGGCCGACCATTCACCGCCATTCATTTTAGGACTAGGATTATGCAAAAACGATTTTCATGAAACTCGGTGGAGGGGTGTCTCATTGGTCACTTTAGAACCCATTCAATTTTGGAGCGGATCCGAATCATGGCCCGGATCCACAAATGAAAACAAAACTTAGAACAAAGCCAGCTCTTGGGCACAGGAGCCAAAAATCCATTGTCAGTGGGGGGATTGAAATGGCAATATCTCGGCGTGGGAAGGTCACATGATTTGGACTGGCATAAAGCCCTCGACCTAATGAATGCAGCACTACCAAACATGTCCTGCTTGCACACACACGTGCGCGCACAGAGCCACAAAATGCACTCATGGGCAGAGGTCTGTGCTCTCCAAGCACCATTTCTAATTATTTTTGCGTTTGTATTTTGTCCTGCTCTTTTGCACTGTCGCGTCTCATGTCTGCACCCTGTCCAATGTTGTCTCCATGTTATGCACCATTGACCGAAACAAATTCCTAGTATGTTGAAAAACGACGAATAAACGATAAACATTTCTGATTCTGATTCTGGGGGGAGTTGAACCTGATTTTGATAACTCTACTTGGGCTGATTAGAATCGGTCGGTGCGTCCAGGTAGATCATCGTCACACCGTGGTTGGTCGGAGAACTAACACACACATTCTTCTCCTTGCCATGCAGAGTTCTCAGACATGGGTCAGCCCCGGTACCTCCCCCCGGAGCCTGTCCTCCGCCCCCTCTCCCCCCCACCCCCATGCTCCCCCCTGGACTGGGAGGC
Organism: Borostomias antarcticus; assembly: GCF_949987555.1. Classification (NCBI taxonomy): domain Eukaryota; kingdom Metazoa; phylum Chordata; class Actinopteri; order Stomiiformes; family Stomiidae; genus Borostomias; species Borostomias antarcticus. Next base: position 12,831,678 of record NC_140244.1, read on the forward strand.
CCTGGGGGTCATCCAGAGAGACCGCCAGACCACAGAAACACCCGTCAATCCACACACACACCCCCGGACCCCGGACACACCCTTCAGTCCATACACACACCCCCGGACTACGGACACACCTTTCGATCCACACACACACAGACAGACCCCGGACACACCCTTCGATCCGCATGCTCGGTCCGTGGCCGTGGACGAGCCACTGCGGGGCCCGAAGGTGCCAGAGAAGAAGACGACCGTAGCGAAGGAGATTGATCGGCGCATAACAGCTCCTCTGGATGAGAGAAGGTATGTGTTGAACTTTCCGTTGCTCAGACCTTGATTTGGCCTCATTTTCTGGGCCTCAGAGTTCCTGATTCTCTCGCAGGTGTTCTGTTGGAAAGGTTGAGTCTGAAGGAATATTATGACTAACATGATACTCCGGCAAACACATAAAGATAATGGTTAATGGTGCCTAAACTATAGTCATGTCTATGTGGGCATCCCTATTGATGGAATCCACTATGAGTGGGTGACTGTACTCTATATCTGTGAATCATTTGCTCTGACTATTGTAACATTTCTCTTGAGAAAGATAGTGTGACAGTTAGCCTACTCTCTGTTCATGCCCTATCTCCCTCTTTGGGTGAATAGCTGGACACAATAGCAGTTTCTACCGGTGTTGGGGCCTGTTTGTAAATGCTCTTTCTCACTCTTTTTTTCACCAGCACATGTGTTAATCCCAACTTTGTGACAAAGAATCTGCGAGACAATCAAGCAAGTTTAAAGTAAGTGTGTGTCAGAGACAAGTTGTAATTCTGAGGTAGAGAGACAGGTACGTAGTATGTGGTTTCTCCCTCTCTCCATATGTGAGTTCTGCGGTAGCCTAATGGCTTTCTGCTGTCTGATTCCCTGACAGAAACAGGCTGCACTTTGAGACAGACCTCCAGAGATCCGCTGAAAGAGAAATCCCAAATAGGTAACAATGCACACGCCCATGACCAGACCACACAACCACCCTGGTAAAGTTTCACCTCAAACTAAAATTCTACTTCAATATTTGGACCAATGGTTTCTGTTAAAATATACAGTTTTAGCCTGCTTCACTATGGCCAGCCTGTGTGTGTCATAGGTTGAGTACTCCTACAGCACAAAATAAAGAGTCCATTTGCAAATAAATATTGACTACTGTCCACAGCAAAAGAGTTGTAAACATACAGCATACAAAAACAACAAAATACATTAGGATTGTATTTTAAATCTACTTGTTTTCTTTTTCCGATTCAAGGGTCCAGTCCAGAACGGAGCGTAGCTATTTCAGACAGCTGTCCAATCAGAGGAGCTCTGAGTCTGACGACATAGCGACATCCCAGGCTGCTCAGTACAGCACACAGACGAGCTCAGGACAGGAGATGCGCCACAGTAGAGATCGTCCAATCAGGAGGGAGGACTTACTGGATGAAGAGTTACCTTCAGACAGCCCGCCATCGTCTAGGGTGGGTGTCAGGTTTATGAAAGCTCTCACAACGACATTGTTAGAACTACAAGTCCCAGGTTACATCTGTTTCCCTACATGTGAGGAGGTCTGAGGGGATCTGAACGCTGTGAGAAACATGTCTGTACGGTAGCTTCACCTTCCTCATGACTGGGCGGTTGGAATTGAGGGCATAATTCCTTACATCTCACCAGCGTTCGTAGCCTCCACAAGCATATTTGGAACCGGTCTTAGCCAGTCTTAACCAGTCTTAACCAGTCTTAACCAGTCTTAACTGGTCTTAAGCGTCTGACCGATGAAAATGTGAGGAGACTGTGATTGTGGTCTTCCCCTCTTTCAGAGACCTCTGATACTGCGCGTTCCCCAGACGGACTGTTTCAGCTCGCTGAGTGACATCCTGAAGAGACTGCAGCCTCGCCAGAGCGCCTCGGCTGGGGTCACCAGGGGGTCGAGGACCACCGTGTCAGAGCTCAGCAGGTCCATGATGGACCTGAGCAGAAACCATGACGACACAGGCCAGGAGAGGGACCCCCCTGTGCCCAGACTACAGGCCAGTGTAAGTGAGGGGAGTGTGTGTGTGTGTGTGTTTGTGTGTGTGTCTGTCTGTGCATGTGCGTGTCTGTCTTTCTGTGTATGTGTATGTGTGTGTGCGCGTGTCTGTCTGTGTGTGTATGTGTGTGTATGTGTGTGTGTCCTCTGATGTCCTCTGATGACCTCTCCCCTGTCCGTCTCGTTCTGACAGTACTTTGACTCCAGAATGACCCCAGCCCTCGCCCTGATCAGGAAGAGGAGTGATGCAATGAAATCCGAGTTCCTCCGACAACCCAAGAGTTTTATACCTCCTCCGAGGCCTCGCAGTTCCAGCTTCGGCCTCCAGAGGGAGTGGAGACGGCCTCAGACTCACCAGGAGAGACAGAGAGAAGATGCTGAATGACGGAAGGGCTCAGTCCTTATCAAAGGGACAGAGTACGCTAGAGGAACAGGTAATAGCTGCTAAAGTGTGTACTGTCTGTCTGGGACAGACCACTGGAGGCGAGGCTGTAGGTAGGTACTGTAGCCCTGAGGGTGGAGCATCAACACTGGACAACCGCCTGTCGTTGTGCCCTTGAGCAAGGCACTCACCCCCGACATTAGCTCAAAGCATTGTAAGTCACTTTGGATAAAAGCATCTGCTAAATGACCAAATTGTTAATTGAATGTTGGCCCAACCTCCAGCTGCGGTGCCACTAGAGCATGTTGTTGAGTAATAAAATGTTAATCCTACCTCACTTTGAAGAAACCATGGGGGAAAAGTGTTTGCTGTGTACGAGAAGAATATTGTTTTAAGAAAACTGCATAAAATGGAAATGAAATTCAGGCTAGCACCAGCATGCATGGTTGCAGACCAGTTCCTGTACATTATAGCGTTATAACTTGTAGGACACAATTGTGGAATAAATTGGTGTCATTGTATTTACCCACACTATAAAACAAAGGACATCTTTATCTCCGGATTCCAATGTTATTTTCATATCAGCCGCTAGGTGGCAGCTTTGTATCTTTCTGACTGCCAAACCTACACAGAAAAGAAGAGACACGGACGGAGAAGAAGAAAACCAGGAAGCACGTGTGGCTGTGGCACGAAGGATCGACTGTGGCAGCATAGCTAGTCTACAGCTAAATAAACTATACCTTCATAATTCTAATGTGTAAAAAACGTACATCTGAAACGTGTTTTTACTGAGACGATAACGCAACCAGCATCGATATGGTCCGTGCGCAAAGGTGAGCGAGCTAATGAAAGTACCCATGCTGCTATGATTTCATTTTGTTAGCCAAATACATGTGGCCCTTATGCCATGTAACTTAGTCCACTGTTCCCTTAACTAGCTAGCAATGTTTGAAGTATTGTCAATGAACAACAGCTGAGCTTTCTGCTCTGTCAAAGTTTATAAGTAGAAGGCGTCAGAATTGGGCTAGCATCTTTACTTTAGCCTGCTAGCTAGCATCTTGTTATCTAGTGTAATAGTATGACTTCTACCCCCCTCTGCCACTCAGAAAAAAATCATTTAAAAAGCCCCAGACTAAAGAGCAGTATGATTCTGATGACCCTGAGGCCTACAAGGACATGCCTGTCCCAGACAAGGTAACTTGCAGTTACATTATGATTCGTCTGTAGTACTTTGTTGCTGTAACAGACTTTGTAAACACCGCATTCTATCCAGCCTTAAATAAACCCTACTGCTTTCCTGCTCACCAGAAGTCAACGCAGTACTCCAAGGACAAGATCGACGAGTTCCACGATGACAAAATCAAAGTGAGTCTCTGTTTTTGCACCTTTCTAGAATCCTTCACATCTAGGCCCAATCAGGCCATGTCTGATTCAGTCGTGTCTCTCTAACATTCTACAAGTATAGTGTTCCCTACCTGCTAAATATGGACCCTGATGCATTTTCCGACTGGGTTTATGAGGCCATGTTCTTTCTCTTGACTGTCACAGAGACTCCTTGCGCGTGGGGTTCAGATGGATAGTGACCATGAAGATATCGATGAAGAGGTGAGCCATACGTTGATGTCACAGTCACCCTCCCTCCTCTGAGTGGGTTTAAATGCCATTCCAGCAGACTGGTATAACAGTCCCATACCTTTATCTGATACAGAGTACAGTACACACTTACTGACATGCCTTTATCTCATACAGGAGAGTAGAGCAGGCACCTAGAGTGACATGCCTGGAACATTGGGATGCAGGATGTTTGAGTCTGTGTCATGTTGTTTGAGTCTGTGTCATGTTGAGTCTCATGTTTGAGTCTGTGTCATGTTGAGTCATGTTGTTTGAGTCTGTGTGATGTTGTTTGAGTCTGTGTCATGTTGTTTGAGTCTGTGTCATGTTGAGTCTCATGTTTGAGTCTGTGTCATGTTGAGTCTCATGTTGTTTGAGTCTGTGTGATGTTTGAGTCTGTGTCATGTTGTTTGAGTCTGTGTCATGTTGAGTCTCATGTTGTTTGAGTCTGTGTCATGTTGAGTCTCATGTTTGAGTCTGTGTCATGTTGTTTGAGTCTGTGTGATGTTGTTTGAGTCTGTCCTGTTTGAGTCTGTGTCATGTTGTTTGAGTCTGTGTGATGTTTAAGTCTGTGTGATGTTTAAGTCTGTGTCATGTTTGAGTCTGTCATGTTCTGGATGGTTCTTACAGGAGGAAGTGATGGGACTGGACATCTCTGACTCCGAGGATGATGATGAGGATGATATGGAGAGTGATCTAGAGGGCAAGAAGGATGATGGTAAACTATGAATCAAATAAAACTTTATTTATGGTGCATTTCATACAAAAGGGCAACAGAATGCACTTCACAGAAAGGGTGGGGGGGGGGGTCTACATACGTAACCGAGGGAAACGAGTCCTTGTGAGTCCTGTGTCGGTAGCGAGTTGTTGGTTAAACTCTCTCCCCCGGTATAAATACCAACCACCAGCGCTGATGGAGAGCTAGCTTTTCATCGATATAGCTGGTTAAAACTGACTGTTCCACGGGAGACCTGGGCTCCAATCCCAGCCAGGGCACGCTGAAACATATGGGTCACACATATAGTATCCTACCCCTCATTTTCCAGAGGGAAATCTTCTGACCTCTCTCATCGAGAAGATCAAGCAAGCTCCTGGAAAATGTTTTACTGTATTAGCTATATCATGAGAACATATTAGAACACATATGCATAGCATAAAAACTACATTATAAGAAACTTAACATAAAAAATTATTGCATAAATAAATACAAATATTATATGAACGTGAAACTGTCAATAAATTGCTCTCTCATTGTCTTTGGTCTTATGTTTGTTCCACAATGACTCTTATCTGTGTGTGTGTGTGTGTGTGTGTGTGTGTGTGTGTGTGTGTGTGTGTTCTCACCTAGACCTCCCCAATGAATTGGCCTGGGGAAACAGAAAGAAGATCTTCTATGACTCTGACTATGTGGCGGCCAGTGAGTACAATTCCCTCCGACTACAATTCCCACTGAACCTAACTCCCTGCTCCATGTCACTGACTTCCTGGTGTCGGCAGACCAGGGGGTAAAAGTAACACTATGGCTGCGTTCCGAATCGCATACTTCCCTACTATATAGTATGCCAAAACAGAATGTAGTATGTCCCAATACATAGTATGCCACATGCAGTATGGCAAAAATACCAGGATGTCCTACTACATCCGGTCGTATTTTGCAGTATGCAAGCCAGCAGGCTTTTCTGGCTATTCTGACCCACAATCCTGTGCGCAGCAGAAATGTGCGTCACGTGCGAGTCGTGACATCTGTAGACGAATGTCGCGTTATGGACAGCGACGGATGTGGGCAAATTTCAAGGCTCAATGTTATAACAAGGTAGTATGTCCCAATTGGATGCCTACTGCTTGCAAAGTACATACTTTCTAAGGGCAGCTGTAGTAGGTACTGGTAGTAAGAAGTAGAAGTATGCGATTCGGAACGCAGCCTATGTCTCCACCAGAGGGTAAAACTAACACTATGTCTCCACCAGAGGGTAAAACTAACACCATGTCTCCACCAGAGGGTAAAACTAACACTATGTCTCCACCAGAGGGTAAAACTAACACCATGTCTCCACCAGAGGGTAAAACTAACACTATGTCTCCATCAGAGGGTAAAACTAACACCATGTCTCCACCAGAGGGTAAAACTAACACCATGTCTCCACCAGAGGGTAAAACCCAGGAGCAGGTAGAGCTGGAGGATGCTGAAGAGGAGGAAGAAGCTAAGAATATTCAGAAACGTTTGGTTGCCAACCTGAGTGAGGAGGATTATGACCTGAACCTTCTTCAGGTGTGCACTGTTATTAATACTGTTGATAATACTGTTATTAATGGGTATAACATTGTGTGAACTGTTAAAGGTTATTTATGCCTATACTTATTGTGTATTCTAGTGGGTGTGTCCCCTGTTATAAATCACATATTGTTTGATAAAGCCAAGATAACCTTGTAATCTTTTGGCCATTGTGTTTGTGTGGGAGCGTAGGAGTTTGCAGTGGAGGAGAAGGGGGTGGAGGAGAAGGAGGAGAGGATTGTGAAAGACCTGAAGCAGATGTCCCAGAAGGAGAAGATGAAGCTACTGAGGAAGGAGTCGCCAGAACTTCTGGAGCTCATCCAGGATTTCAAGGCGAAGGTAAACGTCCGAGCTGCTGTGGAGCGCTAGTACTCTGGTTCTGCATTAGCTATATCACAAGTAGTACTCTGGCTCTGTGCTGTAGTACTCTGGTTCTGTGCTGTAGTACTCTTGCTCTCTGCTGTAGTACTCTGGCTCTGTGCTGTAGTACTCTGGCTCTGTGCTGTAGTACTCTGGCTCTGTGCTATAGTACTCTGGCTCTGTGCTGTAGTACTCTGGCTCTGTGCTGTAGTACTCTGGCTCTGCTGTAGTACTCTGGCTCTGCTGTAGTACTCTGGCTCTGTATTAGCTATATCATAAGTAGTACTCTGGCTCTGTGCTGGGTTTCGGTCCAGCCCATGTTAAGGGCTTACCCAGGGCGGGATTAGAAACCACACTTCTGTGAGTCGGGCACAAATTTAACCAACCAGCTCGCCACCATTACCTGGGACTCCGAAGGCATTTTTACTCTGTTCCACACACTTTGTTGACTGAGTCAGAGTCTGTCAAGCACACAAACTCAGTAGGAAACATTAAGTAATCCTACAACGTAAATCATACTGTATATCCCCCCGTGACCCAGATGAACCCTTAAGCACTTATGGTGAACTGAGAGGAGGAACAGGTGGAAGCAATATTGTAGCAATCACAACCACCAAGAGAACACATTAAGAGCTCTTCCCTCCAATCCCCTCAGAGCTCCACCATAAGAGGTGGATTTTGGCGCAGGGCCAAAGATATTCTGGATCCTGTAATGTTCTCTGTGTGAATATGCGTCTGTAATGTTCTCTGTGTGTATCACTCTTTTGGACTTTTGGTGTGTGTGTGTGTGTGTGTGTGTGTGTGTGTGTGTGTGTGTGTGTGTGTGTGTGTGTGTGTGTGTGTTGCAGCTGGCGGAGTTGAAGGACGAGCTGCAGCCTCTCCTGGAGATGGTGTCGGACGGGCGCATCCCTCCAGGGAAGGTGGGACCTCTTTACTCTGCTCTTCAACTCCCACCCTGCTTTCTAAACAACTCCTATTTCCTCGGTGGAAAATTCACTCTTTATCGCTGTTTTTCCCTCTTTGTAAAGGGGGCGGACTACCTGAAGACCAAGCGGCAGCTCTACCAGAAGTAAGTGTGAATTAAAAGTGGACGTGGGATTAACGCATTAACTCATTTGTCTGAGTTTTTAATTGAACGGATGTCTGATTCCTCTCCACAGCTACTGCACAAACATCAGCTTCTACCTCGTCCTGAAAGCAAAGAGAATCCCCGCCCAGAACCACCCCGTGATCGAGAGGCTGGTGACCTACAGAAACGTGAGTCTAGGTTCTGATTGGTTACCTTCAGGAACATGGTTACCTTCAGGTACATGACTACGTTCTGACCGGTGACCTACAGAAACGTGAGTCTGGGTTCTGACTGGTGACCTACAGGAAGGTGAGTCTACGTTCTGACTGGTGACCTACAGAAACATGACTACGTTCTGACTGTAGACCTACAGGAACGTGAGTCTGCGTTCTGACTGGTGACCTACAGAAACATGACTACGTTCTGACTGTAGACCTACAGGAACGTGAGTCTGCGTTCTGACCGGTGACCTACAGGAACGTGAGTCTGGGTTCTGACCACTGACCTACAGGAACGTGAGTCTGCGTTGTGACCACTGACCTACAGGAACGTGAGTCTGGGTTCTGACCGGTGACCTAGAGGAGCGTGAGTCTACGTTCTGATTGGTGATCTAGAGGAATGTGAGTCTGGGTTCTGACCGGTGACCTACAGGAACGTGAGTCTACGTTCTGATTGGTGACCTACAGGAACGTGAGTCTGGGTTCTGACTGTGACCTGCGTTCCGTTGGCACCAGTGTGCTACGATAGGAAAGCTCAGTCACGGAACAGCTTCACATGGTTTGGGTCTGGTGGGGCAGCGGCCGCTAACTGTTGAGAGGAGTTCTGTTGCCATGGGCTGTCTGGACGTTGTTGCGCTGTGCCTTGTGAATATGTGATTTTATCTGACCTGCAGCTGATTAATGACCTGAGCGCCGTGGACGCCCATCTCGCGCCTCAGCTCCGCCTCCTGCTGGCCGGACGGCAGGGCGAGAGGGCGGTCAGGAAGCCAGCGAGCAGCAAGGACACCAGGAAGGCCAAGGTGAGAACCAGAACCAGCTGGACGTCGCGTCCGAGTCACGCTTTCTGGTTCTCGTGTTACACGCTTCCTGGTTCTCGTGTTACACGCTTCCTGGTTCTCGTGTTTACAGAGGCCAAGTCTGGGGTCATTTTGTAGTCGAGGAACACAGGGTCACATGTAAGGTCCGGTTTCTCACAGATGTGGACTGGCTAACATTCCTGTACAAAGTATGGGACAACACCTTGAAAAAGATTAGATCACAAGACGACAAACTGCTAAGCTTTTTTAAACACAAACTTGAGACGCTTTCTTAAAATCCTTGGGAATCCCGCGGGAAATTAGATTTGCTAGAAACGGTAGTTTATTATGTGCGGATACTGAACAGCTCTTCTATGGGAACGGGATTGATGGCCACTACTAGGAGTCTGTTGTCTTGTCAGGTGTATCTACTAGGAGTCTGTTGTCTTGTCAGGTGTACCTACTGGGAGTCTGTTGTCTTGTCAGGTGTATCTACTAGGAGTCTGTTGTCTTGTCAGGTGTATCTACTAGGAGTCTGTTGTCTTGTCAGGTGTATCTACTAGGAGTCTGTTGTCTTGTCAGGTGTATCTACTAGGAGTCTGTTGTCTTGTCAGGTGTATCTACTAGGAGTCTGTTGTCTTGTCAGGTGTACCTACTGGGAGTCTGTTGTCTTGTCAGGTGTACCTACTAGGAGTCTGTTGTCTTGTCAGGTGTATCTACTAGGAGTCTGTTGTCTTGTCAGGTGTATCTACTAGGAGTCTGTTGTCTTGTCAGGTGTATCTACTAGGAGTCTGTTGTCTTGTCAGGTGTATCTACTAGGAGTCTGTTGTCTTGTCAGGTGTACCTACTGGGAGTCTGTTGTCTTGTCAGGTGTACCTACTAGGAGTCTGTTGTCTTGTCAGGTGTACCTACTGGGAGTCTGTTGTCTTGTCAGGTGTATCTACTAGGAGTCTGTTGTCTTGTCAGGTGTATCTACTAGGAGTCTGTTGTCTTGTCAGGTGTATCTACTAGGAGTCTGTTGTCTTGTCAGGTGTATCTACTAGGAGTCTGTTGTCTTGTCAGGTGTATCTACTAGGAGTCTGTTGTCTTGTCAGGTGTACCTACTAGGAGTCTGTTGTCTTGTCAGGTGTACCTACTAGGAGTCTGTTGTCTTGTCAGGTGTCTGGAGACGCCGGGCCCGAGGCGGCAGAAGATTCGGACGAGTCTGATCTGGATGAGGAGGCGGCGCTGCGCTTCTACAGAGCCGTGGAGGAGAGGACCAGGCTGAAGAGGAAGAGCAAGGACACTCCGCCTGGGGAGAGGTGAGGGGGGGGGCGGAGCCTGCTTTAATAACCCAGCCTGGGAAGAGGTGAGGGGGGCGGGCAGACCCTGCTTTAATAACCCAGCCTGGGGAGAGGTGAGGGGGGGCGGAGCCTGCTTTAATAACCCAGCCTGGGGAGAGGTGAGGGGGGGGCGGAGCCTGCTTTAATAACCCAGCCTGGGGAGAGGTGAGGGGGGGGGGGGCGGAGCCTGCTTTAATAACCTAGCCTGGGGAGGGGAGCCTGCCTTAATAACGCAGCCTGGGGAGGGGGGGCGTAGCGGAGCCTGCTTTAATAACCCCCATTCTGCGGAGGGGGGGGCGGAACCTGCTTTAATAACCCCCATTCTGGGGAGGGGAGGGGGGAGCCTGCTTTAATAACCCCCAGCCTGGGGAGGGGAGGGGGGCAGAGCCTGCTTTAATAACCCCCAGCCTGGGGAGGGGTGAGCTGAGCCTGCTTTAATAAATCTTTAAAAAGATTTAAACAGGCAGAGTGGGACTGAAGCGAGTAAGGCTTGATGGGAGTCTCAAGTCTCTCCCGAGTTCCTCTGAGAAGCAACAAAGAATGGAGTCTTGAATGAGATCCAACCGCTGTGTTTACTCTGCAGTGTGGAGGAGCCTGGAGAGGAGGAGATGAACGCTGATGCCAAGAGACGCATCACATATCAGGTGCAGTTTTACAAGCCCTCTGGAAATTGAAATAAGTTGCATGCACACAGAATTCAATGTCAAAACAGCCCTATAGTCATGTATGGGTAATCATGTGTAACGCATCATAGTAGATGGTCTTTGTCCCATGGTCACCTTATAAACAATCATTTGGATGAATAGCATTGACTTGTACAAGCATGAGTCAAGGACTTTCTCTCTATTCTATCACAATCACATGGTGATCTGCACACCAGACTGGTCTCACACACCAGACTGGTCTCACACACCAGACTGGTCTCACACACCAGACTGGTCTCACACACCAGACTGGTCTCACACACCAGACTGGTCTCTCACACCAGACTGGTCTCACACACCAGACTGGTCTCTCACACCAGACTGGTCTCACACACCAGACGTGTCTCATGCATCAGGGCATTATCCCATCCTGCCTTCCACCGTGCGTGCGTGCCAAGGTTATAATAGTTTTGGTTTTGTCATTAGTTTTTATTTTTATATCGTTTTAACTTTTTATTTTCAATTTCAGTTTAGTTTTGATTAGTTTTAAAGCAGGTTTGCTAGTTTAGTTTATTTTTTATTTTTTGAAAATGCTTAGTTTAGTTTTTATTAGTTTCAGTATTAGTTTTCTTTTTTTTTTCTTCTGTGCTAGCCTCATGAGACTATCCTGATCTCGCGAGCTCACGTGGTTTCACTCCGTGTGAAACAAGCCATCTGGCGCACGTCAAGTTACTTCTGCGCAGGGGCACAGCTAAGAAAAAATGGAGGATAGATTTCATATCAAGCCTAATATTTTGGGTGATGTATGAAATGAAAAAGACAAACTAAGGACATTTTCTCAATAATTTGTTTATTTTAGTTAGTTTTGTAAACGCACAATACAGTTTTAGTTAGTTATCGTTTTTTTTGTAAAGTCTTGTTTTTATTTTTATTTCAGTTAACTAAAATGTTTTTTCACACCTAGTTTTAGTATTTTAGTTAGTTTTCGTTAACTATAATAACCTTGGTGTGTGCGCGCGCATGTGCTCTCGTCGTTCCCTCAGATGGCGAAGAACAAAGGGCTTACACCAAAGAGGAAGAAGATCGACCGCAATCCCCGAGTCAAACACCGAGAGAAGTTCAGACGGGCCAAGATCCGCAGAAAGGGACAGGTTTGTCACCCCAGAGCCACTAGACTAGACCACCTGTCCTGAGGCCCCCGTCTTCTGGACGCTATGGTTAATAGGTTGACCGCAGAAGAGGAAACCTGTCCTGCACGATGTGATTTATCCTATATCATTGCCTGTTGTTGGAAATTTCCAGTCTGTATATATCCTAATAGAAGGTGTGTGTTTTCTAGTCTTTAGATATCCTAATGGAAGGTGTGTGTTTTCTAGTCTGTAGATATCCTAATGGGAGGTGTGTTTTCTAGTCTGTAGATATCCTAATAGGTGTGTGTTTTCTAGTCTGTAGATATCCTAATGGGAGGTGTGTGTTTTCTAGTCTGTAGATATCCTAATGGAAGGTGTGTGTTTTCTAGTCTGTAGATATCCTAATGAAAGGTTTGTGTTTTCTAGTCTGTAGATATCCTAATGGAAGGTGTGTGTTTTCTAGTCTGTAGATATCCTAATGAAAGGTTTGTGTTTTCTAGTCTGTAGATATCCTAATGGGAGGTGTGTGTTTTCCAGGTCCGTGAAGCCCGTCGGGAGGAGACCAGGTACTCTGGAGAAGCGTCTGGTATTCGTGCTGGAGTTAAGAAGAGTGTCAAACTCAAGTAACCAGGGCAGATGGCTCTATAAGATGGCACACGCATTAAGGACCACTGTGCAAGTACCATGTCTCTGTGCAGGACCGGACAGAACCACAGAATCTAGTCCAACGGGAGAGGACAAATGTTATGAACCACCACATAATCTGGTCTCATGGTGCGGTTCGTTCAGGATGCTGTGACATTATTTTAACCGTGTAATAATCATTGAGATTATATTTTTCCCAGAATTCGTTTGAGGCAGATTGATGTAATAGCCATGTGACAGTAAAATAAAATTCAGTGGATGAAATGTAAGATGCTGTGTTGGCCTGTTTATGTTCATGAAGTAAGAGGGGAAAAAGCAATCCGGGAGTAATCAAGCTTGATTCTTTATCAGATCAGTGATTTGGTATGACAGAAGAAACACCCGCTCAGAACAACAAAGCCATTCGCCTTAGCCTCAGCAGCCATATTGGTCAGTCTGACGTGCGGATGCGGAATTGCCCATTGACTTCAATGTTAAAAGTTTGCTGTAAAAACACCACTTCAAGAACCAAAATAGTCAAAATAACAGGCTGAATACACTATCGGGGTTACAAACTCATCATTACCAGACTCTGTTTTTCAATGCCGTTTTCGCGTTTGGAAATACATGGGAGTGAATGCAACTATGGCTCATTCACCTCCATGTATTTCCAAACGCGAAAACAACGGCAGTGAAAAACAGTGGTAATGATGAGTTTGTAACCCCGATAGTGTATTCAGCCTGTTATTTTGACTATTTTGGTTCTTGAAGTGGTGTTTTTACAGCAAACTTTTAACATTGAAGTCAACGGGCACTTATGCATCCGCACCCCAGACTGACCAATATGGCTGCCAGGTGAATAAGGCGAATAGGCTAGCCTTAAGAGATCAGAACAACCGTTACAAGCCCAGGAACTTTCATACTTCTAAGTTCCCTCTGTTAGCCTGAGTTGTAAAGTCTCAGGCCCTGCTTAGTTATATTTAAATGCAAAGTTCCTTGATGTCAATAAAGTCACATGACTGGAATTATAACAGCAGAACTCATACCCGCCCCCCTCCACCACCCATTCATAAAATATATTGGACATTCCCCCGAGAGAGGAAGGGAGGCAGCATGTTCAGACGAGTGGGACGAGTCCCTCAGCCTTGCTGGCCGATGAAGTGACCGTGCGCGGCGGTCAGGTTGCTGACGATCCTGTCCTCGATCTCCACGCCGCTGCTCACGTCCTGGTCGGACAGCGCCAGCTCGTCCTGGGTGTGGTGGGTCACCACCACCACGTAGCCCCGCCTGGTGTCCAGGACGTTGGCCACCACGGCCTGGTGCCGGTAGATGTCCAGCGCCCGCCGGGCCCGCTCCAGCAGGATGGACGGGTCCGTCTCCAGCTTGAAGGAGATCACGAACGCCTGCGGGGCCCAGTCCTTCACCAGCGGAGACAGCATTTTGGGCACCATCTTCATACTGATCTGTTGACAGAGACGTGGTTGAGATGGAGACAGCGGCCGCATCTCGATAGTATAAAGCTCCCAATTCCGACCAATTCTCAAGAAGCTTTGGCCATAATCAGTTCCTTTTTCCTGTCCTAAGAGTTTTGCACATGAATGGTATGAGACGAGGAGAGAACGCAACCACAGACTATTGAGACTTACCCAGTGTGACTACATTACTGATACAACGGGGAAACTATTCTGCGTCCCTCAGTAGCCAATCACAGCGCTCCTCACCTGGAGAGGTCCGTTGGAAGACTGGATCTTGTGTTCGGGCATCTCTGACGCGGGGATGTAGAAGTCTGACACGGCTGCAGCCAAATAAAACATGGCCCCGGAGCCTACGAGTGAAAGCAGAGCACACACTGAATCCAGCAGCTCCTTCCACATCCTCATTATTTTGTCCGACTACCGGCCTTGAGATGTGAGTGTTGGTACCTATGGTGCTGAGAGCCTGGGCCGCAGCTTTGAGGAGGTGCAGGTATTCGGACAGCGTGCTGAACTCGATGGGCAGTAGAAGTCCGGCTTCCTTCACCGCCTGGTAGCGCGTCAAGACTTTAGCGATGTCGGGGAGCGCCTGCGGTCTGACCACGACCCGGCCTGGGTCCGCGCCAGCTCCGCCCCCCAGGCCGGCCTCCAGCAGCAGGGAGTCCAGCAGGTTGACCCCGGAGTAGAGGCGCGCGTAGGGATACAGGGAGCGGTGCCTGTGCAGGAAGATCACGGCGTAGCCCGCGTCCAGGAAGTACTCCGCCGACGATGCCCCGCGCCGGCCGCTGCTGAAGTTGTCGAGGAACCGGACGGTGCGGGATTCCAGAGGGACCTTGGTCCCCCCGGAGGTGATCAGCACCACGCGCCGCCCCGCCGCACCGTGACGCCTGGCAAACGCCCCCATCTCACCTTTCACCTCCTCCACCTGGGAGGGAACAGCAAACTCCTCCGCCAGCTTCCCTTCAGCGGTGCGGGTCGTGGGGTCAGCCATACCTGCTGGAGCTGTTGAGGGGGGGGTTGGGCTACTCAGTAGAACACACCAAAAGCACTACACGCATGTTGACCGCGATCAAAGTGTAATAATGCTGCTTCAGGACTGTGTGTTTGGAGAGCTAGGTGCACATGGACAGACAGGGATTCACTGGAGGTCACCCTGATGACAGTAGCTTGTCTACTGTTGTGACCTAACCGGAGGGTACAACAATAGCTCGGTAACTACCGGTAGTTACAGATTAGTGACGAGTGGCTGTTTAGTGTAAAATAAACTGCAGGTATCGTCTCGTCTTTTCTCTGAAAGTGACAGATCGAGTTGCTTTAAGGCTAGGTGGGAGTCTCCACCTCAGCTAGAATGTTTATCGTAATGTTTAATATTCGTCGCATGTTAATAACCCACTAAAAGTGGCAGTATCAAGTTCAGTACCGTGCCCCTTACTTTAGATAGTGAGAGGAGTCAGTCAGGTTGTCAACTTCACTGCACAGCTCAGCCAGCACAGGTTTCAGTAGCTGAAGTACGCTTGTTTTGTACGCCGACTATCGCCTAAAATATGATCAATCTTCTCAGCCTTGTTTGCTCTTCAGGTTGGAGCCGGCTAAGTGTAATCTCCAGCCACAGCCGGCTGGCCCCGAAATCCAAAACACGACACCTTCTTTGCCAAATGCTTCCTTATCTACAGTTTTTCTTTGATTATTTCATAGGTAAGAAAAACATTTCAGCCGGATGTCGCCGCCTAGCGCCATGGCGGCTTAACCGGATAGCGACCTGGTGCAAAGGTTAAAAATATCCGATTATTTTGCAATGATGTAGTTTGATCGGCAACTAAATGTTTGGTTATTTTTATGATTTCTGAATTTTAATCATGGTTAATAAAGCAGCTGTTATGTCATCAAGATGTGTCTACCATGTGGCATTTTGGTTAAACAAACCATAACCATAAGGCATTTGTCAAGAAATAATTAAACAATAAAGAATATTATTAAAAGCTATACGAGTTTATATTATTATTACTATTCACAGAGGACACTGAGGGAGCGGACTAGTTTATGTGGTTGCTAGTGCGTTGTCGTTTTGTGTTGTGAAAGTAGTTCCGGGCACTTTGGTGTAGCCAGAATAGCAAACCACAAAGTCCCGGATGTGAATCGAATCTCCAAACTGAATCGAATCTTTAAATTAAATAGTTTGGTTCACTTCCACTGGTGCATGCCGAACTGCATGGATTGCAAAGGAGGGCTGTGCTTCCACTGTAACCCAGCGTTGATAATACCTCCATGTGTACAAGAGCAACTCGTTGTAGTTGTACGTCAATAATGATATAGGGTCACTTTAATATCATGCATTATGTTATTTTTATATCCAGTAGTAGACACATAGGCTGCTCCACCCACTGTAAACGGAGAATATAGAAATAGTGTAATCAGGGGCTTTTCGAATAATTCTAGTCAATGGGAGATGAATGGATGTAGGCTCCACATTTTCCCGCAAATTCCAGTCATTAATGGTGTATGGTGGGGGTTAGGGTTTGATGATGTATGGGGGGGGGGTTAGGGTTTGATGGTGTATGATGCAGGGACCATGTCCTCCAGCAGCCTGTTTGGGGATACAATTTAGACGAATAGTTTGTTCCCTACATTTACACATTAAAGATACATTTGCAAAACATTTTTTAAATAAAAGAACACAATATGTTGTTGTTCGTGTGTCCCCGCACAAAAGGCGAATGTATCTCGTGGCGGGACACTGATTGATTGATTGATTGATTGATTGATTGGTCGATTGATTGATTGACAGTGGCGCTGTCCAGGTGCTGAAACCTTGTGCAGTCCCACTCCACACCTTGTTGGATGCGTTTTCTGACAATTTAGAGATCGCGATACCTGCGCTGCTTCCATGAATTGATATAACAAGCGCAATACAGCCCAATGTGAAATGATGATTCGAACACATGAGTCGTGTGGACGATTCACTACATTCAGTTCACTGACAGATTCTTTCGCGAAACTGCACAGACAGCTCTGGTCGGGCTTGTTGGTGACAGAGAGAAAGGCGAACGGGGAAAGGCGGAGAACCCGAGAATAGAGGGACACCGCGGGCACACCGGTCTGGGTACGACGGGTCTCACCTGGGGCGAATGCCAAGAGCTTAGACACCCGAGGGACGGTCGTCTGGAAGAAGACGTGGAAGGGGAGGGGGCGAGTATCTTCTCCACTGATCTGGACCAGGACAACGACCTGCCATAACCACTGTAACTGTAAGTGTTACTGAGCTCCAGCTAGCTATGAACATGGGAATGGAAGTTGAACCGGGGCCTATGAAATGGAGGACTTTCACTGGGAAGTGGGCAGCACTGAAGTTGTGAGGATCTGGTTGCCTGCTCAGGCCTTGACAGCTCCCTCGCTGGGACGGGGCATTCGGGGACATATTCGTAACGTAGTTAGTAAACCGATTCGCCAGCTCGCAAAGAGTTAGTGTCAATGTGGCCTTATAATGTCCAGCTAACGTTAGGCTTCGTGGTCCAACGTTTGCTCTCACCATATAATAAACCCATAACTCTCCAACTTGACAGCTTGCTTGGTAGCTAGCCTAGCTACCACCACTGAAAACTGAGCAACTTTGACAGCTAGCTAGCTTTGGTAGCATGCTACAAGACAAGTTAGCTAGTCTCGCTAGCTAACGTTAGCCTCCTTAGCTGACTTGAAACCTAGCTAACGCAGCTAGCTAACGTAGTGTAGCTATCTAGTAACGTTACACCAACGTTAGCTAAACCGATTCGTCAGCTAGCTAGCTAGGTCTAGCTAACGTTAGCTAAAATATAGCTAGCCATAGCTTCATCCAGTGTAACGTCAGATTTGACCACCCGTTCGTGGCTTTGGATGGGCCGAGATTTTAAGATATTCAAACGGATCCCCGCTTTATATTTCAGCTGTTATAATTGATCGAGCTATGTGTGATATCGAAGACCGTCAGGCTGTGTCAGCGTGAGTCAGGGGAGCCCCGTGTCTGCTGCCCGTGAGCGTGTGTGGGTCGGAGGAGATGGTCAATCTGGTCTGGATCTCTCGACTCAAGTCTACAGCTGTTGGAATGTGTTTGGTTGTCTGTCAATTCAGCCTAGTGCTAGACTAGCTCAGCTAGCTCATGTTGTCAGACTGTGGGATCCCTCGGATATGGTGTGTAACACATTAGACGTATTTGATAATGACACTACTCACTCCTGCGACACAGAGAGTGCCATATTAGCAAATTATAACAGTAAACGGACGTGTTAATAGTGCCACTGCTGTAATATGAGAACATGTGTTTATTGGGTATTTACTTAGACTCTAAAGAATGTCAGCTCTTATGGCTTCAGTTTTGAGATGTGCCATTTGCTGTCAGATTTAATCTTCGACATCTGTGTTGCATCGAGGGATGCCTTTTTGATGTTGTGAGTTGAAGTCACACTTGGAGTGACGAAAGAGGCTGTTGATAGCAGGGCAGCATTTGTCCCCTGGTGACCCCAGAAGATCGAACATCAATGCTCTTGTCATCTCGTAACAGTACGGCTGTCAGCTGTCCTGATGTTACCGACTGGTGGTGTCATTGTGATGTTTGTCCATGAAGTCAAATTGACATATAATAATCTCTGTTCTTAGGGGATTGTTCATTTTTTGGGGGTATTTTATCCTGAATGTTTGATAAGCATGTGCACAGAGCCTGGACACGATTATCATGACATGTAAGAAAGTGAGAGAATTAAGTAGCCTAGCTGCGATCCGTTCTTGGTAGATTTAGGTTAGTGTGTTTGCTCTCTCAGGCTGTAGCCTGAGCCTGGTAGTCTATGTTCCAACTCTCAAAAGCCTGTTAATGAAAGGATAGACCTCGAGTGTATATCAGTATTTAAAGACAATGTCTACTACTGTACTGTATTTGCTGTCAGAGAAAGTAATGACTTAAGTAATCCCCCTGAGGAAATGTTGGTTGTGGCACGCACCATGCAGAAATAAGACACACACAGTAAGACCAGACATAAGACTACACACAGAGACACACACACAGTAAGACCAGACATAAGACTACACACAGAGACACACACACAGTAAGACCAGACATACGACTACACACAGAGACACACACAGTAAGACCAGACATAAGACTACACACAGAGACACATACAGTAAGACCAGACTTAAGACTACACACAGAGACACACACACAGTAAGACCAGACATAAGACTACACACAGAGATACACACACAGTAAGACCAGACATAAGACACACACAGAGACACATACAGTAAGACCAGACTTAAGACTACACACAGAGACACACACAGTAAGACCAGACTTAAGACTACACACAGAGACACACACAGTAAGACCAGACATAAGACTACACACAGAGATACACACACAGTAAGACCAGACATAAGACACACACAGTAAGACCAGACATAAGACTACACACAGAGACACACACACACGGTAAGACCAGACATAAGACTACACACAGAGACACACACAGTAAGACCAGACATAAGACTACACACAGAGACACATACAGTAAGACCAGACTTAAGACTACACACAGAGATACACACACAGTAAGACCAGACATAAGACTACACACAGAGACACATACAGTAAGACCAGACTTAAGACTACACACAGAGACACACACAGTAAGACCAGACTTAAGACTACACACACAGTAAGACCAGGGCAGTCCAGAAAGCTCATATATTTAGACTCTTACACCAGGCTGTCATAAGTGTACAGTTAAGGTTTGATGCGTTTTCCTAGTACGACCACAGCTTGAGAAATCTCATTTTCGCTTTTCACTGATGTGCCCTGCACATCGTTTGTCATCAGTTTCCACGAAATACAGACCTGTAGGCCTGCTTTATTCTGAGTAGAATGACTTCGCAAAGCTCGCCTGCCTTTGGTGTAATTCTGCGCCCTTTCTCAGAGGTGTGTGTCTCTGGCGTCCTGAGGACTTCCCCTAGCGCACATCCCCAGCTGCTCTGCCTCGTGTCAGGTGTGTCAAGGCCTTCCTCACTAGGCTGTTATCCATCCAGTGTAACACAGCACATTCTGCATCTTTAAACCAGCCCGGAAACAGACAAACTATTGCACACGCCAGCTGAGGGAGTCGGAAGACCTCGGCGTCTGTCTGTCTTCACGTTATTCACTCCCACTGAACCATGTGAGACTGGTAGAGTCAGCTCAGGAATCTCTGTTCACCGCCGAGCTGTGGCAGCTACCGGTTACACCGTGATGACTGGGCCGTGACTCCGGGGGATCCTCTGTTGTTTCCAGATGTGCTGAGTCTGTGCGGTGATACCTGTGTGCTTTTGTAGATCATCTCTGTGGCCCCGCTGACGGATGAGTCCTCTGCCGCACGTTAGCAAAGCTGAGCCGTCATCCAGCTGTGCTGAACACTGGCGGCACAAACATCTGCTCTGACGTTTGTGTTCCACAAAACATCACTTCGCTTTCATCGCTCGTTTTACGTGTGTATCTTATGCAGCCGTAATGAATAGGAAATCTTACCTAACCCCACATAACCACAGACTTTCACATCTCTTCGTTCTGCGTCAGGTGCATTTCCTGGCCTAGGATGGCAAAAATAGCATGGGTGTAAACATGACAGGCCTAAATGAGAGGGGAGGGGAGGGGACTAGGCAGCAGACCACAGGCCTAGCCCAGGTACAGGCCTAGCCCAGGTACAGGCTTGCCCAGGTACAGGCCTAGCCCAGGTACAGGCTGCCACGTTCGGAGCTTCTCATGGAACAGAAGCAGCACATTTGTAATTCAGCTGTGACCCTGTGCCTGGCTCGTCTCTCCGAGCTGTCTGAGTCTCTCCCCTTGTTGGAAGTGATTGTTGGTGTTGAAAGCAGTGTACCATCACCAACACCCCCTGACCTGCCCGTCCCTATGTCTGAACACAGCCCAGCAGGCGTACTAACGCTACCCCTAACACTAGCCTCTAGGGTGCACTATTAGAACCACACACACAGAGGCCTGATACTTAATATGATGCTTTGGTTTGATGCGGCCCTAAACATGCCAACAGTTGAATCCTCTTGATAAGATTAGCGCGGGTCAGTTTCAGTACCATCTTCCCATGTGTGATGCAATGTAAATCATCTGGTTGTCAATCCTCTGCCATCCTAGAACCAGTCGCTGAGCAGTTGGGTCTCAGATGACTAACTTGAATTTATTCTGTAATGCACTGTGTGCTACATTTGTTTGTATGAACGTGTGCTATATGAATAATATTGACTTTGATTTGAATGAATAATGATTTTCCCCACGTTCACCCCCTGCTCTCTGCCTTGTGAGACGGGGCGTGTCTGAGCGGTCTGGAGAGAGCAGGGCAGTCTGGAGAGAGCAGGGCAGTCTGGAGAGAGCAGGGCGGTCTGGAGAGAGCAGGGCAGTCTGGAGAGAGGTCTGGAGAGAGCAGGGCAGTCTGGAGAGAGCAGGGCAGTCTGGAGAGAGCAGGGCAGTCTGGAGAGAGCAGGGCAGTCTGGAGAGAGCAGGGCAGTCTGGAGAGAGCAGGGCGGTCTGGAGAGAGCAGGGCAGTCTGGAGAGAGGTCTGGAGAGAGCAGGGCAGTCTGGAGAGAGCAGGGCAGTCTGGAGAGAGCAAGGAGGTCTGGAGAGAGCAGGGCAGTCTGGAGAGAGCGGGGCGGTCTGGAGAGAGGTCTGGAGAGAGCAGCGCGGTCTGGAGAGAACAGCGCGGTCTGGAGAGAGCAGGGCAGTTTGGAGAGAGGTCTGGAGAGAGCAGGGAAGTCTGGAGAGAGCGGGGAAGTCTGGAGAGAGGTCTGGAGAGAGCAGCGCGGTCTGGAGAGAGCGGGGCGGTCTGGAGAGAGCAGAGAGGTCTGGAGAGAGCAGGGCAGTCTGGAGAGAGCAGGCAGTCTGGAGAGAGCAGGGTGGTCTGGAGAGAGCAGGGCAGTCTGGAGAGAGCGGGGCAGTCTGGAGAGAGCGGGGCAGTCTGGAGAGAGCGGGGTGGTCTGGAGAGAGGTCTGGAGAGAGCAAGGCAGTCTGGAGAGAGCAGGGTGGTCTGGAGAGAGCAGGGCAGTTTGGAGAGAGCAGGGCAGTCTGGAGAAAGCAAGGCGGTCTGGAGAGAGCAGGGCAGTCTGGAGAGAGGTCTGGAGAGAGCAGGGCAGTTTGGAGAGAGCAGGGCAGTCTGGAGAGAGCGGGGCGGTCTGGAGAGAGGTCTGGAGAGAGCAGGGCGGTCTGGAGAGAGCAAGGCAGTCTGGAGAGAGCAGGGCAGTCTGGAGAGAGCAAGGCAGTCTGGAGAGAGCAGGGCGGTCTGGAGAGAGCAGGGCAGTCTGGAGAGAGCAGCGCGGTCTGGAGAGAGCAGGGCAGTCTGGAGAGAGCAGGGCAGTCTGGAGAGAGCAAGGAGGTCTGGAGAGAGCAGGGCAGTCTGGAGAGAGCGGGGCAGTCTGGAGAGAGGTCTGGAGAGAGCAGCGCGGTCTGGAGAGAGCAGGGCAGTCTGGAGAGAGCGGGGCAGTCTGGAGAGAGGTCTGGAGAGAGCAGCGCGGTCTGGAGAGAACAGCGCGGTCTGGAGAGAGCAGGGCAGTCTGGAGAGAGGTCTGGAGAGAGCAGCGCGGTCTGGAGAGAGCAGGGCAGTCTGGAGAGAGCAGGGCAGTCTGGAGAGAGCGGGGCAGTCTGGAGAGAGCGGGGAAGTCTGGAGAGAGCAGGGCGGTCTGGAGAGAGCAGCGCGGTCTGGAGAGAGCGGGGCGGTCTGGAGAGAGCAGAGAGGTCTGGAGAGAGCAGGGCAGTCTGGAGAGAGCAGGCAGTCTGGAGAGAGCAGGGTGGTCTGGAGAGAGGTCTGGAGAGAGCAGGCAGTCTGGAGAGAGCAGGGCAGTCTGGAGAGAGCAGGGCAGTCTGGAGAGAGCGGGGCAGTCTGGAGAGAGCGGGGCAGTCTGGAGAGAGCGGGGCGGTCTGGAGAGAGCGGGGCAGTCTGGAGAGAGCGGGGCAGTCTGGAGAGAGCGGGGCAGTCTGGAGAGAGCGGGGCAGTCTGGAGAGAGGTCTGGAGAGAGCAGGGCGGTCTGGAGAGAGCAAGGCAGTCTGGAGAGAGCAGGGTGGTCTGGAGAGAGTAGGGTGGTCTGGAGAGAGCAGGGCAGTTTGGAGAGAGCAGGGCAGTCTGGAGAGAGCAGCGCGGTCTGGAGAGAGCAGGGCAGTTTGGAGAGAGTAGGGCAGTCTGGAGAAAGCAAGGCGGTCTGGAGAGAGCAGGGCAGTCTGGAGAGAGCGGGGCGGTCTGGAGAGAGGTCTGGAGAGAGCAGCGCGGTCTGGAGAGAGCAGGGCAGTCTGGAGAGAGCAGGCAGTCTGGAGAGAGCAGGGCAGTCTGGAGAGAGCGGGGCAGTCTGGAGAGAGCGGGGCGGTCTGGAGAGAGCGGGGCGGTCTGGAGAGAGCGGGGCGGTTTGGAGAGAGCGGGGCGGTCTGGAGAGAGCGGGGCGGTCTGGAGAGAGCGGGGCGGTCTGGAGAGAGCGGGGCGGTCTGGAGAGAGCGGGGCAGTCTGGAGAGAGCGGGGCAGTCTGGAGAGAGGTCTGGAGAGAGCGGGGCGGTCTGGAGAGAGGTCTGGAGAGAGCGGGCGGTCTGGAGAGAGGTCTGGAGAGAGCGGGGCGGTCGGGAGAGAGCGGGGCAGTCTGGAGAGAGGTCTGGAGAGAGCGGGGCGGTCTGGAGAGAGCAGGGCAGTCTGGAGAGAGCAGGGCGAGCCGTGAAGGGGCTGAGGCCGGACGACCAAAGGAGGCGGTTTGGTTTGTGTCCCGGTGCGATCCTGCGCTAAGTCGTCCTCTCCTGGAAGCCTGGTACTGAGAGACAGGAGCTGCTCAATCTTCATTAGTGACACCATGCGTCAGCGGAATGCAGATGGTCTATGAAGACATTCATCTCCTGGAAATGCCTCACCGATTCCAATTCTCATCCTGTCTGTGGTCCTACTTTGTGCGCTCGGTCCTCTGTGTTAAAGAACTCTCTTTATGGGGGAGATCAGAGGGGGATAATTGCACTTAAGTGAACCCCGTTTAGTGCTGGCTGGAGCAATCACAGTAACCGCCGTGGAAGACCTTCCTGGGGCCTCCGGCGGCTGTCACAGCGCCTCTGATGCTCTGATATCAAATGGGGAATAGATTGACGTTGGCGTAGCCAACAGCACCGGGGGTGAACGGCAGCTTCCTGGGACACATTTTAATTAGTTTCTGTAGATTCTTACACTCAGCAGCTCTTTCCATCTAAAGGAAGCCATAATTAATGATGACAATTAGAAACACATTCATTTTAGTAATGGCGGGAAATAAATAAATAATTGTCAAGGCGCGGTAAGGGGAACGCAATCCAGCACTTATACCTCAGCGTGAAACTCCAAGGATTGGAGTGAGATGTTTTTATCATTAACATTGTTCAGGAGCCAGATTTTGAGTTTAGCTCAGCTGGGCGCTTGAATCTATTTTTGCTATAAATTAATGAATTTTTAAAGAGCCGCACACAGTAAACGTCTGGATGTGGGAATGCAGCAACTGAGTTTTCAAACACCCCCCATGAGAGAGAGAGAGACAGAGAGAGAGAGAAAGAGAAATTACTGAAGCACTACACAAATATTTTATTCATCTACACTGCTTGCCTTATAACTCCGGCTCCCTCTGTCTCCAGCGTTCTGTGTGTGTTCAAGTGTGCGTGTGTGTTTGCGTGCGAGTGCATAGAGTCATGATTCCATGAAACTGACAAATTAGAAAGAGTGTGTGTGTGTGTGTGTGTGTGTGTGTGTGTGTGTGTGTGTGTGTCAACTATACAGATGCAAATCTGAAATTAGTTGCGGACATGGATCAGTGAAGAAGAGTTTAATTTGTCTGGCTATCTGAGCTGGTATTTTTTGACGAATATGCTCCAATGTTTTCCATTCAAAGGCTTACAGATCCCCCTTCATGGTTTGATGAAGAAGCATTCCTCTTCCCAAATCAACAAAATCTCACACCCATCAACACTCAGCTTGCTAACTCGCTAGCGATCTGTCTACCACACTAGCTTGTCTCATTTGACACGTTAGCCTAACATACGCTAACGTAAGCTAGAGAGATCAGACCCCCTGCGGACCTGCCCCTCTCTCCTCTCTCCCCTCCTCTCTCCCCTCTCCCCGCTCTCCTCTCCCCTGTCCCCTCCCCCCTCTCTCCTCTCCCCATCTCCCCTCTCCCCTCCCCCCTCTCCCTCTCCTCTCCCCTCCCCTCTCTCCTCCCCCCTCTCTCCTCTCTCCTCTCTCCCCTGCCCCCTCCCTCTCCCCCCTCTCCCCTCCCTCCTCTCTCCCCTCTCCTCCCCTCTCCCCTGTCCCCTCTCCTCCCTCCTCCCCTCACCCCTGTCCCCTGTCCCCTCTCCTCCCTCCTCCCCTCACCCCTGTCCCCTGTCCCCTCTCCTCCCTCCTCCCCTCACCCCTGTCCCCTCTCCTCCCTCCTCCCCTCACCCCTGACCCCTCTCCTCCCTCCTCCCCTCACCCCTGTCCCCTCTCCTCCCTCCTCCCCTCACCCCTGTCCCCTCTCCTCCCTCCTCCCCTCACCCCTGTCCCCTCTCCTCCCTCCTCCCCTCACCCCTGACCCCTCTCCTCCCTCCTCCCCTCACCCCTGTCCCCTCTCCTCCCTCCTCCCCTCACCCCTGTCCCCTGCCACAGTTCCAGTTCAGTCCTGCAGGAAACACTCAGATGTCCATTTGAACTCAAGTGTTTAATGTGCACCATGTTTCTGCTGTCCCAGGCAGCTCCTGAGAGTTGTGGATCTCCGGACCTTTGGCTTGTGACACAGACGGGTCCACTAATTGGCCTACTAATTGACCATTAGCCTATATTCTCAGGCGTAGCCCATGTCATTTTTATCTATGTCTGATACTGTCGGACTTCATATGCCCAAAGAATAACACTTCAATAAAACAGACTTCTACTGTCTATTGGTGTAGCCGGGGCCTAATGAGCTCATCCTGTTGGACCCGGCACTTTCTAGTCATTGTATCGTATTGTTCTGTCCTTGGCATTTCCACTTAAGAATCACTTTTCCGGAGCTGCTGTCCTGCTCGTCTGGCTGGCTCTTTGCAGTGGAGCCCAGTGATATGCCTTCCTGATCACGCCTCTACAGAGACCTGTGTGGTGAGAGGGTTTTCCAGACGGCTTACACAGCTTAAGTGATGATAATGGGAGCCCTCAGCACACTTAGCATCCATGTTAATTACAGTGGCTAGCTTAATATGCACTCTCAGCCAATGCTAATTTCACCTCCAAACAAGGGCTTAATAACCTTATGAAGACGGTCAATGGCTTGAGACAGGAGCTTCTCAACCCAGCAAGTTGCATAAAACACACCTAGGCCCAAATTAGATAACATGTTATTGCAAAACGTGTGTGTGTGTGTGTGCGTGTGCGTGTGCGTGTGCGTGTGCGTGTGCGTGTGTGTGTGTGTGTGTGTGTGTGTGTGCGCGTTGTGACAGCAGGTGGAAGTGTCCACACCTGTGAATGCCATACAGACATAATTTTCCTTGCCCAGAGAGAATAATGACATTTGGTTAGTTTAAATTAAGCCTGATTAGCAAGGCTCAAGCCAAAGTGAGTTGGGTCACTGCTGTGCGTCTCTCAGCGCCAGGCCGGTTCAGCGCTCAGATGGTCAGCGCCAGGTCGGTTCAGCGCTCAGATGGTCAGCGCCAGGCCGGTTCAGCGTTCAGATGGTCAGCGCCAGGTCGGTTCAGCCCTCAGATGGTCAGCGCCAGGCCGGTTCAGCCTCGTTAGAGCCAGCGTGTCGGCCTCATGTATGATTCACAAAACCCAAGAAAGAGGCCAAGGAAGGAGCCTCTCTGAGGAGAGGCTGGTCTGCTAACGGACACGCTGACCCCCCCCTCCACCCCCCGCACCCACCTCAGTCCTCCACACCTCTATGTCTCTATCTCTGTCTCTCTATCTCTGTCTCTCTCTCTCTGTCTCTCTCTCTGTCTCCATCTCTCTGTCTCTCTCCCTCTGTCTCTCTCCCTCTGTCTCTCTCTCTCTCTGTCTCTCTCCCTCTGTCTCTCTCTCTGTCTCTCTCCCTCTGTCTCTCTCTGTGTCTCTCTCTGTCTCTCTCTCTCTCTCTGTCTCTCTCTCACTGTCTCTATCTCACTGTCTCTCTCTCTGTCTCTCTCCCTCTGTCTCTGTCCCTCTGTCTCTCTCTCTGTCTCTCTCTCACTGTCTCTCCCTCTGTCTCTCTCTCTCTGTTTCTCTCCCTCTATCTCTCTCCCTCTGTCTCTCTCTGTCTCTCTCTCTGTCTCTCTCTCACTGTCTCTCTCTCTGTCTCTCTCTCACTCTGCATCTGTCTGTCTCTCCTCTCTCTCTCACACAAACACACACACGCACACTCGCACGCACACTCTCTCTTTCTCGCTCTCTCCCTCACACACACACACACTCTCACTCGCTTGCTTACTCACTCACTCACTTATTTTCTTGTTCACTCACTTTCCTAACCCTGTACCACTGAGTTTGCTAGCTGCTCTTTGCTACTTGTGAAGAATGCATCTTGTTACTGAGATGAGTCATACTTCCTCTGGCCTGTGCTTCTCCCTCAGGCTGGATGAATGGGAGGGAGGGAGGGGAGAAGGGGGTGGGGCTCTGCCGCTGGCGGGTAATCTAATCAAGGAAGTGACTGGCAATAGGGCGGGAGGTATGCCAATCAATGCTGTGCAGAGCCTGGGCCCAGGTGACTGATTGGCTGACTGGCTGACTGACTAGCTGACTGACTGACTGACTGACTGACTGGCTGACTGACTGACTAGCTGATGGACTGACTGGCTGGCTTGCTGACTGATGGACTAGCTGACAGGATAGCTGACTGTTCGTCTGCTAGGCTGAGTCATATGTCCCGTGGTGAACTAGAGGTCTGGAGTCCCAGCCCCTGCACTGACCCCTGGAACTGACCCTAGCACTGACCCACCCAGCCCCAGCTCCCAACCCCAGCTCCAACTAGGGCTGCACGATTATGACGGAAGATAATAATTGCGATTATTTGCTTCAAAATGGTAATTGCGATTAATAATTGCGATTAATATTTAATATATAATATTAATTTATAATAACCAAAATGCTCCCAAATCACGGACGTTGATCCCTTTCTTGCTACTAACTCACTGACCTCGTTTTCGCTCATTTTTTCACTACTCACGGCTGCAGGTACTCTTGTGACGCTTGTCTTGACCTACTGCTATCTGTCTTCTCAGTGAAATTGTTGTGCACAGCGCACTCAGCGGGAACACGTGATTGGTCAGACAGCATAAGCGCCTGTGATTCGTCCGTGTAGTCCTAGCACACTCAATTCAAAGCAAAATTATTAATTACATTAATTGCGGCCTTTTGCGATTAGTTAATTGCGGAGGTAATAATCGCGATTTCGATTAATTCACGATTAATTGTGCAGCCCTAGCTCCAGCTCCTAACCCTAGCTCCAACCCTAGCTCCAGCTCCTAACCCTAGCTCCAACCCTAGCTCCAGCTCCTAACCCTAGCTCCAATCCCAGCCCCAGCTCCTAACCTTAGCTCCAACGCTAGCTCCAGCTCCCAACCCCAACCCTAGCCCCAGCTCCCAACCCCAGCTCCCAACCCTAGCTCCAACCCTAGCTCCAGCTCCTAACCCTAGCTCCAGCTCCTAACCCTAGCTCCAACGCTAGCTCCAGCTCCCAACCCTAGCTCCAGCTCTGGAGAGGCACCTTGTGGCATTTGAAGATAGTGACTGTGTCTGAAGGAATGTGGTGTGTGGTGTGATAGTATTTTAGACTTGTCTAGTCCAAAGATTTACCAAGATACGTTCAAAAGGTTGAGTCTGGTTTATTGAATGAAATCAAATACTTGCGCAAGGACTTCCTGAACAACGCAAACAAAGGTGGTTTGTCAGAGAAGTGAAGTCAGTCACTTCTGGCCTGGCTTATATTCAGTCAGAACACAGGTAAGTCTTTCTAGGATTTCATTGGCTGAGTTGTCTATGCGTCATCGTGAGGGGACGGATATCACACAGTGAAAGGAAGGAATGTGGGATGAAACTCGCTTTGAATAGAGACAAAGGTCTGAGTCAGGGCAGGAAGGTGGCCTTTCTGACTTGGACAAAAGAGCGAGGCAGAGCTATGCAGAGTGTGTTTACAATATCAAAAGGGGGGAGAGTTGGTGTTTTACATTAGACTGAAACTGGGGGGTTTAAGGTGTGGTTTAAGGTGTTTGGATGTAAATTCCTGGACAATCCCTCATTTGTGCCTGAACAGGCACACAAAAAAAAAAGATAAAATGGTTACCAGTGTAAGAGGGGCAAAAAACCTCTTGGTCAATTTAGAGGAAAAACCCAAACTTATTTATCAACTCATGTTTCAATCATTGCAACTCTTGTAAACAAATATGATATTTTTCAGATTATTTCAAAGTTCATTCACTCTTGTGAGGAGGTGACCGGCAAGGTCAGTCTCCGATTGCTCATCAGAGGAGAGGAGAGTGTGGCGGTGACTGTCAAGGTCACTCTTGTTCACAGTGTATCCCAACAGTCATTTAGGTGGCACTTCTCTTTTGGGCAATAGAATGTCATTGGGGAATGCAAGGCGTCTTCTCTTCTAGTTCGCAACTTCAATGTCGCGTTGTTTGAAATCAGTTATGTTCAATGTTAGTGTGTGCAGGTGTGTGTGCGTGTGTGGTGCATCTTGTGAGGAGGTGACCAGCAAGGTCATTTTTCCTCCGATTCCTCGTCAGAGGAGAGGACAGTGTGATGGCCCATGGTTTTGGCCTCTGAGCCCTCTGGTTCAGCTGCATTCTGATCTCCTGGTGTTTGCGATCCCCTGGTGGACCGTTCTCTGCTGCTTGGACCCGTCGGCAATGGCTTGCATGGGTCCAACGAAGTCCTTTCAGATCGCTGTCTGCGTGATGAGTAGAAACTGGTACGGCCCGAGCCACCTCGGCGAGTTCCAGCTCCTTCGTCTGTGGTCGTGGACCAGGACCCAATCCCCAGGAGAGATGTGATGCAGGAACCCCTCCTTAGCCTCAGGAAATGGCGGTCCTCACTCTGTTGGAGACATCTGTTAACATCCTCCACCACCCCTGTTTTTGAAACATGATCTGGCCCGTGGGCTAGTTTGAAAGCATAATGAAAACATGAACGAGGTAGTACAGGTTTGTCATTAGGCCCTAGATACAGGTTAGTTTGGTGGTGGAAATGTGCACTTAGTCCTTCATTTCTTTTTCTCCGCAGGTGGAGCAGATGCTTGTAGGTCAGAAATGTAGGCTCTTGAACTGAACCCGGTCCATCCCTGTACTGCTCCACGTAGGGCCGGCCCGGGTCGTGCTGCTGGAGGGCTCACCTCGGCGCTCCCGCCTCCAGCACAGGCTGATGAAGTGCTCCGTCTGTGGATCCACAGATGAGAGAGACAAACAGAGACAAAACAGAGCAAAAGAGAGTCCTCTGGTCTGGTCTCCCTGTTCCCTTCTTTGGTCAGGAACGGTTATTCAACAGTCTATAGGAGATACTCAGAAACATGGTTAAGCGCAAGCTCCTGCTTTGGGGAAAAAATTTTGTTATTCTGTCAGGAAAACTTAAACAGGGTGACTGTTCAAGTGTCATTTAGAGCCAGTCTGCAGTAGCCTACAGTGACATCAGGGGCAGTGTTAGAATGACTTCAACACGCTTAGTCCCCAGTCATGATCAAGGCAATTGGATTTGGCTCTAGCAGTTCTCTTGCGATTTTATGAAAATAAAATACGCTATATTCTCGTCTCAACAAAACAACACCCCCTAAGGGTGAAAGCAAAAATTCCCTGAAGTCAGGATAAAAATAGAGATGGGTCAAAGAAAATGACACTAAAATGAACTGGCTTCATTTACAATTAACTAATCAAAATACTCCATCAAAGCTTCATTTGTATAGCTAAAATTTGTATATCTAAAACCTCCCTCTTCTGCATTTGAGGACAGAGTATTTGGGCACTGCTCCTGTTTCATACTTATCTGTCGCTCACAGTGAGTTGGTGACATGGCGTTGGTCTGCATCTCACGAACCCCAGATCGCCCATCTGTAGGGAAACAGGCCAGTAACCTCCGGTGTACGTGCCCGTCTCCTGGTTCGGCATTCACCCATCACTCCCGGAACGACAGTTGTCTGTAAAATACCACTCAGAAAAAACACTCAGGCCCGATGAATGTGCCTCAAACTATAAACATGAGATATTTAACATACTCATTTAAAAAATATATATAATTGGGTTATGAGATGGTGCATTCAGATTAAGACACTAGCAACCCTTATCTATTCCCCCCACTATTATGCACAAACCTTATGTCTTAAGCTACATATCAGAAAGAGAGACAAAACAAACAGTTAAACAGACCAACAGCAGGTTCCAAGCAGTCCCCAGGAAGGCATGATCCAGGCTCCTCAAAGACCTGCCGCCCAGGGTCCATAGCACCTGAAAATTAAGACTCAAAACACAGACTGGGTTCAATAGCAGAGGAGAAGGCCTAATGCCAGCTCCTCAAAAAACACATTATCATTATATGAATGAAAATTCATACAGTAGAAATGCATAAAACGAACAGCTTATGGCCATTCATTGACTATTGAAACAAAACTCCTGAATCAAACACCTATTCAACCCTGTCAGACTTTTGAGTTCGCTCTACATCTATTTTATCCTGTTTATTTCACTTAAAAATTAAAACTCTCTATCTTGGCTAGTTTAAAATCACCCTTATGGGTTGTTCAAGGGAAGTCCAGCAGGTGGCGCTCGACCCCAAATTTGAGGCTCTTCCTTTTCATTCAGCTTGCGGTAACTGTGACACCGTTCAATCCAGTGGCCATACTGACCACAATGGAAGCATGAATCATCTCTATCTTCACTTCGATTATACCTTTTTCCTCGCCTAACCCTACCAGAACGCTTCCTATTGTTTCTCTGTCGCCACTGTGGTCGTTGTTGGTTCCGCCTCGCACCAGCAGTCTGATTGTCCAGCTGTTGTAACTGAGCAGCTTGTAATCTGGCTGCACCTAGCTTCATTTCTTTCAACTCCCTCTCTTCAATGTGATCACGAAGACGCTCCGCATAGCGGAAATGATTAACAACTTCTTCGAGAGAAGTCGATTCCCAGGTGTGGCACATCAACCTAACTTGGTCGGACAAAGAGGAGAGAGAGTTATTCATCAATTGTTGTTTCAAAATCTTTTTATAATCGGCGTTCGCTTTGTCCATGCCACTGTGTGCTGCGAAAACTGATTCTAGTCGTTCCCAAAATATTTCGAACTGTTGATCGGAATTTTGTTTGCAATATGTGATACGGTCCCAATCCATCTTTTTAGGGAATCGAGTTTTGATTCTGTTCAACAGCGCAGTGTTTTGGTCAGAAAAATCGGCATGATTAAAAGGCAATGCAATGTCAAACGGATGTTTCACATCCACCCATTTTAGCCCAAGGCACTGTCTCATGATCATGGCGATTTCCTCTGCGTGAGGCTCATACATACGAACTAAACTGTTAAAAAGATTTTCAAACTCGTCAATGTCTTTGGTTGGATCGGGCAAGGTTTTAGCTATTTCACGTAGTTCATCAGAGCGCCAGGGTCTATAAACCGTAATCTCTGGAGTCCAGGCCGCATAACCAGCTGCATAATTTATTTGTGAAGGGCGAGGAACAGGGTTTGGGCAGCGTATCAGAGGCGCGTGTATTTGCGGTCCCTCCAGACTATCTCTAGCCATTTGCAGTTGTTCCAAATTAACCTTAGCCTCAGATATAGCTCTAGCCAAATCTTCCTTATACCTCGTAGAAAGGGGCGAAATGAGAGAAGGGGCGTGGCTAATGGCGGGAGCATGAAAAGGGGAAAGAACAGCCTGGTTGGGTGTGAGCACGGAGCAACGAGTCGAGGGGGGATCTAATTTTAAATCAGAGTTATTCTGCTGGGGAAATGGCGGAGAGACTGTTTGCTGAATCTCCTTATCTTTCCTTCCTGACCCAAAAACCCGCTCTCGTGCTACTCTCTCCCAAATCTTAAAAACAGACCAGTCTACAGAATTAACAGGCTTTTCCCTTAACCTAGACATCTCAACCACCTGTAGCTGAGCCCGAATCTTAGCTAAAAATTTAACACTAAATGTCAGATATGGATGTAAGAAATCGAAAATGCTTTAGCACATAACGAAAATCTGCCAACAAACGCTCGCAGAATAATGCTTCAGCGCAACAATCTCCTCAGGCTAGCAGTAGAATCCTGTGACCTCCTCTAGCCCTATGTTATTAGCCGGGGTTACAGGGACACCTAGTGGTGATCCCAAAATGTTGCATGTATGACCCGGATGTGGTCTTTGGTTGTGCGCGGGGAAATTTAAAGAAACAAATCCCAAATAATCATGACGCAGCCTAAAAACCCCAAAACAGCAACGAAAAGAAACCTTATGGTTAACTCACGGCGGGAAAGAATACAATTTCGAAGAAACAAACATTAAGACACATTAAAATTCGCTTAGTACTCACCCAGTCAGGAATCTCTTTGTTCTCCCTCTGGCTCAAGGCGGATCACCGGGAGTTGTTTTCCTTATCTCCTAGGCAACCAGCTAGCTAGCCTACTGGGAATCTAGCAGAAATGTAACAGTCTAAAAAGGGTACAAAACAATACTTTACCTGGATCCATGGCGCGCGTAACAAACATACAATCAAGAGCCGAGGCTCAAAAATGCAATCAAAAATCCCACTGAGCCGGCGAAAAATAGCGCTTAGACAAACATAAAGACAACACAACCCCGTTCGGGGACAAAAACAGACACTCCGGAGGTTAGCTGGTAATCGCACTCACTGCGAACTTCAACCCATTTGGAAATCGCACTCACTGCGAACTTCAACTCATTTGGAAATCGCACTCACTGCGAACTTCAACCCTGTGGGAATCGCACTATCTGCGAACTTCACTCTGTGGAAATCGCACTATCTGCGAACTTCAACCCAAAACGTTATCCTAGAAGTGCACTCTCACTTCTTAACTACAGCCGAGCCGACAAACAATCTAAACTGTAGTCTACATCAACTGTAAGGGAGCGAGTCCCAAACCCAAAATTGCACCTCTTCTGAAGAGAACCCCCGGTAGCCTAAACAAGGACGAAGTCAAAACGACAATACGATATAAATATGTATATTGCTGTTCACATCTCCTTGGATAGTTACTTACTTAATACCCACGCTGGGGTTTCCTGTTTTCAACCAATCCAGACCAACACAACTGAACCAAATCAAGGCAAATACAACTCAGAACCACAAGAGGGTTCGTTTAAACGTACCTGTGAGCCTCAGGAATCCAGTGGCAGAACTGAGGAAATAATCTCGGCTAGCGCTCTGGCGCAAGAGAGAAAATTGATTTTCCAAGCCCATATGGACCGACACGTCTGTCGATCAGTCCTATCCACTGGAATCCCGGCAACACGCAGGTAGTCCTCCCAGATCATCCGCGTCGCCAAAACTGTGATAGTATTTTAGACTTGTCTAGTCCAAAGATTTACCAAGATACGTTCAAAAGGTTGAGTCTGGTTTATTGAATGAAATCAAATACTTGCGCAAGGACTTCCTGAACAACGCAAACAAAGGTGGTTTGTCAGAGAAGTGAAGTCAGTCACTTCTGGCCTGGCTTATATTCAGTCAGAACACAGGTAAGTCTTTCTAGGATTTCATTGGCTGAGTTGTCTATGCGTCATCGTGAGGGGACGGATATCACACAGTGAAAGGAAGGAATGTGGGATGAAACTCGCTTTGAATAGAGACAAAGGTCTGAGTCAGGGCAGGAAGGTGGCCTTTCTGACTTGGACAAAAGAGCGAGGCAGAGCTATGCAGAGTGTGTTTACAATATCAAAAGGGGGGAGAGTTGGTGTTTTACATTAGACTGAAACTGGGGGGTTTAAGGTGTGGTTTAAGGTGTTTGGATGTAAATTCCTGGACAGTGGACTGACTGGACGCTGTCTAGTGAGAGAAGGAGAAAAATGTACTAGAGCATGGACAGCATGTAGACCTACCGAAGACTGTACTGAACACACACACACACATGCACACACACCACACACACACACACACACACCCACACACGCCTCTGCGGTATAGTCAGACAGCTTGATTTTATGACCATGAGAGATTCCTTAGCGATAATCTAATGATTCACATCATACATTCATTACGCTCCTTATGGCTTGGTGCTAGGCTAGGCATCGGTGTGCAGTCTAATCGTACGGTCTTGTCATTGTCTGTGGGTTTATTACAGTAATCCTAGCAGGCTTTAAACCTGCGATGCTGTCCTTCCCCGTTCGTGATGCAGGCATTGTCGTCGGTGTCTGTCTTCCCCACGCACCTGCCCTGTCTGGTCCCACGCCAGCACCGTGACTCAGGAGACTGACTGACCTACTTCCAACAGTCTCCTGGCACTGGCTGAGGAGACACTGGGGTTTTTCTTATTGCTGTTTGTTTCTTTTAATAATTTGCCAGACAATACATTGGGTAAATATTAAAGGAACACGCCAACGTTTTGGGAAATTAGCTTATTTGCCATCCACCCCAGAGTCAGACAAGAAGATACAACGATGTAAACAAGAACGTTTTGGAGTTATTGGAAAGTGAATTGGAAAGTGTATTTGTCACTTTTGGGAGCTATAGGCTAGTTGACTTAAGCCACTTCCAGGGAATGATGCTAAGCTAGGATAACGAGGCAGGTCTCTATACTACTGCACACACAGAAAAGAGAAGGGTGTGTATCTGACTCTGACTTTGGCGCTCCGGGCCAGTGTAACAACTGGATGGGGAGCGCGTTACAAATGCAGTACCTATACCTATACCTATGACTCTGGGGTAGATGCCGAATAAGCTAATTTCCCAAAAAGTTGGTGTGTTCCTTTAAGTAATTTTTTTTGCTTGAAGCGAACGTGGGCCATGTTGTCAGTGTGGTGGTCTCCAGGCTAGTCGTCTCTGGGGGCGTTGTCTCTGGGGGCGTTGTCTCCGGGGGGTTGCCTTTCCTTTCGTTATCGTTATGCAATCTGCAAATATCTCTGCTGTGAATTCTCATTAACCAACATTGACTGAGTTTGATATTGGTGCATTCTCAGCTCGGTTCTAAAAACGTCAGCGTCTCTCAACTCATTTGAGTCACGTCAGAGTCTGTGATTGCATGCTTTTCTGTGTGATTGCATGCTTTTCTGTGTGACTGCATGCTTTTCCCTGCTCTTGATTCCAATTTACATGTGGCGTCAACCAGAGGGATGGGTTTCTGTCTCTCAAGACGGCTGCTGCTTCATGAGTTGAAGTTGACGCCGAAGGCTTTAAAAGTATAGTTTACTCTAAAACCCACATGCTAGGAAGCATCCGGTGAGAGGCTCTGTGGTTCTCGGGCCCCGGCTGTCACAGCGGATGACAGGTGGCCCCCCGCGGCTCCTCGGTGTGTTTTTGATGTGCGGGCCCTGGACTGACGCTGGGAGTGGAGGGACAGGATCAGGACGGTGGGGCTGGTTGAGCCGTCTCCCAGAAAGCCTTGTTAGCTGCACCTCTGAGGAGGGGGAAGAATGAGGGCGAGATCAAAGACACAGCTAGCCGTCAGATGAGCTGGGGGGGGTTTTGATCGGGGGGAAAACGATGCAGTTTTCACAACGCGGACAGTGTTTCAACTTTAATCGCTAATTGCTGTTTTTTCTGCGGCTCGTTGTCTCTCAGCAAAGCAGAAACGCGCTGTGTGGCTAAACGTCTCTGCAAGGCTTGGTGAGGCTTTGATACGTCTGTACTGTCGGCGGCCGACACATCCATCTTGACACGACTGGCCCTGCTTAGTCTGCCCCCCTAGACACCCCCAGGCACGGCCGCCCTATGGTGCGCGTGATCTCGTTTATTTGGCTTCCTCTAAATGACGAGTGACGCCCGCACTTCCCTCCCAGACCCTGTACTAAGACTTGGGAGACAGAGGGGTGTCTCTCTGAGGGGTTTTTCTCTTAGCCCTTTTCCACCAAAGTAACTGGTTCGTGAACCTGTTCGGTTCAGAATTCTTGGAACCTTGGTTCTATCTAGGGAACGGGACCACGTTTCGACCAGTTTTGAGCAGAACGGTTGTACGTCATTAGCTTGGAGATATAGGCATGTGTAAAGTTGTTTAGGTGGTGTGTCACAAAAGTGGCTTGCGTACTGTAGTCTACTTCATTATAATGATGATATGGTGATATGGTACGTTTATGGAACAGACTAATTAGAATGCCTGAGGACAGGTTAACAAAAAAAGTGTTCAACTGGGACC
This sequence comes from Borostomias antarcticus, assembly GCF_949987555.1. Classification (NCBI taxonomy): domain Eukaryota; kingdom Metazoa; phylum Chordata; class Actinopteri; order Stomiiformes; family Stomiidae; genus Borostomias; species Borostomias antarcticus. Next base: position 12,868,831 of record NC_140244.1, read on the forward strand.
TCAATCACAACTACCCGTGGGCTAGGGAAATGTTGTCTATTTTTTATCAAAGTGATTTTCACTATGTTTTCAGAAACAAACTACCATGTGATGTTTCTCAATTTAAAAATAAAATGTTTCTGATCTATAAGGAGAAATGGGCAGCCGATATTTGGCTCAAACCTAAACTCCGCACATATGCTCTTATTAAAGAGAACTACAGTTCTGAACCATATGTTTATTTGAATCTCACAAGAGCTAAACGGTCAGTTTGTGCACAACTGAGATCTGGGACCCTCCCTCTAGCAATAGAAACAGGCAGATTCAATGGAGTTCCAGAAGAAGACCGGTTGTGCTTATTATGTGATCTTGGTGAAATAGAAAGTGAAATCCATTTTATGTTTTATTGTCCTTTGTATGATGATCTGAGACAGGTATTGTTTGAAAAAATGTTCTGTGCTCATCCTGAAGCATTTTGGTTACAAGACGAATTTAGACTTGAATTATTCTTTAAAAAGGGAGTTTTTGTTGTTTCTCAATTCATTTGCAAAGCATGGGAGAGAAGACAAAATGCATTATTTGTGTAATGTCTGTGTTGTCTGGCTGTATGTTGAAATTGTCAATCTATTTGTTTTTGTTTTTTTCTTCTTTATGGTCGTGTCTCATAAGCCCATATGGGCTGGGCACCAAAAGTGGTGTGTGACACGGAAATAAAATAATCAATCAATCAATCAAAAAAAATAAATAATTGTAGTAGGTCGTCATCACACTATTGTTTTAGGGATTGTCAATTATATAATTTGTCAGTCAGTTGGATGGCTGGTTATTCAGATAGTTGGCACTTAGCATAGAGAGAATGACATCATTCACACTTGGGATCCTTATTCCCGGCGCACATTTACACATAGCTGAAGCGGTCGATTACCACTCTTATCATCAAGTAACGTGTTTACAGCAAATCTCGCAAATCTATAGACCACGCCCGTGATATCATCACGGTTCGCGGTGAAAAACCGACTATTTTTTGGTGCCGGTTCGGAACCAACTTTGGGGTTCCAGAACTCATTTATTTTGGTCAAAATGCTCGGAACCATTCAAAATTAGGTTCGCGAACCGGCACCAAACCGGTTCCTTCTTGGTGGAAAAGGGCTCTCTGAGGGGTGTCTCTCTGAGGGGTCTCTCTGAGGGGTCTCTCTCTGAGGGGTGTCTCTGAGGTGTCTCTCTGAGGGGTCTCTCTCTCTCTGAGGGGTGTCTCTGAGGGGTGTCTCTGAGGGGTGTCTCTGAGGTGTCTCTCTGAGGGGTCTCTCTCTCTCTGAGGGGTGTCTCTCTGAGGGGTGTCTCTCTGAGGGGTGTCTCTGAGGGGTGTCTCTGAGGGGTCTCTCTGAGGGGTCTCTCTCTCTCTGAGGGGTGTCTCTCTGAGGGGTGTCTCTCTGAGGGGTGTCTCTGAGGGGTGTCTCTGAGGTGTCTCTCTGAGGGGTCTCTCTCTCTCTGAGGGGTGTCTCTGAGGGGTGTCTCTGAGGGGTGTCTCTGAGGGGTCTCTCTGAGGGGTGTCTCTGAGGGGTGTCTCTGAGGGGTGTCTCTGAGGGGTGTCTCTGAGGGGTGTCTCTGAGGTGTCTCTGAGGGGTCTCTCTGAGGGGTGTCTCTCTGAGGTGTGTCTCTGAGGGGTCTCTCTGAGGGGTCTCTCTCTGAGGTGTGTCTCTGAGGGGTCTCTCTGAGGGGTCTCTCTCTGAGGGGTGTCTCTCTGAGGGGTGTCTCTGAGGGGTGTCTCTGAGGTGTCTCTCTGAGGGGTCTCTCTCTGAGGGGTGTCTCTCTGAGGGGTGTCTCTCTGAGGTGTGTCTCTGAGGGGTCTCTCTGAGGTGTCTCTCTGAGGGATCTCTCTGAGGGGTGTCTCTCTGAGGGGTGTCTCTCTGAGGGGTGTCTCTCTGAGGGGTGTCTCTCTGAGGGGTCTCTCTGAGGGGTCTCTCTGAGGGGTGTCTCTGAGGTGTGTCTCTGAGGGGTCTCTCTGAGGGGTGTCTCTCTGAGGGGTCTCTCTGAGGGGTGTCTCTCTGAGGGATCTCTCTGAGGGGTGTCTCTCTGAGGTGTCTCTGAGGGGTCTCTCTTTGGGGGGTATCTGCTCCCTGTGCTAACTGGCTACCTCGCTCACATAATGCATGTTTTGTATCCAGGGCTCTGGGCAGCTCAATCTAGTCTAATTGTCATGAATACAGTTGTGCTATATATCCTATAGTAATTCTATTGACTGTTGAGAGACTTAGAAGTAGTTTATCGTCTTTCTGATGGGAAACTCTAATGCCGGGCTCACACTACAGGATATTTAAAATCCTAACCGATTTCTCAATCGGGTGGCATCACGCAGATAAGGAGAATCTTAACAGACATTCTTCTTGTGAATCTCAAACATGCACATACAACAAAATGTCATCATTACACACTGCAGGATATTATTGTGCCTGAGGGAGCAACAAACCACCGCCTCGCTTGTAAAGTAGTGCGGTAGCAATCTAAATATCAAACGTGTGATATTATTGGCGCGGCCCCAATGGATCTGTGAGCCGATCGGGAGGTTTAAGATTGGATCCGATGGCCGAACATCGATAGGGACCAACATTCCAGACCAGATTTTTCCTCCGATTGTCAGAAGGGGTGAATCGGGGATAAATCGGTCCAAAAATCCTGTAGTGTGAGCCCGGCATAAGTCTGCACTTGCCTTTTTAGATTAATGGCTTAAATTTGTTCCTGAATTTGAGTTTTTCAAATGAAGGTGGGTGTGACCCTTTTCAAAGAGGAAGTAAATCTTACAATGGACAGAGAGAGAGTCATCTCTGAAGACTACTATGAAGAGAGAGATAGAGAGAGAAACGCAGATGGAGAGAGAGAGAGAGACGGAGATGGAGATGGAGAGAGAGAGACGGAGATAGAGAAAGAGAGAGAGAGACAAGCATGGACCCCTAGAATGTTTTCAGGTCTGGTGGTCCGTAGGAGGCCTGAGGGATTGGTGTGGTCTTCAGTCACAGCAGGCGGTCTGCAATTTATATTTGCCTTCAAATTTTTGTTTGCTCGATAAACAGTATTTGCAGCCTAACAGGTGCCAGTGCTCAATATAGCTTCCGCTCGCACTTTGCCCACACTGGATTAGAACTCAGGTCCTCTGACTTGGCAACACACACGTGACTACCTCTCATGAACACCGCTAACAGCTACGCCACCGAAAAGCTAGCGACTCAGTGGCTGGAGAGGTATTATACTGAGTGAATTTTAAACTCTTCATAGGGCTGTAACGATTATTACTCGTCAAACCGCGATTATTTTTTCTGACCGCGATTGTTTTTTGTATTTGTATTTTTTATTTTTTTTATAAAATAAAAATATGTTGCAGAGTTAATATGGTAGCAACCCTAGTTCAATGGAATTCTTCAACTTGTTGGTACTTTTCCTATACGTTCATAGCAAATAATGACAAGAGACACTGTATTAAAGAAGTAAAGAAGCACTGATGCATTGTCCACTTCATGTGCTTCATTGTATACTCCAAATTTTCTTAATTTTAATTTTTCAATGCTTTTTTTTTATTGAGGAGGATATATGTTCTATGTAAATGTTAACATTCATGATATTAAAGAGGCGTGGTTTTAAACCACAGGTTTACTTCATAGGCTGAGTACTGTTATAAGGCTAAAAATTAGTCAGAACCCGGAACCCACCCACCCTCACTCACTCACTCACTCACTCCCTCTGTGTCTGTCTGTCTTTCTCTTTCTCTCTCTCTCTCTCTCTCTCTCTCTCTCTCTCTCTCTCTCTCTCTCTCTCTCTCAAACACACACACTCTCACTCAAATCATGGGGACATGAGCATCAGTGCCAGGACCGGCCCGTGGCATAGGCGAAGTAGGCGGCCGCCTAGGGTGCCAGATCGGCAAGGGGCCCTAGTGGTGTGATTAGGGCTGTAGGATTGTATCGATACAACGATGCATCGCGGTACGTAGTCTCGCGATACTGTATCGATCTTTCAGCCCGGAGTATCGATACAGCCGGGCGCTGTAAAATTTATTTATTTATTTATTTTATTTTATTTTTTATTTAAATTTTTAAATCCAGTTTAAAAAGCATATTCTACAATATTAAGTTAACAAAGCATACATATAAATAATTTTGAAAAACCATGAATACTAAAATGTTGACAGTTTAAAAAGCATGGATATCAAATGTAAAATATTTATTAGCTAGCTCTCTGTCCAGTCATTGAGTTTGAGTTATCTATATAGTGCATTTGAGCCATTCAGTTTTCAGTCTTGAACACTTAAAATCTTTCAGTAAATGATGTGTGTATCGCAATACGTATCGTATCGTATTGTATCGTGACCTCTGTATCGTGATACGTATCGAATCGTGACCTGTGTATCGTGATGCGTATCGTATTGCGAAATCCAAGATGATATACAGCCCTAGGTGTGATGCGAGCCCCCCCCCCCCCCCGGTCAACAACTCTGACAATTATTGTAATAATCACAATTATTTTTCTGACAATTAATCGTTAAGCAAAATTCATAATCGTTACAGCCCTAACTCTTCATAGTAGTCTTCAGAGATTCACTCTCTCTGTCCGTTGTAAGATTTACTTCCCCTTGGAAAACACCCAACTTAATTGAATATATAATGCCAATTAGGGAACAAATCTTAAGTCTTAAATCTAAAAAGGCAAGTACAGACTTAGTTTCCCATAGGAAAGGCAACAAACTACTTCTAAGTCCCTCAACAGTCAATTTAAAACAATAGAATTACTACAGAATATTTAGCACATCTGTATCAGATAACAGTGAACCGGGCTGGATTGGAACGCAGGCCTGATGTGATGGTGACCAGTCTGTAGTATTCTCTCCTCTCTCCTCCTCTCTCCTATCTACTCTCCTGTACTCTAATCTACTATAATCTCATTTACTCTCCTGTACTCTAATCTAGTCTCCTCTACTCTATAATCTAATCTAATCTACTCTCCTCTAATCTAATCTACTTTCCTGTACTCTAATCTACTCTCCTGTACTCTAATCTACTCCTGTACTCTAATCTACTCTCCTCTAATATAATCTACTCTCCCCTAATATAATCTACTCTCATGTACTCTAATCTACTGTCCTCTTCTCTTATCTACTCTCCTCTAATATAATATACTCATGTACTCTAATCTACTGTCCTCTTCTCTAATCTACTCTCCTCTAGTCAACTCTGCTCTGCTACTCTGTATTCTACTGTGTTCTACTCTGCTCTGCTCTCTTCTCTTCCTACTCTACATGTCTACTCCTCTGTACACTACTGTGTTCTACTCTGCTCTGCTCTACTCTACTCTACTGTGCTCTACTCGTCTGTGCTCTGCTGTCCTGCTGTCCTCTGGCCTGCTCCTCAGCCCGTGAGTCATGTTTCATGCCACATGACGCGCCGCTTTCGCCAAGTGAGTCACTGCAGACAAAGCGTCTCATACGGAGCAGGCCAAGGGGGAACCAGGGAAGTTTATTTTCTTTTTTTAGCCAAAGTAGTCACATTCTTTCTTTAATTGAGCAATAGTGCCTATGCATTCTGAAAATGTGCATACCAGTGATAATTTGTAGAGCATTGTCATCAGCCTGCCAGGGACGGACAATGATGGGAGCCTTTCAGTGAACTGCTTAGAGGTATGCATTCTTTTTTTTCCAGCAGATAGCTTAACATTTCATACTTTTGTATGAAATACGGGTATCTGGACAGTGTTTTTCACTGGTGATTTTGATGCTGTTGTCATGTATAGGCCTATCCTACCTGACTGAGCCTGGATCCCTTCTTAACAGACTGCAGTCCCACTTCTTATTCAGACCCGGTATCTGCCAGGCTGTTTAACATAAGAACCTGCTAATAAGAAGACGCCTCCTAACCCTTATAAATATCTGACCATATTAAACAAAGGGGGTGACTGCGCTCAGGCTTGCAGCCACGGCAGAGCGGTTGACTTCCTCCTGCGGCTTGCTCTGCGTCTGCAGTGAAAGTGAGTGGCTCAGTGATGGCACCCCTCTTTCCTGGATCTGCTCTACAGACAGGGGGGGTGGAGACAGGGAGAGAGACAGACAGAGAGAGAGAGAGAGAGATGGAGGAGAGAGAGGACCCAGGAGAGCTGTGTGGAGTTTTATTGAGCCATACAGCTCTGTGTGCCCTTGACCAGTGCATGCTTTCTCATGTCGTAAAGCTGTAATGACTGTCTCATGGGGAGGGGGGGGGCTAAGGAACACTGATGAGGAACGATGGTTCTCTGTCTATGGTTTCGCCCAGCCCACAGAGACTGATGGAACTCCAGGTATAACCCTCCGATACTGTGTATAACAAGGTGTTATAATAAGGTATAACCCTCCGATACTATGTATAACAAGGTGTTATAATACGGTATAACCCTCCTATACTGTGTATAACAAGGTGTTATAATAAGGTATAACCCTCCTATACTGTGTATAACAAGGTGTTATAATAAGGTATAACCCTCCTATACTGTGTATAACAAGGTGTTATAATAAGGTATAACCCTCTTATACTGTGTATAACAAGGTGTTATAATAAGGTTTAACCCTCCTATACTGTGTATAACAAGGTTATAATAAGGTATAACCCTCCTATACTGTGTATAACAAGGTTATAATAAGGTATAACCCTCTTATACTGTGTATAACAAGGTGTTATATAATAAGGTATAACCCTCCTATACTGTGTATAACAAGGTTATAATAAGGTATAACCCTCCTATACTGTGTATAACAAGGTGTTATAATAAGGTATAACCCTCCTATACGGTGTATAACAAGGTGTTATAATATTTATTTATAGCCTTTATTTAACCAGGTGAAAGCCCATTTAGACACTGGGTCTCTTTTTCAAGGGTGACCTGGCCAAGAAAGCAGCAGTCAGTCATAAAAACAGTAATACAACATATAGTTCAATAAACACAATTAACACTTCAATACATCAATACAGCAGACCCAGCCTAACAGAAACAAACAAAAGGCATCAACAACAGCAGAACCAGCATACAAAACATTTACACCCCTCCTTAGCAGAGCCCTGAGCAAGACTTTTAAACTCCCCAAGGGGCACTAGAATATCAAGGCCAAGGGAACTAGTAGCTTGTTCCATGCCTCTGGAGCCCAGGAGGAAAAGGCAGACTTGCTGAGATCCTTAAAGGCTCTGGGTGCTTTAAGCTGCAACCACCTAGTGGATCATATCTGATATTTGCTACCAGTAAAAGAAAGCAGGCTATTGAGGTACAGTAGAGGGGGAGTTTCCCGATGAGGCCTTTGTACACAAATAGAAGTAAATGAAGCTGTCTGCGCATTAAAAGAGAGGATCAGCCCACCAACTGATACAAGGTACAATGCTGAGTGAGTGATTTCACGTTTGTGATAAAACGTTGAAAGGCATTATGAACAGTTTCTTTAGCACAGTAGAGGTTTAGCATGTACAAAATATCTCCATAGTCAATCACTGATTTAAAAAAAAAAAGTGGCTTGAACTTATTTCTTTCTAACTTCCTTTGGGAAGCAAGCCTTATTTCGGAAATAAAAACACAGTATTGGTTTAAGATTCTTAATAAGATTCTTAAAGGAAAATGCTCGTTTTTGACAACCTGGACCTTATTTACGACATATTATAAGAAGTTTGACTCACCGAGATCACTTTTGTGTTGTTCGGAGGCCTGTAGAAGAAATTTAAAATCCAGCGCGAGCCAAGTATATCCATGTAATGACGGTGATCGGGGCACCGAGAATGCAGTTTCTAAAAATGTATTTTCTCTGCGCTACGATCGTAGTTGGTGCCGAGAATATTGTCGTCGTCATTCGTCAGCAACAATCCGATCGTAGCGCAGAGAATGTGAGGGAGAATAGCCAGTCTGCGCGCTGGCCTGTGCGCATGCGTGCTGGAGCAAGTGGGGGAGAGGCGTGTAAAGATCATATTACAGAGGCTAAAGACCCCGTGTTTGAAAACCAAAACAACAATGGCTGGCGTTGAGGAATCTCTACTGTAGATTCATCCAATCTGTTTGATGAAAACAACCGTTTAGCGGCCGAAAATGGATTTTGAGAAACTGCATTCTCAGTGCCCCGTCCGACGTTATTACATGGATATACTGGCTCGCGCTGGATTTTAAATTTCTTCTACAGGCCTCCGAACAACACAAAAGTGATCTCGGTGAGTCAAACTTCTTATAATATGTCGTAAATAAGGTCCAGGTTGTCAAAAACGAGCATTTTCCTTTAATATGAACAGTATAAGACAGTTTGTCATCCAACCAAATACCAAGGTATTTATAAGAGGAGAGTTTCTCAATGGGTTGCCCATAGCTGTCAGAACACTAACCTCTGGCTGAGAGCGAGCTCTGGTGAATGTCAGGAACTTGGTGTTTTGAGCATTCAAGACTCATTTTAAACCATAAGGACTGCAGTGACTGAAAGGCAGTCTGGAGCTCTTCAACAGCTTGAACCAGAGAGGCAGCAGTTGCATAAACGACTATCATCTGCATACAGATGCAGCTTGGCTTGTTTGCATCCCATTTCCCAGGTCATTTAGAAAGATACTGAAAAACACTGGAGCTAAAACCCAACCCTGGGGCACACCTCTAGTAATCTCAAGCAAGCTAGACTTGTGGCTCTCAGTATAGACACACTATGTTCTATCAGCAAGATAACTTCTAAACCAGTTTACCGCCCCATCACTGAGACCAATGTTACTGAGTCTGGCCAACACCAGCTTGTGGTCGACTGAATCAAATGCCTTCGATAAATCAACAAACAAGGCGGCACAGCTTTTTATTTGTCAAGTGCATTGATGATGTCATTTGTCACTGTCACGGCTGTATAGTGCCTGTGTCCTGATCTGAACTCAGACCGAACCTCACTCAGTATGTTGTTTTCAGTTAAGAAGTTCTTTAACAGAGTTCACAAGGGATTCAAGAACTTTAGCCGGGATAGGTATCTTAGAAATGGGACGATAGTTGTTTATATCTGAGGGGTCTCCACCCTTTAACAGAGGGAGGACATTTCCAGATTTCCAAACTTTGGGGACAGTATTGGAAAGGAGACTTAGATTGAAGATGTGGGCCACCAGCTCAGCAATAACACCAGCAGCTGTCTTTAAAAGGGATCCAGATTATCTGTCTTTAAAAGGTAGGGATCCAGATTATCTGTCTTTAAAAGGGATCCAGATTATCTGCTCTGAACTTTTTGTGGTTAATGTCTTTTAGAGCTTTAAAAACATCTTGGTAAGAGACAGGCTCTAAGTTAAACGTGTTTCTATGGGGGGCTGCGATAGAGCTCTCTGTAGCAGAATTCCCACATTGGGCTTGAACCCCACCACTATCAAGACTGAACCAGCAGACATGAAGTGCTTGTTAAAAATCCCAACATTATCAATAAATCAATCAAAGCTTCATTAGAGGTAAGACAATGCGCTTTACAGAGAACAAGCGAGATGGGCATACGACCCACCTCTACATATTCCAGAGGGAAGCAAAAAACAGCATCACCCAGGGACCAGAAAAGTGAGCTGTAAAAATTCTTCCCTGACCCCTCCCAACGAGATGATCGAGCAAGCTCCAGGAGTATGTTTGTCCAACGGCTAAGAACATTTATAAAGCAATAAATTACATAAAATTACATTTTCAGAGCAAAAAGGGCTAAAAACATAGGAGAGACATGGCAAACACTGGTGTATGTCTGTGTGTGTGTGAATGTGCCTGGGTCCAGATAGAGGCAGGCAATATCATCTTTATCCTTTACTACATGAGCATCCATAAATATATGATCAGGAAGGCCAGAGGTAATCTTGGAGCCTGATAATGACTTAATTTGTTTCCAGAACTTGGAGGGGTTGCTGAGGTTCCCAGTTACAGCTACCCAATAGAAATCTGATTTTGACCTCCTAATTAACCCAGTACACTTATTTCTGTGGGTTCGGAAATAGGTCCAATCAGCAGGTGCGTTTGTGCCCAAGAGATATTTTTCTGTCCTAGTAAATTAGCTAAATTATTTGAAAACCAGGGATTGTCCCTCCTGTTGATTCTAAGCTTCATTACAGGGGCATGCTTATCACAATTAGACACCAAATTAACTTGAAAGTAATCCAAAGCAGTATCAACATCAGGAATCATATGGACTCTGTCAATACTATGATACAGACCATGGAAGAATGCCTGCTCATCAAAATGCTTAAACTCTCTTTTAAAAATGTAACAGGGTTTGGCTTTGATTCATTTTGTATTTAGACAAGCAATAGCACAATGATCACTGACGTCATTACAAAATATCCCAGTGGCTGTGTATTTATGCAGTGCATTCATCAAGATGATATCCAAAAGTGTTGGATTTTATCTCATCTCTGGGATTTGGTCTTGTTGGCGCATTCATTAAGTGTACAATATTTAAAGAGTTGCACAGTTCTTTAAAAGGGTCAGATACAGATGAAAATCCCAGTTAAGGTCTTTTAAGAGTACGAATTCAGTCATTTATCTGTTAGCGTTTGTGCAGTAAATCAGAGAGAGGTGAGAGCGCCTCCCACAGCAGAGGGGGGTCTGTAAGAGCCAACTATGGTGATGTGCATATCCTTTCAGACATTCACTTCAACAGCGAGTACCTCAGTGTTAAGCTTTGGTATTCGAAAATGTTACAGCAGTGTTAAACTTGGACTTCACATATATAGCAACCACTCCTCTACTCACACGATCAGCCCTGAATACATTATAGCCATCAATAATGATTGAGTCATTTGACACAGAGCGTTTAAAGCCAAGTTTCAGACACTACAAAGACATCTGTGTTGACGTCTGTGTTGTAATTGCCCATAATCTGATCGTGTCAAGATCATATCTTTGGTAGAAGGCTTCTGACATTAATGTGCACCAGACGAAGACCTGTTCTATTTTTAAGATCAGAAGGGGTCGGTAGACAGCATAGTATCAACCAGTCCAGGGTTTGGGCGAACATTTCCAGAGATCAACAATAAAAGCGTAACAATGCATCTCAATTTCCCAATGCGCGGGGATTTGGCGAGTCAAACATCGGTACCATTGTCTATTGAGCCAAGGTCCAATGACACAACGAATAAGTAATTTAAAAGTGTGAGATTTTGCAAGTATGCCAACATGCGCAAATCTACTTCAGTACATGAGAGGTACAATTTAGATTGCAGCGAGAGACCAATTTCGTGATGGTATTGGGATGATGATCTTGTTGGAATGTTTGCAAATGACAATGGTATACTCACCCACTGCCCACTTGGTCCATTTAATCCAGTATGGCATTGTAGAAATAACTGGATTTCTGTTAGTGATAGACTATTTTACAGAAGCACAGCGCAGTCAGGCTGCCAAAGCCAGTGGGCCGTGGTTGCCAGATCTGCACTCAACGACCAGTAGATCAGAGTCTCTTTGTAGAAAGCCCTCAATGGTCCGGGTCCACGGGTTCGCTCACACCTTAGAAAGAGTTAGAAACTCGACCGTGGGTCTCCTTTGATGAGGTGATTTATGGCAGGCCTACGGTGTGACAATCCCAGGTTCTTCAAATCTGGCAACCGAGTCGCCGCTCGGGGGTAGACGCTCCAGGCAGGCCCAGCTCAGATGAATGTGAGGGCTCAGGTGTATAACTCCAGCCCAAAGTGGAGGGGGCTCTACTCAGTCCAAATTTTGCTCAATAGGTGTCCAAACAATTTGTCCAAACACATGAGACAGAGCTTAGCTGTGAATTCTAGTGGGTAAATATAAGATCCACATTCAAATAAAAATGTTTGTTTCTGTAGGGTGGATCCTTTAGAAACATATAACACTTAAAGGGGTCCACGTTTGCAAAACTAACTTTTTAATTGTTTTTGCATGTACATTTGAGTCTCTGATGGGGCTACTAACACACAAAGTATGAAGTGAAACAACCCAGTCATTTTGTTGTGGTCAGCCGAAATTAAACATTTGAAAAAATGTCAGTCCCTGCAAGCCATTCAAATCTCCTATGTCACTCTACGTCACGTTCGGGGACCCCACTAGCTAGCAAAATGTCTTCGCACGGAAAAATCTCCGTTCTTGGATGTACTAAGCAGCAAAGATCAGCTGAATCCCAATCTGAGTGCGCAAACCGCACTTGCGGCCCCTCGCACTTGTGGCCTGAGGCCTGAGCACTTAATTGACGTCAGCTGGAAGGGCCAGAGGGTGCAGGGCCGTGAATTAAATGGGACAGCACTCCCAGTTTCGCTCAATGCCCCTCCCACTTCGTCTTCATTGGCTGCCGCGTTCCTCCGACGCAGAGGCTGCTCTGACGCTCCCTTCAGCTCTGCAAATTGACCGATTGACGTCTGTTTTAATTTTATAATAATTAAAAAATTTGGTTGGGTGGGATATGTTTGCAGCATGTGGATTTCAAGATAAATGTTGTGTTATCTGCAAATGTCATCATTTATGTGTGATGCACTCGGATCATGACTCGGATGCACTCAAGCACTATGTCACATGAGACGCGGTGGGCTGTGGGTATTTTCTGCTCCTAAGTCCGTGAAATTGCGGACTTTCGGTAAGTGCGGTTACAGTGCGCAAAATGGCGGCGTGGCGCACTTGTGGACCTAGCAATTCCGTTTTGGAACTACCCTGAGCCCTTGTGGACTTAGCGGGAACGCGCATGTAAGGCCACAAGGCCGCGAGGGCTCTGCACTTTCGCCTAAGTGCGCGATTTGGGATTCAGCTATCGTCTCCCAAGCTCAAAGGATAGCAGAGCCGAGTGGATACATTTTATTTTTAATGGCAACGTTCCCGCTGAAATTGGCAGTGTGTGCTAGCCATTTTTTCCCCGATTGCTTTTCAATGCAATTGCAACCTGGGTCAGTACAATGCAGGATTTTCAGATAAACTCTGAATGATCAAGCAATACCAACTGTCCATGGAAATTATGCAGAAACTGTAAGTAATTATGCTGTGTGTTTGTTTGCATATAGTACTAACGCTAGCTAGCTAACACAAACAAACTCCCCTTTTGCCTCAACCCGGATGCTCGCCTCATATGTTAGAGTAACGTTAGTGGAATGAAATTGGTAGACTTCTAGTTCATCGAGCGGTTTTTAAAAATGATCAAATGTTAAGAAGTGGACATCATTGGATTCCTCTCGGCCTACAGAATCTAGCTTTTATTGTTTGTAGTCAAATGGTGTCATATAGCCTGGTGGTGTCTAGCTAGCGAATGTAGCTAGAGATAACAGCATGCAACAGTGGCGATAATAACATGGGCTCTAACGCTATCATGTTTAGTCAGGGAGAGATTTGATTTTTAACAAACCTTTAATTAACATTATTCAACAACTCACATGCTCATTGATGCCATAAACCACATACAATCACACCAACAAAAAATAAATCACATACCCTTACAAATAAAAAACCTATGCAAAGATAGTATTAAAACCCAGCCCCCCCTCAATAACCGAACAAATCACTTCATTAAAACACCACTGCAACACAAACTCGTCCACATTGCTCATCAAGGAGAAAAACCTAAAATCAACCCGGACTCTCGCTTTTACCAGAGCAATAAACAACGAGAGTAAGTCTTGCTCCCGACCCCCTTCAATTTTGCATTTCCTTTCTCTTGTAAATAGACAACTTTGCTTGCCCCACCACGAAATTCAACAGTTGCCACTTGGCCATTCCGGTACCCAGCCCCAAAAATAAACCCCCTCTCTGCCCAAGTCTCCTCACAGTGCAAGAAAAAACGTTTTAAGGGCGTCTACCAGCACCCCCAATCTTTCACACTCAATGTAACAATGAAAAATTGTCTCTGGAGACTGACAGAAAGGACATTCACTGGAGACAGCCGAATTGATTCTGGACAGAAAACTGTTAATGGCCAGCGCCCCCTGCAAGATTCTCCACTGCAGGCCGCCTGTCCTCTTGCTCAGCGGACCCTTGTACAGGACCCTCCACACCGGCTTGCACTCGTTCGCCACATGGAATTTTGCTCTCCATACTGTGTCCTGTCTCTCATTCAGCCCACCTTTATTCAAAGCAACAACACAGCACTTGTACAGCATTTTTCCAGTCAACACATACAGATCCATTTCAGCAGGCGACCTAGTGTTCAACAAAGGTCCTGTGCAGCCAGTCAAGTCTATCTCCAGACCCAACTCAGGGAAAGGGTCCCCGTTTTCAGGAACCTCCAGTCCTGTGGCGGACTCCGTCAACATGCTCAGTTCATCAGAAGTGAGTCTGCTCAGCCACGCACTCAGAATAGTCTTAGTAAGCCGATGCGACCGCAACCCCAGTAGCGACACCACTGCCTGCGTGTCTTGAAGAGCTGGTCCCGCAGCGTCCACTATGTGCTTCAGCTGGACAGCTCCGACTGAGCACAGTCTCTGAGTGAGGCCAGGCGTACGACTACCCTGAATGTCCAACCTGGCCCCATGTATCAAGGGTTCCTCCAAGAGCCAAAACAGTGATGATGTAGGCTCCAATCTGTGCCACCTAAACAACTTCCAGGCTTTGACCAGTCCCTTATAGAATGGTGGTAAATCATTGGTACTCTCGGCAACACATTCCGTCAAAAAGAAGGACCCACTCATACCCCAGCCCTGAACCTTCCTCAGAATGCTGCTCACAAGAGGTCTCCATAGCACATCCCCTCTCCCACAGAGATAACCTTGTATAAACTGCAGTCTAAAAGTTGCTACTCTGCTTTCTAAATGCACTAAGCCCTGTCCTCCTTCCTCCTTTGGCAGGTATAACACACACTGCGGCACCCAGTGCATCTTCTCCCACAGAAAATTAACCAAAATGGACTAATTTCCTCAGCAACCCAGCAGGGGGCTCCATACATGATAACTTGTGCCAAAGGGTGGATGCTGCCAAATTGTTAACGATCAAAACTCTCCCTCTATATGATAACTTTGTTAGTAACTATTTCCACTTAGCTAACCTGCCTTCCACCTTCTCTACCATTCCCTCCCAATTCTTCCCCACAGTCTGATCATCACCTAAAAACACCCCTAAGTACTTGAGACCCCCCCTCTTCCACTGAAGCCCTCCCGGGAGCTTGGGGAGCCCCGAGGGACCACCTCCCAACCGCCAAGGCTTCACTCTTCGCCCAGTTTACTTTAGCAGAAGACAAAACACCAAACCTCCCCACAATCTCCCTCACACAATTCACATCCTGTTGGTGTTTTAACATAAGAACAATATCATCTGCATATGCGGACAACACAATGGGTGTATCAAGGCCAGGTAACACCAAACCATTAATACAAGATCGTAAATTGTGCAACATTGGCTCAATTGATAGTGCATACAACATACCAGACATTGAACAGCCTTGGCGCACCCCTCTATACACCCTAAAAGGCCTACTCAACACTCCATTGATTTTCAGCATGCTCTCAATGCCCTCATACATCACCTTAATCATAGAGATAAGGCCAGGGGTGAGATCAAACCTTTCCAACACTTTCCACAGGTATTGATACTCAACCCTGTCAAAAGCCTTCTCCTGATCCAATGAAAGAAGCCCAACGTCTAAATCCAAGGACGTAGAGACCCCTATCACATCTCGAACTAATGCCACATTATCAACAATGAGCCTGCCAGGAACACAATAGGTTTGGGTCAGGTGGACGACCTGTTCTATCACCTTCCTCAGCCTGTTGGACAGAGCTCTGGAGAGCAGTTTATAGTCTCCACAGAGCAACGAGACAGGACACCAGTTTTTCATGTCTTGTAAATTCCCTTTCTTCGGGAGCAAAGTCAGGACTGCTCTCCTGCAGCTCTGAGGCAGAAGAGAATCCTTAAAACATTGAGCGAAAACCTCAGTGATGTCATCACCTAGCTCCGCCCAAAAATTCTTATAGAACTCTGGCGGGAGCACATCAATCCCCGGAGCCTTGCCACCCTGCATGCTCTGCAGAGCCACAGCCAACTCTTCTTTGGTCAAGGGACCCTCAACCTCCCTATTGGTCTCCTCTGAAACCGTAGGGAGCCCCTCACAAAATGAATCCAAGGCTCCTTCCTCCTCCCTGTACTCACTAGTGTACAACAAGGAATAGAAGTCCACAGCTCTCTGCTGAATCCTACTGGCGTCAGTCAACATCTCTCCAGTAGCTGACCTCAAAGCATGGATGCACCTGCTCTGTCCATTCTTTTTTTCGAGACTGAAAAAAAACTTTGATGGTGAATCCATCAAAGCAGCATTTTGGAAACGAGAGCGCACCAACGCCCCCTGAGTTTTAGCCCCCCGCAGGTCAGCTAACAAAGCCTTTTTACATTTGAGGTCTCCAACCCGCCCTCTATTTCCTGTGGCCTCTGCAAGAAACTGCAGCTCCACAATTTCATTCTCTAAATCTCGCATAGATTTAGCAATGTCACGAGCAACATTGAGAGTATACTGTTGACACAGTTGTTTGATTTGCACCTTCCCATAATCCCACCACTGCCTCAAAGATGTAAACTCACTTTTCCTGTCTTTAAAACCCTTCCAAAAGAAAACAAACATTTCTCTAAAACGTGCATCTAGCAACAGAGCAGTATTAAAATGCCAATAAGCAGATTTCTGTCTGACTTTTGCAATAAACACACTACATGTAACCATGGAGTGATCTGAGAACCCAACCGGAAAAATCTTACAATTCTTAAACATACCAAACTGATGCTTACTTGAATAAAACCGATCTAGCCGTGCCATTGTGAGAGAGTTGTCCCTACTATGAACCCATGTGTACTGTCTCTCTTCTTTGTGCATCGCCCTCCATACATCAACCAGGCTGTGTGTTTCCACCAGCTGCCTCATGGCACACTTAGAGGGAGCATGGGGTTCAACATGATTCCTATCTAAAATCATCTTCTGTACAGTTAAAATCCCCAGCCAAAAATAAAACCTCCTCAGGCCCACACTGATTTAATACCACATTAAGGTCAGCTAGAAGCTGAACTCTATCACACCCTACATTTGGAGCATACACATGAACAAAAAACAAAGTAAAAGATTCATACTTTGCTCTCACAGTAAGTCGCCTACCTCTAACGACTTCCTCCACCACATAAGATTGTGGCAGAAAAGTCCTGGAAAATAAGAGTGCCACTCCCCCCCTTGTGTTGCTTAGATTACTCAAAATAACCTCACCATCCCACTCTTTCTTCCAATCAGTCTCATTCATACTGTCACTATGTGTCTCCTGTACAAACATGACATTGATCAACTTCAGCCTCATGAGCTCAAACAGACATGCTCGCTTCCCCACACCCCTCGCTCCATTTAAATTAAGAGAGGAGACTTTAAAATCACCCATTGAGATTGATGTAAAAAACAACACACTCAACACAAACAACCTGGACCAATTGAGAGTAGTTGTCTTATTGTTACTCGTCTGACTCATCATCCTGTAGCTCTTGGTTGAGTTTTGCAATTATCTTCTTTAGCCTGAAAATCTCTGTGTCAGTGTAGCCCCCTCGTTTGTCTTGCATCTGAAACTTGACAGAGCACCTAAACAGCTCCTTATCATCAAAGAAATCCTCAAGCCTGACATTTTGCTTATTCTTTGTCTTTCTCAGAAAAGTCTTAGCCTGTCTGATCTTATAATATTCGTAATTCTGCGAATCAGACCACTGGCTGCCAGGAGCCTGGCTGCCTGCCTCTGCCTCCTCCATCTCCTCATCCTCCTTCTCCCCATCCTCATCCTCCAGCTCCTCAGCCTCCTCCTCCCCATCCTCATCCCCCACCTCTTCCCCACAAGACTCGGTGTCCGGCGTCACAGTACTTGTAAGCCCCTTCTTGGCCAAAGCACCTCCCCTAGGGACTGAAATCTTCCTCTTCAAAACGGAAGCCTTAGGGGGGCCCCCAACTCCATCAAGCCCTCGTCACCACCCTCTGGCACCCCCACACCTGTCCCATCACCCTTGGATACCTCAGACTGCCCCTCGCCGTTCTGTCCACCCTGCTTGGATACCCCAGTCTTGCCCATATCACCTGATGTACCAGTCTGCACCTCCTGCCTCTCCTGACCTGCATTTTGACTTTGACTTGAGGGCTTCCCCCTCTGCTTAGCTGCCTCAGCTCTGCCTGCAGTTGAAGCCCTCGTCTGTACCCCTCCCACCTGCTCATCTGTATGGGCCGTGATCTCACTCTGTCTGGACGGCCCTACCTCCACATTCATATCTAGGCCTTGCTCCTTTCTTATTTCAGTACCCTGCTCGCTCCTAGGCTCTGACTGCATACTTTCCCCTGTCTCCCGCTGCGTTCCCTCAGCAGAGGAAACCTTCTGAGGGCAGACCCTCACCAAATGACCTCCCCCCCCACACCCAAAACACTTCAACGTCCTAGTGTTAATCAAAATCGCATAATCAAAATCGTCCACCTTTACCTTAAACACCACATTCAAATCTCTGTCCTTTTTATTCAGAATCATAAACACCTGCCTTCTGTGCGAGACGACGTGTTTTAGCTCCGCTTCCTTACAACCCAATGACAGCTTCCTAAACGGCGAGACTATCTTTCCATACCTAGACAGCTCCTTTATCAGAAAATCATCACTGATAAACGGCGGAATATTTGAAATCGTGACTCGGATCGATGGCATGGAGAGTGGCGAAGCCGCAACAAAACTATCAGCAATAACGACGCCCGCTTCAACCATTGTATTGGCTTTGTCGATGTTGTAAAAAAAAATCACAACCCCACCATTCATTCTAGCGGTAGATTTAATGCTGGCAGAACCTATAACCTTCCCGACTGCCAAACAAACATCCTCCACCGAGCACGGGAAACCTGGGGCAATTCTAAGGCCATGTTTCCTGGTGAGATTAGCGAACTCCATACCGGCGTCTTGCACATTGACCAGCCGGTCGGCTTCCCAAAACAACAGCTATCCGCACACCAACCACTGTAACAAAGCCGAACAATTACCACACATGCAAACGAAAAAGATAAAGCGAGACGATAGATAGAAATCACTCGCTCAAGCTCTCACACGTCCGCTCTCCACACACACGTCCACCCGAGAGAGAGACAATGACATTTGTCACAGTGGCATCGAGTGTGGATGGTCCAGGCTAGCCAGCTATATTTGAGGTAGCATAGCGCCGTCAACAGCCCTCGTTCTCTAGCCTGCCAACTTGCTCTTAGCTGAGCTCATTTGCATAAGAAAAAGCGCTCAATCCGCTCAATCTGATCTTGTGGTCAACGGAGGGGTATAGAGGCATGCTAGAATGCTTATTCTGAGTGGTATTTTCAGCAAAAATACTATGGTTTGGGATCCCAAAGACTTATATTAAATTGTTGAAAATTACACCTTTAAAACTTTTAAAATCAAATCTCACGAGTCAGAGATACAAACACACAGGACTGCCTGGCTGTCATCTTGGAACTAGGTAAGTCCATCTCCAACAAGGCATAATCCTCCTATGAGGTAAAGCCTGGTCTGGTCTCACCCTCCTCAGCTCAGCGTTGCTGATGGGGAAGTGCAGCCCAGTTGGTTGTCTATGTTTTGCTCTTCATCTACTGAACCCATTTTTATATTAGGCTATTCAATGTATTGCCTGCCTAAGGATTTATGTACAGTGAGGTGAGTGACTATATTATAGTTGGAACTCCATTCTAAAGGAGTGTGTGTCTAGTCTAGCATATCGCTGCGTTGGTGTACGTTCTCTTTAAGGAGGCTTCTGCCGGCTGCATTTGTGCTGCGCTGGCTGTGTCTGGGGCCTCAAGTGTGTGTGTCTGGGGCCTGAAGTGTGTGTGTGTGTGTGTGTGTGTGTGTGTGTCTGGGGCCTGGAGTGAAGCTCTCTCTGTCAAATGAGTGAAGCTCTGCTCAGTGGAGGCAGGCAGGAACTGCTGTTTGATCTCCTCACTCTGCCCTAGAACAGACATGCAAATCTGCCGTAATGAGCACAGCCTGTGTAGTGTGTGTGTGTGTGTGTGGGGGGGGGGGGGTTGGGTGAAAGAATGGAATGTGTGTGTGGATTTGTGCTTTTATATAGGCTAGGTGGAGTGTGTGTGTGTTTTTATGCCGGTGTGGGGGGGGTTGGGTGAAAGAATGGAATGTGTGTGTGGATTTGTGCTTTTATATAGGCTAGGTGGAGTGTGTGTGTGTTTTTATGCCGGTGTGGGGGAGGGGGTGTGCGCGTTAGGGGTTTAAAGGAATGCAAAAATCACGTTTCGGAATCGGTACCTTGGTCAGTTCATTTTCGGTACAGTATGGGGAAAAAACGCACAATATAAAATTGCTTGTCGTTTATTATATATTATGAACTTTGTAAACAGAGGGTTGGGGGATGGGGAGTAGGGATGAGGAGAGGGAGTAGGGGTGAGGGGAGGGATGAGGGAGTAGGGGTGAGGAGAGGGATGGGGGGAGGGATGAGGGAGTAGTGGTGAGGAGAGGGATGGGGGGAGGGATGGGGGAGTAGGGATGAGGAGAGGGATGGGATGGGGAGTAGGGATGGGGAGAGGGATGAGGAGAGGGATGGGGGAGAGGGATGGGGAGAGGGATGAGGAGAGGGATGGAGAGAAGGATGGGGGAGTAGGGCTATTGCGGTGAATAAATTTCCCCAGCGGTACGAAAGAATGGCGGCATACTACTATTGCAGCTTTTTTTGTTTGTTGCTATTCTACAAGAGCTGATGATTAGTTGCTTTGTAAATGACCCAATAGTAGATAGAATTCATCAAATCTCTAATCGGGCTACAAGCTTTAAGAATAATAAAGAAAATATAAATATTAGGGCTGTCCCCGACTGAATTTTGTGAGTTGAATCATATTCGCCTATTCAAACCAGAGATTTGACGATTCAGTCCTCCTTTTTGAGCGTGGCTGGAAGCCAGCGTACCTAGTATAGCATTTGTTGGGTTATCACTCCCTCCCTCCCTCCTGACAATGTTGGCCTGCATCTCTCTGTTGGCACCACAAGAGGCAGTAGTCCCAGCACACCAAAATCAAGAAGGACACCAAAATCAACCCGCCGATTTCCACTGCACAAGTAGAGTAGTGGTGAGAGCATTGGACTCCCACCCGGGAGACCGGGGTTCAAGAACCGGTGGGGATGACTTTAAGGGACTATACCCCAAACCTCCACATGTTCATCCTTTCACTCCAACCTTTTTATCCCTTACCTAAATTCCACAAGTAGAGTAGTGGTCAGAGCATTGGACTCCCACGCGGGATATTCTCAGAGATTACCGTCTACTTACTTCACCACCTAAAGGGAAGTGCATACAGCAGGTAATGACTTATGTCCAGAAACAGAAGTTGAACCAATTGCAGCAAAATAGCTAATGTTACAGGAATCATCAGTGTAACTGCTTTAGCCACTGACCGCTACCATTAATGTTATGGAAGCTGCTGCTAGTTGTTGTGAGCCCATGAGCTAACTGGCTATCCCGCTCTTATTGTGCTGGATTAGCATTGGAAGCATTGGAACTGATATGTCCAGGCGACAAGACTTACATTTTCAGACGTTATTTAATGTAATTTCAATTCACAGCTATTTCAGTGGCATGACTAGCTTCCGTCCTACCAGTCCTGAACAGAAACAAGCCAGCCACGCACATAAGCCAGGCTGGACCTGGCCTGGTTTCCCCATATGTCTAACATTAGGCTGAGGGGAGACCACGGGAGTCGGGACAGCTGTCAAACTAACTGAAACTCACAGGAAGCACAATATAAGACACCGGTTTTTCTTGCTAAACATGAATCTTCTAGCCCACATTGTCCATCAACTTCAGATGCTCCCATGTTTTTATGCAGGGTTCCCCATAGCCTACATTAGGGTTGGCCGATTTGACGATAGTCTCCTCAACTGTGCATTTGAAAGCGTGTGTGAATAGGCTCATACGTTGGGCAGCAGTCAACAAGAACATGTTTTGGCTGTCACTGAAGCATTTTTGTGGACGTTAGAGCTCAATCTGTCTATGGGGAAAACATTTTTTTTCTAGTGGATATCTTAGTTAACACAAGAAGATTGATCTAGGAAAGCAGTTTTGTGTTGTGATATTTCTTTTGGGAAATGCACCTGATTTCTGGCGCACAGTAGGCTAGGCGCCCAGCGGAGGGTAGAGGGGTCCTTACCTTCTTCCCTCCGCTATATCTGTCTTAAGACTCCTTTTACTGCACAACTAATAGCTCCAGTAATAACCTAGGTCTAAAAAGAATGATTGGCCTGTCCTATATGAATCACAAGGCAGGTGAGTTCATGGGCATAGAATTTAGAAGGGTTGCTGGGGACATGTCCCTATCAATATTCAGAGACTACTGAATTGTCCCCAGCAATAATTTGGTACACAAACGCTTAACAGATCTCCTTCTCTACTAGTCCCGCCTCCCTAGCCCAATATCGCTAATAGGATTGGTTTGCCATTTCTTGCTAACGCGTGAGAGGCTGGCTGTAGTATCTGGTTGAATTTGGTTGCCCAGCTACAAAGTTCAGAGCCTCCTGTTCTATGCACATACAGATGTGAGAACATAAGAATGTAACTTGACCCGCGGTATTCTAACAGGCGCTTTACGGCATTCCGCACCACCGCTCACATGCCCATAGGGGTGCAGTAATACTACTCATTGACCCATTGCTGTAGCTCATCTGGCACATTAGATGAGCCTACCTTGTTCTCAAACTCCTTGTTCTCTGTCTGGTTGTAATTTAATTATTACGAACAAAGCCTATCTAGCTATAGTTTCTATCTCTGTAACTGTCGCCGGGTCTATATCTGTTAACTCATGTGTCGGGACAAGTAGAAGTTTAATACATTAGGCTAACTGAGTGTTCTCATATGGAACATGGCATCAGGAAGAGTAAGATGGCTAACGGAGCTGACCAGAGATGTGTTTGAAATGGTTCACTCACTCCCTATTCCCTATGTAGTGCTACTCATAGGGAACTACATGATTTAACAGTTTTGGGACGCTACATCGAATGTCACAGACAGCTATGGTGCACTTCATGCATTGGTAGACAGTTCTGTTCTTGCTGCAGCTTGTCTTCACCATGCAGGTATTTTTGGGGGGCTATTCTTCTGTGGACACTGCGAGGGGCACCGCCGGTGGCTGTTTGGACGCCAGAGCGCGCAGCTCTTCAGCCAACTGGAGGATGTCGCGTCTGGGGAGGCTCTGCGTCTCTCCACCAGTCCCCAGCGAGTCCAAGCTCCCCCAATGAATAATACTTATTTATAATAGCCTACATAGCGCGAAACTGTGCATATAATATGCTGTAGCCAGCGCGAAACTGCGCATTCCCTATAGCCGTTCATTGAACGGCTGGCGGCCGGTATAAATAAATAAAAACATATATGATATTTTGTTATTTGAATGATCTTGAATATATATTTATTCAAGATCATTCAAATAACAAAATATTGTGTATGTTTTTTTAGTTTATAATTTAACAATAGGGGGTGCAACAGAACACAATTTTAGGGAAAGTCATTGACAGGCGGACTTCAATGTTTTATTAAAATATAGTTATGTGCAAATGAAAACCCACAATCGTCCAATGGACGCCTTTGGCGGTTCTAAGACCTTACCCCGATTTTGGAAATCAGATAAAGGCGTTAACAAGACCATTTCAATAATCGCATTATTACAATTATCGGTTTATCGGCGTATAGTGTGCATGTGAACGCACTCACTGTCAAACCTGCCGCTATGCACAAGATAGTTAATGTCCGGATATGATTGGCAATGAGTGATCTTTACTCATGGCGACTGTCAATTTTGTATGGATCCACACCTCCGATCAAGCTTATTTTTTCTTTGTATCATGCTGAAGCCATATAGCCTACTGCGCTCAGACTTGGCTACATTAGCTGGTGCCCCGTCTTCAAATTTAGTTCTGGGGTTTACGAGTAGCCTACCAGTTGAATGCGTTCCAGAAACAAAACGCAAAACCCTCACGTTCACCACATCTTTACTAACAAATATATTTACAATACTGTTATTTTGCGCATTTGACTTAAGCCACCACGTCTTGACCCGACGTCAGTTACCGAGATAGATAGGCTGCTGTAGGCCTAGATATAGGTGTTCGTAATAATTAAATTACATCCAGATGGACAAAACATGTGTTTAAGAACAAGGTAATAATAACAATTAAATGTTATTTGTATAGCACCTTTCATACAGATAAATTCAGCTCAAAGTGCTTTACAACAGAGCATTTATATTAAAGAATGTCATTCATTCGTAGACTATAGGAGAAAAACACTGAGCCCAGCCTGCTAAATCTACTCAAAGACGCCACCTGGCGGTGGTGCATCACTAAAACGAAATAACACCCGTCTGAAATCCCACAAGATTTCCAACGGGATTTCCCTGCCAAATACCGCGAAGGTGAAATGCTGCAGCATGTGACATTTCTAACTTCCCACATCTGTATATAGGCCTACGGGGAAATCCTCGCATCTTATTGATTCCGTATTGAAAGGGCATTTTATTTCAGTAGGCTACGGGACAATCAGCGACTTGCCTACCATTGTAAACATGGCAAGATTTTAGCCAAGACGAGGCTCACTCACCCACTGAATTGCATAAAGTTATTAAACAAACCAGACATGTAATGTTTAGGTTAGGTTTAAGTTTTAACCCTATCAGTTGTTATCATGCATGCAGCAAGTGCACATGTGGTTAAAATGCATGATCATCAGTTCAGGTGGTTAAAGAACCAGCCATCAGGATAATCAGATCTGACTGTGCTCAAATGTATGCTTTTTACAATTTTTTATAGTGCAAAAAAAAATCACTAGCGCACTAGCATTTAATATCCCCACCAACGCTCAAACCAAAAATATGCCCTTGGGTGAGTTAGTTGTCTCAGACCCCCAGCGCTTCTGGACAGGGGAGCAAAAGAAACACTGCTCGACTTAAAGAATATCAGTCTACTCCGACTGATGATTCGACTCGTCGACTTTCACTGGGCAGCCCTAATAAATAATAAATAA
The DNA here is from genome assembly GCF_949987555.1 of Borostomias antarcticus. NCBI lineage: Eukaryota > Metazoa > Chordata > Actinopteri > Stomiiformes > Stomiidae > Borostomias > Borostomias antarcticus. Next base: position 12,893,743 of record NC_140244.1, read on the forward strand.
ATATAGGCTAATGCTTTTATAAAATTCTTACCAAAGAAAGACAAGACAAACTGTAAATTAAAAGGCCGAGGCCTACTAATTTCCTTTAGCCATGAGAATGGTCACGGCAAAACTGAAAAATCCGAACCCGTTTTAGCCTATAATTGAACAAGAATAATATAGTCTTGATGGAAGACTCCCTTTGACATGAATATAGACTTCATACTGTTGATAACATGGCCTTTTTTCATTGCTAGAAGAAGAAGGCCTGAAGGCTGAAACGTCATTGTATTTAAAGAGAAAGTGCATGGAGACAGAGTAGTGAGACTTTATTCCTCTTTCTACTTCCAGTGATCAGCATCTCCCTATAGCCCTTGGTGTGCGTTTATTTTTCTACACATGATGATATTGTAATGTCCAAAACAAAATGAAAGATTTCTTAAGCAATCAATCAATCAATCAAAGCTTTATTTGTATAGCGCATTTCATACCTAGAGGTAACACAATGCGCTTTACAGAGAACAAGGGAGGTGGGCATACGACCCACCCCTACATATTCCAGTGGGAAGCAAAAAAACAGTATCACCCGGGGGCCAGAAAAGTGAGCTGTAAAAATTCTTCCCTGACCCCTCTCAACAAGGCGATCGAGTATGTTTGTCTACCGGCTAACAACATTTATAAAGCAATAAATTACATTAAATTACATTTTCAGAGTAAGAGAGGCTAAAAACATCATGGGAGAGACATGTCAAATACTGGTGTGTGTTTTCTGTGTGCGGATGGGAGCCAGGAGAAGGCGTTGACTCTACGGGCCTCACTTTGCAAGCGAGGGTGAGAAAGAGAGGCTGTGAGCCTGTGTGTGGGT
>NC_140244.1:12900052-12922552 GCF_949987555.1 Borostomias antarcticus
GGGAGGGAGAGGGAGGGAGAGAGAGGGAGAGGGAGGGAGGAGTTTACAACCCTCCAGAGAGTAGGAATTCCTCCTGAGCCAGTCCCCCATTTGGATGGCACTTGTGAAAACAGTTCCCTGCTCTTCCTCTGACCTGCTGGAGCTGCAGCTCTGAGTCAGCAGACCGGAGCAGAGAGAGAGAGAAAGAGAGAGAGAGGGAGAGAGAGGAGGGAGAGAGAGGGAGAGAGAGAGAGAGAGGGAGAGAGGAGGGAGAGAGAGGAGGGAGGGAGGGAGAGAGGAGAGAGAGGGACAGGGGGACAGGAGAGAGAGGGGAGGAGGAGAGAAGGGGAGGAGGGAGAGGGAGAGAGAGGAGGAAAGAGAGGGACACGGGGACAGGAGAGAGGGAGAGAGAGGGGAGAAGGAGAGAGAGAGAGAAGGGAGAGAGAGAGAGGGACAGGGGGACAGGAGAGTGGAGAGGAGGGAGAGAGAGGAGGGAGAGAGAGGAGGGAGAGAGAGAGAGGGAGAGAGAGAGGAGGGAGAGAGAGGTACAGGAGAGAGAGGGGAGGAGGAGAGAAGGAAAGGAGGGAGAGAGAGAGAGGGACAGGGGGACGGCGAGAGAGCGGAGGAGGAGAGAAGGAGAGGAGGGAAAGAGAGGGAGAGAGAGAGAGAGGAGGGGGATGGGCAAGAGAGCGGAGGAGGAGAGAAGGAGAGGAGGGAAAGGGAGAGGGAGAGAGAGAGAGAGGAGGGAGAGAGAGAGAGGGAGAGAGAGGAGGGAGGGAGGGAGAGAGAGAGAGGGACAGGGGGACGTGAGAGAGAGGGGAGGGGAGAGGAGGGAGAGAGAGAGGAGGGAGAGAGAGAGGGACAGGGGGACGGGAGAGAGAGGGGAGGAAGAGAGGAGTGAGAGAGGGATGGGAAGAGGAGAGAGGAGTAGAGTAGAGAGAACGGGATAGAAGATTCCAGTAGGAGAGGTTTTGTTCTTGATGAGTCTGATTCTCTGATTCAGTCTTTCCGCACTATTATGATACATACGACAGTAAGAGTACTTTATTCTTCTGTAAAAGATCAGTGGGATTGCACCTACCATCCAGAGAGAGAGAATACAGGTTTCAGTGACACTGTAGAGTTGGTTTGCATTGGGACAATTCACATCAGTTCATTTCCTTATAGGACCAAACCACTCTAGCCCTAAACGTTTTCAAAGTCTCTGTTGCATGAGAATGCTTAGTCACAGGTTCGATTCGGGGATATTTACACTGTACTAAGCCTGTCTTCAGAGACAGAAGGGTTAGTCGTCCTGTACTAAGCCTGTCTTCAGAGACAGAAGGGTTAGTCGTCCTGTACTAAGCCTGTCTTCAGAGACGGAAGGGTTAGTTGTCCTGTACTAAGCCTGTCTTCAGAGACAGAAGGGTTAGTCGTCCTGTACTAAGCCTGTCTTCAGAGAGTCGTCCTGTACTAAGCCTGTCTTCAGAGACAGAAGGGTTAGTTGTCCTGTACTAAGCCTGTCTTCAGAGACAGAAGGGTTAGTTGTCCTGTACTAAGCCTGTCTTCAGAGACAGAAGGGTGTGTCCTGTCCTGTACTAAGCCTGTCTCATGTCCTCTTCCTCCAGGCTGCCCTCAGAGAGACGGCTGAGCTGAAGCGCTAAAGTGGGCGGAGCTCCTGCCCTCTCCTCACCTGGCCCCGCCCCCACCTCGCCTGCTCCGCCCTCCGCCAGTCAACCAAGCCCCTCCCACAATCCGCGCAGTCCCCGCCCCCCCCCTCGCCCAGCCCCGCCCTGCCCCGCCGTCGCCATGACGTCGGAGCTGGAGAGTAGCCTGACCTCCATGGACTGGCTGCCGCAGCTGACCATGCGGGCAGCCATCCAGAAGGCGGACGCCCAGGGCGCCCACGGCCCGGCGGGAAAGAAGAGCGCCGGCCTGCTGGACCCCAACACCACGCTGGACCAGGAGGAGGTGCAGCAGCACAAGGACGGCAAGCCACCATACAGCTACGCCAGCCTCATCACCTTCGCCATCAACAGCTCGCCAAAGAAGAAGATGACTCTGAGTGAGATCTACCAGTGGATCTGCGACAACTTCCCCTACTACAGGGAGGCCGGCAGCGGCTGGAAGGTAAGAGCTGGGAGCTGGGAAAGCCGTCTCAGATCTCACTCAGAATTGCAACAATGTTGGGTCTTGTTGATGGGAAATAGCCCAGGGCAGTGCTCTGTAGCGTGTGATTAAGATCTCTTTGTCATTTGCAACATTTTAATCACTGCTTCAACATTTTAATCACTGCTCCACGTTTTAATCACTGCTCCAACCTTGGCGTTGCAATTCAGTCTTGAATTGATGGCAGCGTGTACCAGAAAGAACAGCTGCTGCGTGACTTGGGCCGGTTCTGCGTGACTCGGGCTGGTTCTGCTTGACTCGGGCCGGTTCTGCTTGACTCGGGCCGGTTCTGCTTGACTCAGGCCGGTTTTGTCCACGTTGTGTTGGACTTGCGCTAAATGCAGCTAAACCCTGCTTCAGGAAGTTTGTATTGTAGGTATCTCTTTAATACTTGGTACTGTAGGTATCTCTTTAATACTTGGCACTGTAGGTAACTCTTTAATACTTGGTACTGTAGGTATCTCTTTAATACTTGGCACTGTAGGTATCTCTTTAATACTTGGTACTGTAGGTATCTCTTTAATACTTGGTACTGTAGGTGTCTCTTTAATACTTGGTACTGTAGGTATCTCTTTAATACTTGGCACTGTAGGTATCTCTTTAATACTTGGCACTGTAGGTATCTCTTTAATACTTGGTACTCTAGGTATCTCTTTAATACTTGGTACTGTAGGTGTCTCTTTAATACTTGGTACTGTAGGTATCTCTTTAATACTTGGTACTGTAGGTATCCCTTTAATACTTGGTACTCTAGGTATCTCTTCACTCTCTGAAGCTGGATTTCACACCTGTGGCTAAATGTCGTACGTTATCGCCGTTGTCACACAGAAGCTGAGAAAGATCCCAGGCTAAGTACAGTACTTAACACTGCCTAACACTACTTAACACTACTGTTCAGCTGAATGCACTAAGCCCCTCACAGCTCTGAAGGCAAGAAGCGGCAGCGCCCTGTGAAGCGTCAAATCAGGGATTAATATTCCGAGGGTGGTCCCTATCTGAGCCCAGCCAGACTAAAGAGCTCATTCATGGGTGGTATTATTCACACTAGATGCTGTGATAGGATGAGGCTATTATGGTGAGAAGACAGTGAGAGGGAGCCGGTGCTGCTGTGTCATCATCTCAAGGAGCACATGATATAGAGATGAAGCTATGCTGATTGCCTTTTAAAGAGCCCAGATGGAAATTTATATTAGAATGAGTTTTCCAATCAGTCTGCAGTTATTAGGAATAGAATCTTGAGACGGCGCTTTATTGCAGTCACACAAGATGAATGCAGTCCATTTCCTGGTGCAAGACAAGATCTTGGTTTGTGTGTGTCTTTGATGAAATGGCATCAATTGTATTATTTATTGATTTGGTGCTGGCACAGTCATTTGGATCTAAATACAGAGGGTTAGCTAGTTACTGTTCCATCTCCTCAATCACTCCTTATCAACGGTAAACAGTCAGAAGACCTGTTTTGGTCAGTTTGTCATTGTTGATGAAATAAAGGCAATTAAACAGACCTGAGAAAAATACAGTGATGAAAGTATTTTAGTTACTTCCAAATACATATTCGGAAAAGTATAGCCACAGTATTATTTTGATATTTGATATTCTATAATGTGATATGATATTTATACTAGGGCTGTCAATCTAACACGTTAATTAGATCAATTAATCATGCCAAAATTAATGTTTTTTTTTGCAAATTAATGACATTTATAAAAAGATTAAATAATAATAATAATAATAATAATGAATTAACCGGCCCAGCGTAGGCCCCGTAGGCCGCAGAGAGCAGGCAGCACAGAACGAGTAGGCTAACAGACTCAGTCGCAAGAATAATTGCTATGGACTGTAGATCATTTGTTATGATGGAAGACAAGAGCTTAATGAATGTGTTGCACATAACGTCCTCCATCAAGAGGCACAGTGGTTTCTAAAATACACAGACATATTTGCGCAAGCTGAATATATTGCTCAGATTGATTGATAGCCGAACGCATAACAAGATATTGCAAATAATAATTTAAGAAAACAATATATTTACTTCTAAAGCCACCTTTTGTAATGTCTATTCTATGCTTTACTCGTCTGCTACAATAATGTAATGTCTTTTAATTGAAATATCTTCATTCGGGGGCTTTTCCCAGCAAAATATGTGATTCATTGTGATTAATTAGATTAATTAATTACAGATTATGTTTAATATTTTAATCGATTGACAGCCCTAATTCATACATATGAGAGTTTTGTAATGTATGTTCAATAATTACATTATGATAGCCTTTCTTTTCAATTATTTGAAAGGCAGTGATCTTTATATTGCATTTGAAAAGCAATTCAATCATACATTTTCTCATCAAATACATTTCTTTCCATTCCATTTTTCAAAATGAACTGTTTTTAGCCATTGACTAATACCAGAATGGCACTGGGCTACTGTAGTGATTCTCTCCAGTGCTTGCTCTTCTCAGTCTAAATACTGCCCACCTGCGCCTTCGCATCGCTAGCTTTTCAGTGGCGTAGCTGGCTAAAGCGCGGTTTATGAAAGGTGGTCAGAGGACCCCAGATCAAACCCAGCATGGGCTAGTCAGAGGGGTGGTAATACCGTCTGTCGCATGTACATTCAGTGACCGTCTCCATTTGTTTCCATTGGGCGGTATGTTTGCACCAAGAGCAATGTCCGTCATTGGGTTTTGTAAGTAAGAGAAATTGAATAACGAACGTTAAGTTGTCAAACCCTTTGTTGCACTGCACAGAGAGAAAAGCGGAGCAAGTTTCAATGCAGGGAAAGCTGTGACGCTGAGCCTGACCGTACACAGATATAGCATTATGATTGGGAGGCCCTTCTAGATCAGGAACAATGTTCTTTCTATGAACGAGCCGGTCCCTCTCTGTGTCTGAGCGAGTCCTCTCTGCTCTGTGGTGGAGTCATGTGCATGTTTAACAGGGACTCATCCCTGAGACCGGTCATCAGTTCAGAAAGGGTCACAGATGACGGGGGTGGTGAGGGGGGGCGAGGGGTCCGAGCACAGGGTCAGCCAGCCTGCCCGGTATGTCCATGGGTGTTCTGAGCTAGCGTCGAGGTGGGATTGAAGAGCCTTGCTCAAGGAACGGTGTGTGAGGTGGGATGCAATGCCGTCTGTTTGGGCAGGGTTAATGTAGGTCCGGTACAGTGGTCTCTGCCGCCGTTCCTGTGGAGACGGCTGCTGCGGGATCTTCGGAGCCGGGGCACGCCGTTCGCTCTGTCCGACGTGGCGGACGGCGGCTCTCCGCCATGACAGACGCCAGCCCCGGCTAGCCCAGGAGACCGCCACTCAGCTGGTCATCTCAACAGCGCTCCATTTGCCTGCGCTTTTAACAAACAGTATGTGGCGTCGTCAACAAGGACAGATAATTCGTCAAGGTCGGAACACACAAGCGTCAAGGTCAGAACACACGAGTGTCAAGGTCAGAACACACGAGCGTCAAGGTCAGATCATACGAGTGCCAAGGTCAGATCATACGAGCGTCAAGGTCAGAACATACGAGCGTCAAAGTCAGAACATACGAGCGTCAAGGTCAGAACATACGAGCGTCAAGGTCAGAACATACGAGCGTCAAGGTCAGAACACACGAGCGTCAAGGTCAGATCATACGAGCGTCAAGGTCAGAACATACGAGCGTCAAGGTCAGAACACACGAGCGTCAAGGTCAGAACACACGAGCGTCAAGGTCAGAACACACGAGCGTCAAGGTCAGAACATACGAGCGTCAAGGTCAGAACACACGAGCGTCAAGGTCAGAACACACGAGCGTCAAGGTCAGAACACACGAGCGTCAAGGTCAGAACATACGAGCGTCAAAGTCAGAACATACGAGCGCCAAGGTCAGAACATACGAGCGTCAAGGTCAGAACATACGAGCGCCAAGGTCAGAACATACGAGCGCCAAGGTCAGAACATACGAGCGCCAAGGTCAGAACATACGAGAGCCAAGGTCATACCATGTGAGTGCCGCGTTTTAAAATGAAGAAGCGGAACTAGGCACAAGGCCGTCTGTGACAGCACTGTCTCTGAGGTGCTTGTTTGGTATATTCCACGCTGAAGCGTAGAGGCGTTTGAAAGGATGCTCCTCTTGTAGACCTGTGAACGTTTACTACAACGGAGGAACATTTTCTGCCGCTGTTGTTGGGCTCCTCATCCTTCAGTAATTCAGGATCGCTTCAGTCTGGTCCGGTTCCATGTCGTAGTGAGATTTGGGAGCTGCCCCCGACAACCCTCCCAGATTAAAAGCCCAGTCCAGGCTCGGCCGTCTGGAACCCTCTGTGCCGCCGGCGCTGGTGATGAGGGTGTTGATGCCATTAGGACGTTGGGCTGCGGGTCGGTTTCTAAGATTATGGGTTTGACACCGGTCGCCTCCCTCCCTCCCACCAGAGAGGCTGCTAATGAAATTAGAGTGATCAACAACCCAGCCCAGCCTGTCTCTAGACCAGCCCAGACTAGCCTGCCTCTAAACCCCCCTGTCTCTAGACCCCCCCAGCCCAGCCTGTCTCTAGACCCCCCCAGCCCAGCCTGTCTCTAGACCCCCCCAGCCCAGCCTGTCTCTAGACCCCTCCAGCCCAGCCTGTCTCTAGACCCCCCCAGCCCAGCCTGTCTCTAGACCAGCCCAGCCCAGCCTGTCTCTAGACCCCCCCAGCCCAGCCTGTCTCTAGACCCCCCCAGCCCAGCCTGTCTCTAGACCCCTCCAGCCCAGCCTGTCTCTAGACCCCCCCAGCCCAGCCTGTCTCTAGACCCCCCCAGCCCAGCCTGTCTCTAGACCCCCCCAGACTAGCCTGTCTCTAGACCCCCCTGTCTCTAGACCCCCCCAGCCCAGCCTGTCTCTAGACCCCCCCAGACTAGCCTGCCTCTAAACCCCCCTGTCTCTAGACCCCCCCAGCCCAGCCTGTCTCTAGACCCCCCCAGACTAGCCTGCCTCTAAACCCCCCAGCCTAGCCTGTCTCTAGACCCCCCCAGCCCAGCCTGTCTCTAGACCCCCCCAGACTAGCCTGTCTCTAGACCCCCTCAGACTAGCCTGTCTCTAGACCCCCCAGCCCAGCCTGTCTCTAGACCCCCCCAGCCCAGCCTGTCTCTAGACCCCCCCAGACTAGCCTGTCTCTACACCCCCCAGCCCAGCCTGTCTCTAGACCCCCCCAGCCCAGGTTTATAGTCCTGCTAACAGCCATGTTACGTATACACTGCAATCTCATCATCAGGTTTATAGTCCTGCTAACAGCCAGGGTACATAATATACTGTCATCTGATCAGGCCTCTGAAAAGATGCGACTGATGTGAGGGGACATGAGGGGACACCATGATGCCACACAGATACACAGACAAATACACAGACACTTCTTCTCCTCTTCTCTTCTCCCGTCTCCTCTCTTCTCTCCTCCTCTCTTCTCTCCTCTCCTCTCTTCTCTCATCTCTCCTCTCCTCTCCTCTCCTCTCCTCTCCTCTCCTCTCCTCTCCTCTCCTCTCCTCTCCTCTCCTCTCCTCTCCTCTCCTCTCCTCTCCTCTCCTCTCCTCTCCTCTCCCCTCTCTTCTCTCCTCTCCTCTCCTCTCTTCTGTCTTCTCTCCTCTCTTCTCTTCTCTCCTCTTCTCTCCTTCTCTCTTCTCTTCTCCTCTCTCCTCTCCTCTCTTCTCTCCTCCTCCTCTTTTCTCCTCCTCTCTTCTCTCCTCCTCTCTTCTCTCCTCTACTCTCTTCTCTTCTCTCCTCGCTTCTCTCTTCTCTCCTCCTCTACTCTCCTCTCCTCTCCTTGTCTGTCCTCTGCTCTGCTCAGGACGCTGGATTATGTGAGATTTCTCAAATCTCCTCCAAGGATTCCCTTGGCAACCGAATGGATAATCTCCCACCCCCACTCTGCCACTGCCTTTTTTGAGTGTGTGTGCATGTGGGTGTGCGTTTGTGTGCGTGTGGGTGTGCGTGCATGTGGGTGTGCGTGTGCGTGTGTGTGTGTGTGTGAGAGAGACTGTGTGGTATGCGGAAGTGCGAATAACTGACTGAGTGTATTTGTATTCTCTCTCATGCGTACAGAGAAACTCCCTGAAACTCCCCCCCTCCTCTCCCAGGTGAGCGCTGCCAAAGCACATCAGGAGCGATTCTCAACCAGTTGAAAAATGCTTGAAATGTTTCTCTTGAACTTTAACTGTGGCGGAGGAGTAGGCAGCTGGCAGGCTTCCTCTATTCTCTCTAAACCAATCAGACGACAGGAAAATAAGCTGCAGAAGAATGTTGCCGTCAGTTACCCAACTCACAAACATCACTCCGGCCGTCAGACACAACAAGCTGGTAGATGGGAGAGAGCTCAGTATCAGTGGGCTAGATATTCACTCTGTCAGTCAGTCAGTCAGTCAGTCAGTCAGTCAGTCAGTCAGTCAGTCAGTCAGACAGACGGACAGACGGACAGACGGACAGACGGACAGAGAGACGGTCAGACAGACAGTCATACAAACAGACAGAGAGAGAGAGAGACAGACAGACGGACAGTGCAGTGTTCTGCAGTGGGCCCTGGACGTAGCCAGTTACCCTCTTTGATCTCATTATAAAATGCAAATCCACGGCACCCTTAAACAGATCAAAGGTTGGCCTTGGTGTTGGATGGCTGGTGGGCTTAATAATAGCAGCCTACAGCTCTGTCTATTTATTTCCACCAGTAATTTGTGGGAAGCCAGGCTAGCTAGCAGGCCCTCCGGAGCCCCTACCCAGGCTAGCTAGCAGGCCCTCCGGAGCCCCTACCCAGGCTAGCTAGCAGGCCCTCCGGAGCCCCTACCCAGGCTAGCTAGCAGGCCCTCCGGAGCCCCTACCCAGGCTAGCTAGCAGGCCCTCTGGAGCCCCTACCCAGGCTAGCTAGCAGGCCCTCTGGAGCCCCTACCCAGGCTAGCTAGCAGGCCCTCTGGAGCCCCTACCCAGGCTAGCTAGCAGGCCCTCTGGAGCCCCTACCCAGGCTAGCTAGCAGGCCCTCTGGAGGCCATACCCAGGCTAGCTAGCAGGCCCTCCGGGGCCCCTACCCAGGCTAACTAGCAGGCCCTCTGGAGCCCATACCCAGGCTAGCTAGCAGGCCCTCCGGAGCCCATACCCAGGCTAGCTAGCAGGCCCTCTGGAGCCCCTACCCATGCCAGCTAGCAGGCCCTCTGGAGCCCCTACCCAGGCTAGCTAGCAGGCCCTCCGGGGCCCCTACCCAGGCTAGCTAGCAGGCCCTCTGGAGCCCATACCCAGGCTAGCTAGCAGGCCCTCCGGGGCTCTGTTCACTGTGGAGATGTAGATAATGTTGCTGCTCACTGCTGACTGCTGGCCAGTCTGGCTCCTGTTACCCCTTTAAATGGGAAAGGCTCAGGTAGGAGGGTCTCCACCCTCCAACCCTAGCTAACTCCCACCCCCCAACCCTGGCTAACTCCCACCCCAACCCTGGCTATCTCCCCCCCCAACCCTGGCTAACTCCAACCCTGGCTAACTCCCACCCCAACCCTGGCTATCTCCCCCCCCCCAACCCTGGCTAACTCTCACCCCCAACCCTGGCTATCTCCCACCCTCCAACTCTGGCTATCTCCCCACCCCTAACCCTGGCTATCCCCCATGGCTATCCCCCACCTCTAACCCTGGCTAACTCCCACCTCCAACCCTGCCTAACCCCCCCCCCCCCAACCCTGGCTAACTCCCACCCCAACCCTGGCTACCCCCCACCCCTAACCCTGGCGAACCCCCCCCCCCCAACCAAGGCTATCTCCCACCCCAACCATGGCTATCTCCCACCCCCAACCTTGGCTATCTCCCACCTCCAACCCCAGGCTTGCAGAGGTCTGGAATCTGAAAAGAGTCAAATTGGCTTCGGTGCCTCCGGCTCCCTGATACCACATGCCACGTCTGCTCCTGCAGGTCTGTATCAGCGTTGCTCCAACCAGGAGGCCAAGCATTTAAATTGGAAACGCTTTGCCGATGGTGAATAATTCAACAGCTCCAGAAGGGTGTTTGGAGAGGAAAACTACTTCTGCTTCTTCCATCTCCCCACTGCTTTCCGCCCTGTCCCAAAATATGATGGTTTTCTAGTTTTCTTGTCCACATCCTCTTCTTGTTTTGAATCAAAGCCAGTGCTGAGTGAACGCTGTTTGAGATGCAGTGTGTGTGTGTGTGTGTGTGTGTGTGTGTGTGTGTGTGTGTGTGTGTGTGTGTGTGTGTGTGTGTGTGTGTGTGTGTGTGTGAGAGAGAGAGAGAGAGTATTTTTAGCCCTGTGTTTGTCCCCAGATTGCTGTTAATTGTATATGTGGTGGTGCTGGGCTGCTCACACCGTGTTGGCGCTGGGCTGGCGTCTCCCGGCCCCGGTAGCGGCCGTGTTGGCGGTGGGAGTGGCGGAGCGATGATTCACCCGGCAGCCGGTTTGATCCTGCTGAGAGAGACAAGGCTCCCGCGGTGGGGAAGCTCCTGCCTGGCTGCCTCTCCTCCGCGCCTACCACCCACCCACCCCGTCAGAGCTCTGCCCCAGGGGATGGGCGCCCCACCTCCGCGCCCCCCCACCCCCCACCACATCAGAGCTCTGCCCCGGGGGATGGGCGCCTCACTTCCGCGCCCCCCCACCCCCGTCAGAGCTCTGCCCCGGGGGATGGGCAGAGACGACATGCTGGAGGGCACCCCCCCCCCCCCCCCGAGCTCTGCCCCGGGGGATGGGCGGAGATGACATGCTGGAGAGCCCCCGCCCTCGACTGCTCACCTCAGGTGTCTTGTTGACAGGTGCGTAGGAGAGAAATGCAAGTCATGAAATACAAAAGACTAGCCTCTCGTCTCTGGGGTTTTTCTCTAGGGATGCAAAGTCTGTAAGCTATTTAATTAGGCTACCATTATCCCACTGATATGATGACACTGCTCGTAGGCTACTCGTTTCCAAATCACAGACACGTCGCACGGGACTGTAGCCTATATCAAATTACTTATGTGCTTGGAAAAATATGGTAGGCCTAAGTAACTTGCGGTACAATTAGTAGCCTACTTGACAAATTACAGACATGGGAGATGGATTACAAAGGTCCCCATGTATAGCCTATTTCGCTGTGTGAGCGAGCCGAACTGAGCGACGGGGGAGGGAGACGCACACACACGCCTGCGATGCGAGGAGACTCGTTTTCACAGTGACAGAAGCGATGGCAGAGAGTGTGAAAGGTTCAAAGTGTGGCTCTATTTCACAAGAGTCGATTAAGAAACAGCCCATTGTCACAACTGTGACAAATATTTTGCGTCAGAAAGGGATCTGCTCGAATGATCTGTCGGGTCGCTCGGCACATGACTGTACCGTTCGGTTCGCTCGGCACATGTCTGTACTGTACCGAAAGCCCCGTACCATACGGTACGGTACGAATACATGTACCCTTACACCCCTAATATACACACCACAATATATACTGTACTAGAATATACACACCACAATATATACTGTACTAGAAGATACACACCACAATATATACTCTACTAGAATATACACACCACAATATACTGTACTAGAATATACACACCACAATATATACTCTACTAGAATATACACACCACAATATACTGTACTAGAATATACACACCACAATATATACTGTACTAGAATATACACACCACAATATACTGTACTAGAATATACACACCACAATATACTGTACTAGAATATACACACCACAATATACTGTACTAGAATATACAGTACTGTACTGTACACAAGAATATACAAAGTTACATTGTATTCCACGTCTCCCGCTGTGCTGTCAGCAGGCCTACATGGAGACATGTAGTAATAGTAGTAGTAGTAGTCTTCGCTTTTACCTCTCTCCCTCTCTCTTTCTGTCTCTCTCTATCTCTCCCTCTCTCTCTCCCTCTCTCTTTCTGTCTCTCTCTATCTCTCTCTTGCTCTCTCTTGCGTGTGACCCTGACTTCTCATCTCACTCTACATCAAAGCCTATAGGTACAACGATAGATGAAACCACAACCAGCCCTCAACTCTCCAGGCTCCAGGCTTTGATCACGCTCTCCTGCAGAAGGAGGTGTTCTGCCAATAGCAGTAGTGGTGAATTGACCGACGGCTTCCTACCGCGGTGGTAATGAGATGTTAGACTGAGTCGATACTGACTGGCTGCCTCTCCTCCCTGCCTCACACCGGCGCAGCGTCAGTCCCTCTCACCGTATCTGGTCTAGTCTGCCTCTGATACCGCTCAATTACAACGCATTCTAGCCTTTTACTCTGCTGTTTTCGCCTAGATTATTGTCAGTAACATGAAAATAAAAGATTGAATCGTACACATAAAATTCCAAACATTTAATGGAGATTTATGTTAACGTATTGTGTCACTATTTAATTGAAGCATAAATCCCACGAGGTTTGCATCTTCAGCTTCTCTGGTACCGCTGAACTGTAGACTACATTTCCAGCACAAATCATGTGCTGCTAACTGTTCATAAACCAGACAACTGTGTTCAGGCCAGACGACTGTGTTCAGGCCAGACGACTGTGTTTAAGCCAGACAACTGTCTTCAGGCCAGGCGACTGTGTTTAGGGACTTGTTCTGTATGTAGTAACGGCCATGGACAGAGACTGGTATGGTCTTAGAGGGTTACTCTATGTAGTAACGGCCATGGACAGAGACTGGTATGGTCTTAGAGGGTTACTCTATGTAGTAACGGCCATGGACAGAGACTGGTATGGTCTTAGAGGGTTACTCTATGTAGTAACGGCCATGGACAGAGACTGGTATGGTCTTAGAGGGTTACTCTATGTAGTAACGGCCATGGACAGAGACTGGTATGGTCTTAGAGGGTTACTCTATGTAGTAACGGCCATGGACAGAGACTGGTATGGTCTTAGAGGGTTACTCTATGTAGTAACGGCCATGGACAGAGACTGGTATGGTCTTAGAGGGTTACTCTATGTAGTAACGGCCATGGACAGAGACTGGTATGGTCTTAGAGGGCTATTCTATGTAGTAACGGCCATGGACAGAGACTGGTTTGCCTGTTTTTCTGGCTTTTCCAGAGCGGCACATTGATGTGGTGAAGCCGGGCCCGTGCTCGCTGCGCTCCGGTGCAGAAAATCGCCCGCACCAGCTACATTATGACCTGCAAGGAATTTGAGGCTCTTTAATGACATGTCAAGAAACTGGAGAAAGCGTTCGCTGCTTGTCAGGGTGTTCTGAGAGGGCAGGCCAGGCCATGCGGGTGGTGGGGTAGCAGGATGTCTTCAGTTATGGTTCCAGTACTGGCTGGTCAGAAAGCCTTGGTTTGTTTTGGTTGTAACTGAAGTGTCAGTTTTCCCAGTCTGTGTGCCCGCATGGCCGTGTGTAAGTCTGTGTCAGCTGGACGACGGTACTGGTGACGGTACTGGAGTGTGACAGCGTTGGTACTGGTGACGGTACTGGAGTGTGACAGCGTTGGTACTGGTGATGGTACTGGAGCGTGACAGCATGAGGTCAGGCTGACCCTGGCTCCAGACGCTGGCTCCAGACCCTGGCTCCAGTGTGGGGAAGTGTACGCTGCTCTCTGTTTCAAACTCGGAGCCTGTGCATGGCCTGAAGTCTCACACTGTGAATGACCTCTCACACATGCTTTTACAGAGAGAGAGAGAGAGAGAGAGAGAGAGAGAGAGAGAGAGATGGATGGATAGAGAGAGGTATGAGAAAGGGGGAAGAGAAAGGAATTGGGGGAGGAGGGGAGGAGAAAGAGGGATAGAGGCAGAGAGAGATATAAGAGTGGGTAGGGAGAGAGGAGAGGGAGGGGAGAGAGGGATAGGTAAGGGAGGAGAGAAGGTGAGGAGAGAGAGGGATAAGGAAAGGAGGGGAGGGGAGAGAGGGATATGGAAGGGAGAGGAGGAGAGGGGGATATGGAAGAGAGAGGAGGAGAGGGATAGGAAGGGGAGAGGAGGAGAGAAAGAGAGAGAGGGATAGGGAGGGGAGAGGAGGAGAAAGGGATAGGGAGGGGAGAGGCGCTGAGCCATGATGAATTCTGATGCTATAAATAGAGGCCCGTCTTGGAATCTGCCTCTAACTCTGAATCTGCTCCGTTAAATCTGCCTCTAACTCTGAATCTGCTCCGTTAAATCTGCCTCTAACTCTGAATCTGCTCTGTTAAATCTGCCTCTAACTCTGAATCTGCTCAGTTAAATCTGCCTCTAACTCTGAATCCGCTCCGTTAAATCTTCCTCTAACTCTGAATCTGCTGTTAAATCTGCCTAACTCTGAATCTGCTCTCTTAAATCTGCCTCTAACTCTGAATCTGCTGTAAAATCTCCCTAACTCTGAATCCGCTTTGTTAAATCTGCCTCCATCTCTGAATCTGCTGTTAAATCTGCCTAACTCTGAATCTGCTCTTAAATCTGCCTCTAACTCTGAATCTGCTCCGTTAAATCTGCCTCTAACTCTGAATCTGCTCCGTTAAATCTGCCTAACTCTGAATCTGCTGTTAAATCTTCCTCTAACTCTGAATCTGCTGTTAAATCTGCCTTACTCTGAATCTGCTCTGTTAAATCTGCCTCTAACTCTGAATGTGCTGTTAAATCTGCCTAACTCTGAATCGGCTCTGTTAAATCTGCCTCTAACTCTGAATCGGCTGTTAAATCTGCCTAACTCTGAATCTGCTCTGTTATCTGCCCCTAACTCTGAATCTGCTCTGTTAAATCTGCCTAACTCTGAATCTGCTCTTTTAAATCTGCCTCTAACTCTGAATCTGCTCTGTTAACTCTGCTTTTAACTCTGAATCTCCTCTGTTAAATTGGCCTCTAACTCTGAATCTGCTCTGTTAACTCTGCTTTTAACTCTGAATCTCCTCTGTTAAATTGGCCTTTAACTCTGAATCTGCTGTTAAATCTGCCTTTAACTCTGAATCTGCTCTGTTAAATCTGCATGTGTGCCTGCGTGCCTTTTTTCTGCTCCGTGCCTAGCGTCTCTGTTGGACTTCATTAGTGCTAGCTATAACTGTGCTAGCCACTCTAGCAGCTAAGCTCGCTCCTCTGTCCCAGTAGACTAGCCTCGCTGCTATACTGCTCACAACTGCTGCTAATTTATCAGCTATGTCACCAGGCACAACGCTGCTGCTGTGCACTACTGTGTTCTCTGACCAGGCACACTATTACTGTGCACTATTACTATTGGGGCAGCTGTGGCTCAGGAGGTAGAGCGGGTCGTCCAATGACTGCAGGTTTGGCGGTTCGAATCCCGGCTCCTCCTCTCTCCAAATGATGAAATGTCCTTGGGCACTTGAACCCCAAATTGCTCCCAATGAGTAGGCTAGCCGCTTGCGTGGCAGCTGTCGCCATTGATGTGTGAATGTGTGTGTGAATGGGTGAATAAGAGGCCATTGTAAAGGGCTTTGGATGAAAGCGCTATTTAAGTGCAGTCCATTTACCATATGACTGTGTTCTCCCACCTGACACATTGCTGCTGCGGTTTACTATTACTGTGTTCTGGGAAGGAGGGAGAGAGAGAGAGGGAGGGCGACTAGCAGAACCTGGTGGTGTGTGGATGGCTGTAGGAAGTACTGTAGGGATGCGGTCCGAGCGGCAGAGATCAGAACCAGACAGTTTTGCTCTTTAACACGTGACCAGTGACCAGAAGATTTACGCTGTATTTTAGCCGGTTTAAAAAAATGACTTAAACGCACTTGAAGACCTGTGTTATATGGCTTAACTCACTACAACGTGTATCTTAATGTAAGGTTATTTTCCTAGGCTATGTATTTGATGAGGGTATAACCTGTACGATGCAGCGTGATCTGGGGTTGAGTAAACCATGTCCAACGTCCTCTGCAGCTGTGCATTTTTCTCCTTGGAAGGACAGATTTCTTCTTGCCATTCTGCAAGCGTTTTTTCATAAAGCCCAAATATCCAAAGCTGCTGCTGCTAATTGCTCCTTGAAAAAATCTCTGAACAGCTCTATAGTTTTGACATTTTTGGCTCCGCCCAGCGACCGCACACAGTCGTGTGTGTTATTTCGTTCGTTTGTTCGTTTGCTTGTTTGTTTGTTTGTTCGTTTTCTTTCTTTCGTTCGTTCGTTCGTTCGTTCGTTCGTTCGTCACATAGCAGGATTATACAAAAACTACCAGAGCAATTTTCATGAAACTCGGTGGAGGGGTGTAGCATGGGCCAAGTTAGAACACATTACATTTTGGTGCGGATCAGAATCACTCGGCAGATATACAAATTAAGAGAAAACATTTGCCATACTTGGACCGGCTTCCTTTCCTTTATGTCTATTTCTCCAGACAGGTTTACTATACCGCCAGTGGACGAGCGGTAATGTATCAGTCTAGCTATGCGAAGGCCCAGTTTCGGTTCCACGGTTCAGCTTTTGATATCAACTTTTTCTTTTTGCTGTACGCCCTTATTGTCGTTTCTATTTATGTAAAACAAAATCATATCTGATTCATGAAATACAAATCAGATAAACACTGTATTAGGAAAAATTACATTTTCTTAGCCTGGATCCTGTGGTATTAGCCTACATATAAATCATAAGCTACCTGCACATCTGGGCTGAGGTTTTGCCCCTTGAGTGTCAGGTTTCACTAACTATGTGTTCTTTTTCATTTGAGTGTTGAAGCAAACAAAAAAACAGTATAATCCGTCACATAGCAGAATTATACAAAAACTACCAGAGCAATTTTCACAAAACTCAATGGAGGGATGTAGCATAAGCCAACTTAGAACCCATCCAAGAGACATGGAGTGCCCTTCTACCCCTCCCAGAGGCATGGACACTGGGCTAGTGCCCTTCTACCCCTCCCACAGACATGGACATATTGGGCTATTGCCTGTCCTTTTTACCCACCAGAGGAATGGACACTGGACTTAATTTCTGTATATAGTTTTGTAACTTATGTCTGTAATGGCTGATTGAAAAAAAAAGTACACAAGTATGTTCAGTTGTGTTCATACAGTACATGACCACCTCTAATAAAAACCACTGTCAGTTACACCACCAAAATGCTTCCTCTTCAATGGTGCAAGTGTGCTATATTTATACTGAGGAGTGAGTTTAACCATTTCAACTCGATGACACTAACAAATGTTGATGCTGCTAGGGAAAGGGATGTCTGGGGCCCCCTGCTGGAGCTGCTGCCTCCGCGACCCGACCCCGGATAAGTGGATGAAGATGGATGGATGGATGGATGGACACTAACAAAATGCATTAATGGGCGGAGCCCTGTGCTCTCTGAGCACCCTTTCTAGTTACGGTTTAAAATTAGGACAGGTTACCTTCAGCAGTGTAAACCCACACAAAGCTCATGTCCGGTAGCATTCTTAAAATTAATTTCAAAATAAAGGTCACACAAAACAATTCTACTTTTTAGCAGCTTCAGCTCCCTCTATTTTTTTCTTACATAATTGTGAAACTGATGGTAATTTATGCGTGGTATTTAACAAAAAAAACAAAAACTAAAAAAAGCCATCTTGGATACTAGTATAGAGCATGATCAGCTCGTAAGGAAGAATGCTAGGCTAGTATAGAGCATGATCAGCTCAGCGTGTAAGGAAGAATGCTAGGCTAGTATAGAGCATGATCAGCTCAGCGTGTAAGGAAGAATGCTAGGCTAGTATAGAGCATGATCAGCTCAGCTCATAAGGAAGAATGCTAGGCTAGTATAGAGCATGATCAGCTCGTAAGGAAGAATGCTAGGCTAGTATAGAGCATGATCAGCTCATAAGGAAGAATTCTAGGCTAGTGTAGAGCATGATCAGCTTACATGGGGAGGCGGGTTTGATATGTACAGTAGCCTACAAGGCCAGTAGGCTCTCTCCTGCTGACAGCTCCTACCCTGTCTGAGCGCATGAAGGACAGCGCCAGTCACCCGTCTGTCTCTCTGCTGGTTGACGTGTTGATCTGGGTGGTGGCTAATTATGGCGAGAACATGTCTGCCGTCTCATTCCGTCGCCGTTTCAATCCCTCCCCTCCTCCTCCTCCGCGGTAATCACTTCGCCCCCCTCACCCCTCCTGTCATTCTCTCTCAGATGGCGCCCTCGCTCTCTCACATCCTCGCTCCCTCGCTCTCTCACTCTCTCACTCTCTCCCCTCTGCTCCACTGAAAGGGAATACCAGCAGCATAGCGTGATATCCAACACCGATATTGATGAATAATCTAAGATGAAAGTCCAGCCCCAGCCCACTTTGGGTTGCTTTGACAACAGGATTTGTTTCAGATCGTGTCTGAAACAATTTAGAGTGGACTATCCCTTTATGGGAGACGGTTTTTGGAGTGGACCATCCCTTTAAGGGAGAGAATTTTCTCTGCTCTGTGGGGGCTCAGGAGGACGAGGGCCTGGTAACGACATCTGATCTCCAGACCTCGCTGTCCTCATTGGGGTCAATCCTGAGAGAGAGAGAGAGAGAGAGAGAGAGAGGGGGGGGGGGGGGAGGGAGGGAGGGAGAGAGAGTGAAAGAACAAGCAGAGAGATGGGACAGAAGGAGGGAGAGAGAGAGAGAGAGAGAGAGAGTAGAG
Source organism: Borostomias antarcticus (assembly GCF_949987555.1). Classification (NCBI taxonomy): domain Eukaryota; kingdom Metazoa; phylum Chordata; class Actinopteri; order Stomiiformes; family Stomiidae; genus Borostomias; species Borostomias antarcticus. The sequence continues at coordinate 12,918,635 of NC_140244.1, forward strand.
AGATGGAAGTGACGGAGGGAGAGAGAGAGTAGAGAGATGGATGAGACAGAGGGATAAAGAGAGTAGAGAGGTGGGAGAGAGGGAGAGAGAGAGTAGAGAGATGGGAGAGACGGAGGGAGATGGAGAGAGAGAGAGAGAGTGGAGAGATGGGAGAGAGAGGGAGAGAGAATAGAGAGATGGAGAGAGAGTAGAGAGATGGAAGAGATGGAGGGAGAGAGAGAGAGTAGAGAGATAAGAGACGAAGGGAGAGAGAGAGAGTAGAAAGATGGGAGAGACAGAGGGAGAGAGAGAGTAGAGAGATGGGAGAGACAGAGGGAGAGAGAGAGTAGAGAGATGGGAGAGACAGAGGGAGAGAGAGAGAGAGTAGAGAGATGGGAGAGAGAGAGTAGAGAGATGAGAGAGATGGAGGGAGAGAGAGAGAGATGGGAGAGACAGAGAGAGAGAGTAGAGAGATGGGAGAGACGAAGGGAGAGAGAGAGTAGAGAGATGGGAGAGACGAAGGGAGAGAGAGAGTAGAGAGATGGGAGAGACAGAGAGAGAGAGTAGAGAGATGGGAGAGACCGAGGGAGAGAGCAGGAAGGAGGGGTGGTGACGACGCTGTGGCAGTGAAGTGGAACCTGTGATGGATTGCATGTCAGAGAGCTGCTTCCCAGGTCCTTACAAAGACAGACAGACAGATCAACAAACAGACAGATAGACAGATAGACAGACAGGCAGACAGGCAGACAGGCAGACAGGCAGACAGGCAGACTGACTGACTGACTGACTGACTGACTGACTGACTGACAGGCGGGCAGACTGACATACTGACAGGCAGACAGACAGAGAGACAGGCAGACAGACAGACTGACACTGACAGGCAGACAGACAGAGAGATAGACAGACAGGCAGGCAGACTGACATACTGACAGGCAGACAGACAGAGAGACAGGCAGACAGACAGACAGACTGACACTGACAGGCAGACAGACAGAGAGATAGACAGACAGGCAGACAGACAGACAGGCAGGCAGAGAGACAGACGTGGTTCGGGGGCTAATGGCAGGTCATGGCCATGGACACAACACATCAATTCTCCTCCTGTAATTGCTCATTTGTTAGTGTCACTCACGGCTCTCTCTCAATGCGTTTGTCCCCCTCCCTCCATTAATACTTCCATTAGCAAACATGAAGAAAAAAAATGAGGGTGAATGAGATTTGTGAAGGCTGAGCTTGCGTGTGTAAGCAGTTCCAGACCCAGGCTCCCAGCCCTGACACACAACAATCCTGACAAACTAATGAGAGATGCTGAGATGTTGATAATCCCACCCATACAATTGCCATGACTTACTATTCACGTATTTGAGTATTTTTAGTATTTTAGTGTCATTTTGAACATTTTCCTCGCGCCTCAGATGCCAGCGGAGCGGGTGTAGCGTCGGGGCCTGGACAGCCGTCAGCGTGGTCAGCATGTTGTGTGTGTCCACTCTGACGGTCCAGCCAGCCCTCCAGTACGTCAGCGCTGAGCCCTGCAGCCACACAGCCGTCTGACCCCCCCCACCCCGGGCACTTGACCGCCTGGCCACAACCTCTCCCTGCCAGCTAATTGGCTGGGAATTAGCCCATTAGCATTGCTGTGGAGAGGGCGAGGAGGCAGCGACCTCTCTGGATGCCGAGGTGTGATTAACAGCGCGTCCGCCGGGTCCACATCACCTCGGCTAACGGGTCGTGTCAGGAGGCCGCCGCTCCTGTTCAGAGACCAGCCGGTCTAACGCACCGCTGAGAAGCGTTGGTCGTGACTCTGAAGGCGTCTCCTGTGTTTGCTGACGCAGGGCTGCAGACGGAAGGCCACGTCTCTTTCTCTCGTTCTCTTTCTCTCTCTTGGTCCGGTCGAGGTCGAGTTAGCGCCTGGTTCGATTGTTGGTCTGGTGAAGCTAGCTAGGCGGCGTTAGCTAGGCTAGCTCAGCTACCTGTAGGTGGCGTTAGCTAGGCTAGCTCAGCTAGGTGGCTTTATCTAGGCTAGCTCAGCTAGGTGGCGTTAGCTAGGCTAGCTCAGCTAGGTGGCGTTAGCTAGGCTAGCTGGGCTAGGTGGCGGCGGCTAGGCAGGGTTGTTTACGTGGCAGGGAGGAGAGGAGGCGCCGTAGTGGAGCAGCTCATTGTTCCTGGACCAGGCCTCATCTCAACAGGGAACAGGCCTCCCAATCCAAGACGTCTCCGTTCGCTCTGGTCCCGTCGGCTCCCCTGTCAGACCGTTCCAAATAATGAAATGCTTTTTTCGTCCCCCCCCCCTCTCACAGAGGAATGATTTGTGGTGTGCGTGAGTCGTCAAGAAATTACATGTGTTCCAAGCCAAGATTGCCAGATGAAGAAATGCAGTGCATGCATTTTATGATTTGTTTGCTTATGATAATTTGTTTGCTTATGGTTATTGTTAATTTAGGTCAGTGTCACTGTGCTAAACCATCTGAATAAGGCTACATTACTCCTAGTTCCTCTCCTCCCTTCTCCCCTCCTCTCCTCTCTTATCCTCTCCTCCCTTCTCCCCTCCTATCCTCTCCTCTCTTATCCTCTCCTCCCTTCTACCTTCCTATCCTCTGCAGGGACACAGAGAAAAGAAGGAGAGAGGAAGTTGGAGAGAGGGAGGGAGAGAGAGAGGGGTAGAGAGAGAGGGACAGAAAGAGAGGGAGAGGGACAGAAGGAGAGAGAGGAAGGGAGAGAGAGAGAGGGGGAAAGAGGGGGGGCACAGGGAACGAACAACAACAGCCCAGTTTCCTGTAGCAGACCAGACGCCTCTCTGTTAGCATGTCCAGTCTTTGTTGCTGTGTGTGTGTATTTATGTGTGTGTGTGTGTGTGTGTGTGCGTGTGCGTTCATGCATGTGTGTGTGTGCGTGTGTGTATTTATGCGTGTGTGCTGGATGATTGTTTACACGTTTTGAAGACCTGCCAGTTGCGTAAGTCGTCTCTAATCACCTCCTAGTTTGAGATTAGTTGAGGAGCAGAGGATCATGGCTGTGACTTTAGCTGTGGTAGTTGGCTATATACTTGGAAGTGTATAGCCTACTGTTATTTTGTGGCATTTGTATGTGATCTTATCCAGGTGGCTATGTGTCCGTTGTCTAGCGTGGACCAGTCAGCTCCTGAGTGGTGGGGATGTCTATAATTAGGACTCTCTCCTCTCCATCTCTCCTCTCCCTTTCTCCTCTCCCTCTCTCCTCTCCCTCTCTCCCTCTCTCCTCTCCCTCTCTCGCCTCCCTCTCTCCTCTCCCTCTCTCCTCTCCATCTCTCCTCTCCATCTCTCCTCTCCCTCTCTCCTCTCCATCTCTCCTCTCCCTCTCTCCTCTCCATCTCTCCTCCCTCTCTCCTCTCCCTCTCTCCTCTCTCCTCTCCCTCTCCTCTCCCTCTCTCCTCTCCCTCTCTCGCCTCCCACCAGGTTCACATCCACTCACAGGAGTTCAGAGGGCTCAGATTTAGGACCTACTCAGATCATCCACTTACTGGAGTCCTCCCCATTGCTCTCCTCTCCTCTCCTCTCCTCTCCTCTCCTCTCCTCTCCTCTCCTCTCCTCTCCTCTCCTCTCCTCTCCCCTCCCCTCCCCTCCCCTCCCCTCCCCTCCCCTCCCCTCACCTCACCTCCTCTCCTCTCTTCATATTGCACACAGTATGTGGATGTTCACCAGAGGTCATGGAAATCTGTTCACTGTGTGTGTGTTTGTGTATGTGTGTGTTTATGTGTTTGTGTGTGTGTGTGTGTGGGGGGGGGTTCTGAAGGACTTTAATTAAAAGAGGCATGTGATGAGGGGCTGGGGTCTTTGTGGCTGTGTTGACCTCTCAGCTTCCACTGGCAGTGCCACCCCCCCCCCCCCCCCCCCCTCAGTACGGCTTGTAAATACTTTCTGAAAGGGGAATGTTCGATTCTGGTCCGGGCTGTAACCTTGAATG
>NC_140244.1:12932552-12940052 GCF_949987555.1 Borostomias antarcticus
ATTACTACTACTACTATTACGACTACTTCTACTACTACTATTACTATTACGACTATTACGACTACTACTACCACTACTACTACAACTACTACCACTACTACTACTACTACTACTACTACCACCACTACTATTACTAATACTACTACCGCTACTACGACTACTACTACTACCGCTACTACGACTACTACTACTACAACTACAACTACAACTACTACTACTACCACTACTACTACTACTACTACTACTACTATTACTACTACTACTATTACTACTACTATTACTACTACTACAAGTACTACTACTATTACTACTACTACTACTACTACTACTACTACTACTACTACTACTATTACTACTACTACTACTACTACTACTACTACTACTACTACTATTACTACTACTACTACTACTACACTACTACTACTACTACCACTACTACTACTACTACTACTACTACTACTACTACTATTATTACTACCACTACTACTACTACTACTACTACTATTACTACTACTACTACTACTACTACTACTACTACTATTACTACTACTACTACTACTACTACTACTATGACGACGACGACGACTACTACTACTACTATTACTACTACTACTACTACTACTACACTACTACTACTACTACCACTACTACTACTACTACTACTACTATTATTACTACCACTACCACTACTACTACTACTACTACTACTATTACTACTACTACTACTACTACTACTACTACTATTAATACTACTACTACTTCTACTAATACTAATACTAATACTAATACTAATACTACTACCACTACTACTACTGCTGCTACTCCTCCTCCATACCAGCCCTTGAGATCCTTTTAATAGTAACTGCTGTCATGTGGCCACTAAGTAACTCTAATTGGTGGGATTGTCTCCAGCGCATCACCTGATTGGCTGAATGAGGTGGAAGTGTCTGTCATCACGTTTCTGCGTAGCGTTCCGCAGCGGAGCCTCTGCTGTGTAACGTGTTAATAACGTGTTAATAACCTGATAATAACGTGTTAAGCAGCTCTGTTCCCTCGACCTCAGCCTCTCACCTACCTCAACTCGTCCCGTGGGGGAGGAGAGGAGGGGAAAAGGGTGGAGGAGAGGAGAAGGGGGGAGGAGAGAGGAGAGGAAAAGGAGTTCATTAAAAAGTAAATGTGAAATGCAGGTGAGACCGTGGCCCGATGGCTGTATCAATGATTTAAACCCTTAATGGAGGAGAGACACCCCTGTGTAAGCACTATGCTACTACACGCACATACACACACACACACCCCTGTACTACACACATACACACTCCCCTGTGTAAGCACTATGCTACTACACGCACATACACACACACACACCCCTGTGTAAGCACTATACTGTATTACCTACACACATAGGCACCAGGGTTTCCGTTAGAGAAAATCGGTACCGGTCATTGTGTCCGGGAAGATTAGAGTTTTCCGGACAAACTGGAGAAATTCCGGTCATTATATTATAATATGATATTAGGCCTATTATAGCTGTTTGTCGCGGTGATTGGCCGTTGTGTAGCTTATATACGCCATTTATTGTCTTCTTTCGCATCCGTATGATTAAATGTGTGATAGGCTGTCATGATTCCGTGCGCTAGGCCTATAGCGTATGTAATTGCACAGCCACAAAAATAGTCAGCTTTGAATTGCGACTGTAGGCTAGAACATGAATGTTTATTTCAATTGCATGAATCGGATTTGAGGATGTAGGCTAATTGGTTTGGGATTCGCGACAGTAATATGTTTTTACTAATTTCTCTTTCCAGCTTGAGCCCACCCTTTTTATCAATAAAACAGTGTCATTATAACCATGGACATTGCAGTAGGCTATGAGGATGAGGAGGACATAACTGTTGAGAAACAACTGATAGGCGGGCTGGGCTAAATAAAGAAATGCCACAATGCATGTCTAGATATATAACATTTGTATTTAAAAGTGCGACATGTAGGCTTCTCGTAACATTTTAATTTAAGGCCTAGCTGCGCTGATTGGAATTCATAGGCTAGGCCTATAGCCTAATTTCGGCCTTTTATCAGATAGGCTAAAATAGAACAAAACTCTTTGAAAATAAATATAGCCTCCTTAAATAAAGTGTAAGAACTTACAACGTGCATAGGCTAATTTCCATTCGATATTAATGGGCCTATGCATTTTCGCCTCAAGCTCCGTACCTCGATCGGGCTCCCTCTCGCTTGCTATGGTGGCCTGCTAGCCTATAGGCAGGTTTATCTTACGGCTATTTTTTCATCGCATGTGCAGTAGCCTAAACATTAACGGAACAAAATGAATAGGCCTATTCGTTTTTTTATATTCAAAAGGAATCATAATATATGGAAATTTAATTTTAGCCTATTGTACGCCTAATACAATTAGGGAGAATTATTGTGTCCGGACATTATGACCGGAGAGATTTTAATATATCGGACTTAAACAGATTTTTCCGGACAAAAAACGGTAATTACCGGCTAACAGAAACCCTGACAGGCACACTAGCCCTCTGAGCATGTGTAGAGGGAGGGTGGTTGTACTTGGGTCCGTGGTGGTCTGTTTGTTTGACATTGTGAGATGCGTGGTCTAGGCCCTGCCACCGCTGGCTCCTTCTGGGCTGGGGACCGAACCTGTCTCCTCCTGTCCTGGGTACGAACCTGTCTCCTCCTGTCCTGGAGACCGAACCTGTGTCCTCCCGGGCTGGGGACCAAACCTGTCTCCTCCTGTCCTGGGTACCGAACCTGTCTCCTCCTGTCCTGGAGACCGAACCTGTGTCCTCCCGGGCTGGGGACCGAACCTGTCTCCTCCTGTCCTGGGTACCGAACCTGTCTCCTCCTGTCCTGGAGACCGAACCTGTGTCCTCCTGTCCTGGGGACCGAACCTGTGTCCTCCCGGGCTGGGGACCAAACCTGTGTCCTCCCGTCCTGGAGACCGAACCTGTGTCCTCCTGTCCTACCTGTGTCCTCCTGTCCTGGGGACCAAACCTGTGTCCTCCCGGGCTGGGGACCGTCCTGCTCTCCACTGGAAGGGCCTGGTCGCGTGCTCGCTAAGTGGACGCCATCACAGCTCCTTGTGACCGTGCGGCGTGCACGCCTGCACAGAGGAAGTGGTTCAGAAGCACGACTCGCTGTCACAGTGGGCCGCCATCCCGTCAGCGTGGGTGTTTCAGGAGGACTTTGACCTCGTAGACCTCCGGCGCGGTGGCGAGGCCTCGCGGAGGTGTTATTGTCCGATAGGGTCTCCGTCGTACGAACTGCTCCATGTCACCGTATACACCCTGCTGACCCTGCTACCCTGGTCAGAGGTCAGCGGCCACTTGCTCGGTTCATCGCCGCCTCCCAGAGGAACCTGGTGTGACACAAGTTAAGACCAGGCATGGGGGGGGGGGGGGGGGGACACTCCGGCCCAGTGAGTTAAGACCAGGCATGGGGGGGGGGGGACGACACTCCGGCCCAGTGAGTTAAGACCAGGCAGGGGGGGGGGGGGACACTCCGGCCCAGTGAGTTAAGACCAGGCATGGGGGGGGGGGGGGACACTCCGGCCCAGTAAGTTAAGACCAGGCATGGGGGGGGGGGGGGACAGTCCGGCCCAGTGAGGCACTCACTCTGGAGCTGCTCAGACAGAGAGCTCTCTCTTTCACCCTCTCTCTCTCTCTCTCTCTCTCTTTCTGTCTCTATCTCTCTCTTTCTGTCTCTATCTCTCTCTGTCTCTCTCTCTCTCTCTCTCTTTCTCTCTTTCTGTCTCTATCTCTCTCTGTGTCTCTCTCTCCCTTCTCTTCCTTTCTCTTCCTGTTGATTTCTCCCTCTTGGCTGCCAGGCTGATTTGCTCATTGAGGAGGCGTTGCTAGGTGGTTGTACGTGTTACTAAGCGGGGGGATCCTGATATTTTGGGATGGTGGTGTTCCTGTCTGCCGGCTTCACGCTCAGAACAGCCGTTCCGCTAACGTGTCCGTTTATCCCTTACACTGACCCCTCTCTCCCTTCTCTCTCTCCCCACAGAACTCAATACGGCACAATCTGTCACTGAACAAGTGTTTTCTCAAAGTACCTCGCTCCAAAGATGACCCAGGAAAGGTAAGATCCTGCTATCAGTTCAACTCTGTAGATTAACTCTGATGACCTGTTTCAGTGGGAACAGACTCTCTCTCTCTATCCACACTAGACTCAGTTCAGGGTTTCTTTCCACCTCCTGACCGAGTGTCTCTCCTGCCGTCTGACTGGAGGACTGTTTTGACCGCCTGGCATCGCTCTGACAGGCTGGACATGCAGACATGGACCCTCCAACCCCACCAGACTGTCAAATGCAAATAGTAGCTTCTTTTTTAGACTGATAAAACCACACAGGTGGAGGTTGTAGTAAAGTCCCCTCGCCTGTTGGGAATAGGCCGGAACAAGACCATAGTCTGAGCATGCCCAGTAATGCCCCACAAACTCTCCTCTCCTCCTCTGCTCTCCTCTGCTCTCCTCTTCCCTTCTCTTCTCTCTCCTCTCCTCCTCTGCTCTCCTCTTCTCTTCTCTCCTCTATCCTCTCCTCCTCTCCTCTTCTCTCCTCCTCTCCTCTCCTCCTCTGCTCTTCTCCTCTCTCCTCTCCTCTCCTTTTCTCTTCTCTCCTCTTCTCCCCTCTCATATCTCCTCTCCTTTTCTCTTCTCTTCTCTTCTCTCCTCTCCTCTCTCCTCTCCTCTCCTCTCCTCTCCTCTCCTCTCCTCTCCTCTCCTCTCCTCTCCTCTCCTCTCCTCTCCTCTCCTCTCCTCTCCTCTCCTCTCCTCTCCTCTCCTCTCCTCTCCTCTCCTCTCCTCCTCTCCTCTCCTCTCCTCCTCTCCTCTCCTCTCTTAACACCATGGTTCCTAACCTCTTTTGTCTCGTGTATTAGTAATCTCCTGCTTTGCTAGTTACTCAACTCGCATGTTTGATTCATGTGGGCCCATATTTAGTGAAATAAATACATACAGAACAGAGTACATGAATATCATGGGTGTAACATGTATAATGATCTAACTGCATGTAACCTAGATTCCTTCCTTGCACACTGTGTGCATGGGATTGTGTGTGAGTGTGTGTCTGTGTGTGTGTTGTTGCTTGTGAAGTTGCCTAAGCATGCACGCACGCACACAGGCATACTCACACACACACACACATACACACTCGCAGACACACGCGCCTAGCTGGGTAGAGGATGGGGACTGAATGCTAATTTCATGTTTTGCTGTAATCCTCTGATATTGCCACTCTTGGGAGCTGCTCCACTAAATACAAAATAATCTATTGCAGTATGGATCTTATTCCAGATGCATGGCCAACACGCTCGCATCCTTAATGTTTAATTTGGAACCCCCCCACCCCCCCCCACCCCCCGAAGACAACTTCAAAGAGATGTGAGCTGCTCTTCACAGGCTGGCGGAGCGTCAGGATTGTAATGCAGGGGGAGGCTGAGCCTGCTGGCTGGCGGAGATAGCAGAGAGAGGCGGGTCTTCCTTTGGGAGATAGCGGAGAGAGGCGGGTCTTCCTCTGGGAGGTGGAGGTAGAGATGGTGGGGGGGGGGGGGTGAGCCTACGTTCATGGCCGAGGTGAGAGGGGTCAGAGGCGTGGGCACGCCGGCAGCATCGTTTAACACGTCTGAGGTGTTTGCCGTGCGTTAGCGAAGCCCGTCATGTTGGGGAGCTCTTCCATTGGACGCCGGGCGCTCTAGAACAGTCACGTCAGCCAATCAGAGCGTTTGCTATAGGACTGACTGGAATGGCAGACGCAGAGAGACAGAGGCAACTCAGGGTCGTTTCCTTGTAGCTATGTTGTAGTATACCACCACCGCTAACGCACACACACACACACACACACACCAGTCAGGCTTTGCTGCTTCGGTATAATGCAGCCTATTTATCCGTAAATAATTTAACAACTCCAGGCGAGTCTCTGGGGGCACCTTGGGGGGAGATGCAGAAACTCCCTCATCCCAGTGGGCTTGGCTTAAAGATTTCTAGCCTAATTAAAATAACCGTTCCCCCCTGCTAGGCTGGTGTGTTCTACCGGTAGCCGGTACCAGAGCTTTAATTGAAACGGTCTCCTATGGTATAGACGTTAATGTACCTACATGCAGGAGCTCTGCTATGGTATAGACGTTAATGTACCTACATGCAGGAGCTCTGCTATGGTATAGACGTTAATGTACCTACATGCAGGAGCTCTGCTATGGTATAGGCGTTAATGTACCTACATGCAGGAGCTCTGCTATGGTATAGACGTTAATGTACCTACAGTACATGCAGCTCTCCTATGGTATAGACGTTCATGTACCTACATGCAGGAGCTCTTCTATGGTATAGACGTTCATGTACCTACATGCAGGAGCTCTGCTATGGTATAGACATTCATGTACCTACATCTCGTGACCAGATGCTCAGTGCAACATTCTCAGACTGGTGATGTACTGTAGCTCAGGAGAATGTGATCCAATGTCTGACGATCATCATGCTAGTATGTCCATGCTAATGCCAGGACACAACACACCAGCACACCAAGACATCACAGTATGAGAGAATGACCCGGGATTCTCTGCTGGTCTAAGAGATGGCTCTTTATTTCTCCGTGATTGTTTTCTGACAAGTTCTCCCTCAGAGGGATTTGTTAAATGACCCCGATCCTTGAGCGTTATTAGACCACAATTAGACCGCTATTAGTCCGTTATTAGACCGCTATTAGTCCATTATTAGACCGTTATTAGACCGTTATTAGACCTCTATTAGACCGTTATTAGTCCGTTATTAGTCCGTTATTAGTCCGTTATTTACTGCAGGAGAAAGTGTGGTTGTCGACCCAGCACTGTTACAGCGTGGAAACAGTCTCTTTCACTATAGAAGTGAGTAGAATGGAAAAGGAGAGGAAAACAGATAAACCAGGGAGCAGGGGTGCATGCAGCACACACACGCACACACACGCACACACACACACACACACACACGCACGCACACGTAGCACAGGCAGCCTATTGTCTGGGACAGCGGACACATGGCCCGCTGGCCTGTCTCGTCCTCAGTCCAGACGATTTCGCAGGAAATATCAATTATTCCTTCTGGTGAGGAAGTAATTTTAAAGGTCCTGATCTCCGTTTCTCCTGACAATTGAGATGGTATCTTTCTGTAAAAAAAAATAAAGACGGTGAAAAAGAAGGAAAAAATAAAGGTTCTGACAAGTTGGGCCGCCTCGAGGCTAGAACCTCATTTAAACAACTGTAAGCAGTGTTGCTTTTGGCTTCTGGGGAGGAACACACCATTGAAAAATAAATTAACCAGGGCAGAATGCAGAGATAAATAATGCATTTTGTGAGGCGGTAAAGCAGAGCGGATTACTTTGGCAGGGCAGGGAGCAGGCCGCTCCAGCCCCAGAGCCAGACACCTCAGACTCCGCCTGATTGGACCAGATCGGCTTCACACCCACCTCAGCAGAACTAACTCAGCTCCTCCCCTCTGGGTGTGGATCCA